>NC_135237.1:442053560-442413560 GCF_051348905.1 Ranitomeya variabilis | reverse complement strand
CTCTTCCACCAGCCATAATCCCACCCACCCCTCTGCACCGGCGTCATTGATTCAGTCACACTGCCATATGCCCGAGGAGCGCATCGCTGTCCTCATACTGGCCGTCTGCTCTCCTGAGCCGAGAGTGACAGCTACATAGAAATACATCACACCGTCACTCAGGGCAGGAGAGCAGATGGCTAGTCAGAGGTTTGCGATGCGATCCTCGGGCGAGTATTACGACAGTTTGACTGCACCCAATCAGTGATGTCGAAGCAGAGGGGTGGGTGGGATTATGGGCGGGGTAAGGGGTAAGTATTCATTTGGTATTAACATACGCTTGACTTGCCGGCACACGACTACAGATTTTCCGGGACTTACAGCAACACAAAGGGGTAACGAACAACAAAAGTTACATATCCTAAAGGGGCTGCACAAGCCATATATCAGGCTACCATTACTAGGGTGGGCAAAAATGACCTGACAGATTCCCTATAAAGGAGTTATCCCACCAACAGGTGGTATGTAGTCATGAGAAAAACAAACAAGAACAGCCTCCTTTAATTCTATGAATTTGTGGAGTAAGACATAGAAAAAAGGCTTTCCTTAGAAGGTCTTACAATTGGGTAAATACAACCCCATATGAAAAATCCATGACATTATTTAACAAAGACTAAATCAAAATGCAGGAGCAGTGCGTGAAAAATGAAGTATACCCGTACTGCTTTCGTAGGAATTAGGAGGATAAGTAGCGGCCAGGTGCTGATAAACGCCCTTGATTATATGTTGCCAGCAATTGTGACTACTTCTATAAGGCCGTGTGCTGGTCGGGAATAGTCAGGCAAGTGTTAACACAATGCCAACGAGGAAAAACATCAGCAACAATCTCAGAGAAGCAATTGTCGCTGCCCATCAATCTGGAACTGGCCACAGGGTCATTTACAAACAATTTGGAGTCCATCATTTTATAGAAAGAGTTAATTATCCACAAGCGGAAAACATTCAAGACAGGTGACAATCTTCCCAGGAGTGGACCTCCACAAAGTCAGACCATGCAATGCTCAGAGAACCCGCAAAACACCCACAAAATCGGATCACTTTACATGCAAAAAGCATAAATGTACGATTGGTGGGAGGCCACCCACTATTGGACACATGTTTATCATGTGAAAAGGGAATTGTGCCCCCCATGAGGATAGAGTATTAATGCTCCATCTATGGTGGAGGTGGTCACACATGTGCAATACCACAGACAGGTAGGAGTCAATGGAGAAGTGGTCACACACACACTTACCACTCTATTCACCCCTGCTCTCCCTGTATAAATGGGGTTCCAAGCTGACCCCTACCAACCACACTTTTATTACGTATTTTGGGGACAGGCGATAAATGTTGGTTATTGGTTTACACGTTTAAAAGGATCTTATACTAGATTTCACACATGTGGCGAGAGTAAAGGTTCTGGGACATCATGTGTGTGATACACATACACCCATGGACATATAGTAGATAAATACACTTTTCTTATGCCTTGTGAATCTCTTATTAGATATATAAAATCTCTTTTTTACTCATAAAACATCACATTTATCTAAAAATATTAGAAGTGGTAATAAAGAAGGACAAAACTAATGCAAGAGAACCATCCACCGTTACAGAGTCACTAAATAAAGACAATAACAACCGGCTACAGGGAAATCTCCAATTATCCACTCTACAATACAGCACTTTACTTACTAGGATGTTAGTAATGTAAAACACCATCTAAAACACAATGGAAACGGGGGTGAAACGATGTAGAAAACAAACATGTAAACCGCAAAATGAAACAAGTAGGAGAAATAATAAAATCTCTCTCGCTCTCTATATATAGCTTCAGGTGTGTAGGGGTGTGTGTGTGTATATATATATATATATATATATATATATATATATATATATATATATATATATATGTATATATATATATGTATATGTGTGTGTGTGTGTGTGTGTGTGTGTGTGTGTGTGTGTGTGTGTGTGTGTGTGTGTGTGTGTGTGTGTATATATATATATATATATATATATATATATATATATATATATATATATATCTTCACAGAATTACAGTGAAATATTGAACAAACACACTTGGCTATACCAGACATGCATGTTTTGTCTTTATATCCGCCAGTCTTAGAAAACAAGCGTGGTTAGTAATCCACAGATAATGGATCTACAGTAATACTTTTTATGACCGTTCGACAAGATAACTGCGTGTTACGGAGCTCCATTTGCAGGCGTTTAGCGCCAGCATGTGGTCCCATCCATAATTTCTGGAGCCAGGCTGCAATGATCGCTATGTTCCCGTATCTTGCTTGCAGCAGGCAGACTGGCTTGTTATGCGCTGTGAATCCTAACGCCCGCTCATGTATGTAAAGGGGTGTGCATGCATCGGTACAAACAGCCGTCTCCGAACACGGAGCATATCGGCACACAGGAGCGAGAGCAGAGAAGCCTTCTTCATGCAGCTCGGCTGTCATCACACACTGCCCTCCTCACACAAAGGCTTAGCGAGTGGATTTTCTCAGAAAACGTGCCGCTGGTTTCATCTTTACCTGAAGGTGAATCCGACTGCTCATCAGACACCTTAAGAGGCGTCAGGACAACACGAGGGACGGTCTTGTTTACCATCATAGAGACCCCATTTCTTCTCTTCTGCTGCTGCCTCAAAGCCTAAACAAAGGAAAAAGAACAGAGTGTCAGCTTTACCGGGAACATCAGCCGGCTCAACGCTGGAGTGAGCACGGAGGAGCCAGCACAGGAGATGTATTCACAGCCTGTCTGCCCTCCAGGTGCCAACCCTTAGAAACGATCAGCCTCCGATCACACAAAATTAAAACTTGGGAGTTCAAACACAAATACCCTGCACCGAACTGCATTTATGTCACCGCTCATAACAACAAAGACATCTGGAGCTGACTGTACTACCTCCAATTCACCACTTCAGGCACATCACACCGTCATTCTCAAGTCAGAGGGAAAAAGCGCCAAGTGTTTAGCAGGCTGAAAATGTCTGTACATCTCTCGCAGGTGCAGCGGCTTCCCTATCCGGCTCAGTCAATCAAGTTAAACAGAGATTGTCATCAGTATGTGCGGCATGTAAGGACTACAGTATTGATGCACTCGCTGAGCCGTGCGGAGCGCTGCACAGAAATCACTGAACACGGCAGGAATCGTTTATTTCTGAGGAGAGAAGGAATCGCTCCGAGCCTAGGAACACTCGCCGCGCTTCGCTCTGCCCGACTTTGGGAATTAACCTTCAAGCTGCCAACAGGAGGAGGTTGGAAAATCTAGTAAAAAGCACACATTCACAAAAAAAATAAAAATACTGACAGATGAAGGCGCACAAAAGTGCTACGGGTGAGCTAATGTTTAGCCGAGACCTTGTCATTAACCAGAACTGTCAGCCTTCTGAAGCGGTGTGCGTTTCCACACTTGTGCCATTACTTTTGAAAAAGAAAATAAAAATGTACTATTATATATATATATATATATATATATATATATATATATATACACACACACACATATAGACACACACATATATATGTACACACACACATATATATATATATATATATATATATATATATATATATATATATATATACACACATACATATATATATATATATATATATATATATATACACACATACATACATACATACACACACACACACATTATTTATCAATAAAAAATATATTTTAAAACCATAAAAAATGGGGAAAAAAAGAAAAGAAAAACACTCACAGGACATGACGGAAAATCCCAGATTTATAAGAAGTGTTTGGATTGCACAAGAGTGCGCTCGAGTGGATAATGTCAGAAAACGGTCTACAGATAACGGCAGATTTTCCACATAGTTACGCACATTAACTCCGCTACTCATGGTTTTCAGAACAAACCAACTGTTGCCAATATTATCCCTGGTTACAAGCCAAATTATTCATGCATTTTGGGAAACGCACATTGACGTTGCAGTCCTCTCTAATTCAATTTGGGCACGGTGTATGGGCCAATGGCGGAGCCCAGGGGGATGAGCTGAGAAAACAAAAATCAGCTCAACAAAAGCAAAAGAATGAAAGGAAGACGCAAAGCAATGTGAAGCATGATGGCAGAACATCTCTAATCTATTCATACCCCTCACCATACAGCTCGCCCATTGTGTTACATGGCTGTAGAGGATGTGAACGCCTGAGGCGGTGCTTTATCACACTCGTACGCATACATAATGGAAGACAGGATTCAGAGCCCACTTATTCCATGATAATTATAGGGGACGCACACGTATATAATTCTACTGCTGCTCCTCATATCATGTCCAACCATCGCACGGCTGTGTAAGAAATGTTCAAGTATGAACAGGATGAGACGCTAATCCATTCATCACAGTATTCAGGATGGGATTCTTCAGCCTGTTCACACTTGACCAATGAGATAGCCAAAGGTGGACCAGTGCAAAACAGAAGCCAGAGATCATATTTAATGGGAAGTGCTGAAATTAAATATGATCTGCTGTTAAAGAAAAAAAAATTTCACTGTTTTTCTTTTTGAGGGTTTGCATCAGTTCATGTAAAAAACATGACTACAACTGTGAATTTTGTTTTTTGTTTGTTTGGTGAAGCAAACAACAAATAGGACAAAGTAACTGAAAACTTCAGAGTGTATAACTATTCACCCCCCCTAAAGTCAGGACTGTGTAGAGCCTCCTTTTGTGGCAATTACATCTGCAAGTTGTTTTGGAGACGTCTCTGAGTTTTCCACATCTGGTCACTGGGATTTTTGCCCATTCCTCAAAGAAAAACTGCTCCAGCTCCTTCAAATTAGATGGTTTCCTCTGGTGAACAACAATCTTCAACTGTGACCACAGACTCAATTGGATTACCATCTGGGCTTTCATTAGGTCACTCCAAAACTTTGGATCATTGTCTTGTTGGAAGGTGAACCTCCATCCCAGTCTCAAATCAGTGACAGATTTTCCTCAAGAAAATTCCTGTATTTTGCACCATCTTCCCCTCGACCTGGACGATTTTCCTTGTCCCTTCTACCGAAAAACATGGTGTTCCTGGGGTGATGAGCTGCATTGGTTTGGCGCCAGAGTTTACCCTGGTGGGAAAAAAAAGCTGAATTTTGGTCTCATCCAACCACAGCACCTTCATCATACATTTAAGGAGACTCCCACATGTCTTTTGCAAACTCAAATCGAGCCTTACGTGTGTGTGTGTCTGGGTAAGTAAAGGCTTTTTTTTTCTGGCCACTTCCATAAAAGCCACCTCTATGGAGTGTGCGGCTTATATTGTTCGTATGGACAGATACTCCAGTCTCGGCTTGGGAACTCTGCAGCTCCTTCAGGGTTACCTTGGGTTTATCTGATTAATGTCCTCCTTGCCCGTGCTGAGAGTTTTGGTGGGTGGCCTGCTCTTGGAAGGTTGTTCTTTCCATTTGATGATAATGGATTTAATGCTGCTCAGGGGATCATCAGAGATTGGGATATTTTATTTTAATTTTATTTTTTTTAATTTTTTATAACCCAACACTGACTTGTACTTCTTAACAAGAGACCCTGAGTTGTTTGGAGATCTCCTTGGTCTTCATGGTGTTTGCTTAGTGATGCCTCTTGCTTAATGTTGTTGCAGCCTCTGTGGCCTTTCAGAACAGAAAGGTGTATGCATATAAAAAATGGGAATTTTAAGTGTTCCATCAGAATTAGGGATAAGGCAGCTTTATGTGCGCTAGAGATGCGTTGTGAATTAAAAACGCCGCCCTCTGAGATTCAGATGGATTTTTCTTTAACATACGATTGGGTTATTCTATTATGCCACATCTAAGATGGCGCCGAGATGTCAGTATCATAGAAGTGCACATGCGCCAGTTGGAGTTGCCACACACTCCATAGGATTGGCCGACAGCCTATGACAGGGTAGTGATGCGCTGAGACATGCGACAGTAAACCAAAGAGAATGCTGGAAACCGCGTGAATGGCGTCCTCCATGTGGAACAGCATGATCCCACAGGGGTAGGATATATATTTTTTGCTACACAGCTAGAGATAATAGCGTGATTAAGCCCCATTTGATGTATGATGGTATTAAATATAAGAAATGGATATAGAATAAATTTTAACATGGATATAAATGACACTTTAGCGCTACATTGTGTTCCAAATTATTATGCAAATTGGATTTATGTGTCATAAAGATTTAATTGTTTTGTTTTTCAAATAACCTAGTGGATGGTATTGTCTTTCAGGGCTCAATGGATCACTGAAATCAATCTTAACCCCTTCACCCCCAAGGGTGGTTTGCACGTTAATGACCGGGCCAATTTTTACAATTCTGACCACTGTCCCTTTATGAGGTTATAACTCTGGAACGCTTTAACGGATCTTGGCGATTCAGACATAGTTTTCTCGTGACATATTGTACTTCATGATAGTGGTAAAATTTCTTCGATATAACTTGCGTTTATTTGTGAAAAAAACGAATATTTGGCGAAAATTTTGAAAATTTCGCAATTTTCCAACTTTGAATTTTTATGCCCTTAAAATCACAGACATATGTCACGCAAAATACTTAATAAGTAACATTTCCCACATGTCTACTTTACATCAGCACAATTTTGGAACCAAAATTTTTTTTTCTGACGGAGTTATAAGGGTTAAAAGTTGACCAGCAATTTCTCATTTTTACAACACCATTTTTTTTTTAGGGACCACATCTCATTTGAAGTCATTTTGAGGGGTCTATATGATAGAAAATACCCAAGTGTGACACCATTCTAAAAACTGCACCCCTCAAGGTACTCAAAACCACTTTCAAAAAGTTTATTAACCCTTCAGGTGTTTCACAGGAATTTTTGGAATGTTTAAATAAAAATAAACATTTAACTTTTTTTCACACAAAATTTATTTCAGCTCCAATTTGTTTTATTTTACCAAGGGTAACAGGAGAAAATAGACCCCAAAATTTGTTGTACAATTTGTCCTGAGTACGCTGATACCCCATATGTGGGGGTAAACCATTGTTTGGGCGCAGGGCAGAGCTCGGAAGGGAAGGAGCGCCATTTGACTTTTCAATGCAAAATTGACTGGAATTGAGATGGGACGCCATGTTGCGTTTGGAGAGCCCCTGATGTGCCTAAACATTGAAACCCTGTACAAGTGACACCATTTTGGAAAGTAGACCCCTTAAGGAACTTATCTAGATGTGTGTTGAGCACTTTGACCCAACAAGTGCTTCACAGAAGTTTATAATGCAGAGCCGTAAAAATAAAAAATCATATTTTTTCACAAAAATGATCTTTTCACCCCCATTTTTTTATTTCCCCAAGGGTAAGAAAAGAAATTAGACCACAAAAGTTGTTGTGCAATTTGTCCTGAGTATGACGATACCCCATATGTGGGGGTAAACCACTGTTTGGGCGCATAGCAGAGCTCGGAAGGGAAGGAGCGCTATTTTACTTTTCAATGCAAAATTGACTGGAATTAAGATGGGATGCCATGTTGCGTTTGGAGAGCCCCTGATGTGCCTAAACATTAAAAACCCCCACAAGTGACACCATTTTGGAAAGTAGACCCCCTAAGGAACTTATCTAGATGTGTTTTGATAGCTTTGAACCCCCAAGTGTTTCACTACAGTTTATAACGCAGAGCCGTGAAAATAAAAATTCTTTTTTTTTTTCACAAAAATGATTTTTAGCCCCCAGTTTTGTATTTTCACAAGGGTATCAGGATAAATTGGACCCCAAAAGTTGTTGTCCAATTTGTCCTGAGTACGCTGATACCCCATATGTGGGGGGGGGGGAACCACTGTTTGGGCGCATGACAGAGCTCGGAAGGGAAGGAGCGCCATTTGGAATGCAGACTTAAATGGATTGGTCTGCAGGCGTCACGTTGCATTTGCAGAGCCCCTGATGTACCCAAACAGTATAAACCCCCCACAAGTGACCCCATATTGGAAACTAGACCCCCCAAGGAACTTATCTAGATGTGTTGTGAGAACTTTGAACCCCCAAGTGTTTCACTACAGTTTATAACGCAGAGCCGTGAAAATAAAATTTTTTTTTTTTTTTTCACAAAAATGATTTTTAGCCCCCAGTTTTGTATTTTCACAAGGGTATCAGGATAAATTGGACCCCAAAAGTTGTTGTCCAATTTGTTCTGAGTACACTGATACCCCATATGTGGGGGGGAACCACTGTTTGGGCGCATGACAGAGCTCGGAAGGGAAGGAGCGCCATTTGGAATGCAGACTTAAATGGATTGGTCTGCAGGCGTCATGTTGCATTTGCAGAGCCCCTGATGTACCCAAACAGTACAAACCCCCCCACAAGTGACCCTATATCGGAAACTAGACCCCCCAAGGAACTTATCTAGATGTGTTGTGAGAACTTTGAACCCCCAAGTGTTTCACTACAGTTTACAACGCAGAGCCGTGAAAATAAAAAATATTTTTTTTCCCACAAAACTTATTTTTTGGCCCCCAGTTTTGTATTTTCCCAAGGGTAGCAGGAGAACTTGGACCCCAAAAGATGATGTCCAATTTGTCCCGAGTACGCTGATACCCCATATGTTGGGGTAAACCCCTGTTTGGGCACACGGGAGAGCTCTGAAGGGAAGGAGCACTGTTTTCCTTTTTCAACGCAGAATTGGCTGGAATTCAGATCGGATGCCATGTCCCGTTTGGAGAGCCCCTGATGTGCCTAAACAGTGGAAACCCCCAATTATAACTGAAACCCTAATCCAAACACACCCCTTACCCTAATCCCAACAGTAACCCTAACCACTCCTCTAACCCAGACACACCCAACCCTATTCCCAACCGTAAATGTAATCCAAACCCTAACCCTATCTTTAGCCCCAACCCTAACTGTAGCCCTAACCCTAGCCCCAACCCTAGCCCCAACCCTAGCCCTAACCCTAGCCCTAACCCTAGCCCTAACCCTAGCCCCAACCCTAGCCCCAACCCTAGCCCCAACCCTAGCCCCAACCCTAGCCTCAACCCTAACCCCAGCCCTAACCCCAGCCCTAACCCCAGCCCTAACCCCAGCCCTAACCCCAGCCCTAACCTCAGCCCTAACCCCAGCCCTAACCCCAGCCCTAACCTCAGCCCTAACCCCAGCCCTAACCCCAGCCCTAACCCCAGCCCTAACCCTAGCCCTAGCCCTAACCCTAGCCCTAACCCTAGCCCTAACCCTAGCCCTAGCCCTAACCCTAGCCCTAACCCTAGCCCTAACCCTAGCCCTAACCCTAGCCCTAACCCTAGCCCTAACTCTAGCCCTAACTCTAGCCCTAACTCTAGCCCTAACTCTAGCCCTAACTCTAGCCCTAACTCTAGCCCTAACTCTAGCCCTAACTCTAGCCCTAACTCTAGCCCTAACTCTAGCCCTAACCCTAACCCTAATGGGAAAATGGAAATAAATACATTTTTTTATTTTTTTATTTTTCCCTAACTAAGGGGGTGATGAAGGGGGGTTTGATTTACTTTTATAGCGGGTTTTTTAGCGGATTTTTATGATTGGCAGCCGTCACACACTGAAAGACGCTTTTCATTGCAAAAAATATTTTTTGCGTTACCACATTTTGAGAGCTGTAATTTTTCCATATTTGAGTCCACAGAGTCATGTGAGATCTTGTTTTTTGTGGGACGAGTTGACGTTTTTATTGGTAACATTTTCGGACACGTGACATTTTTTGATCACTTTTTATTCCGATTTTTGTGAGGCAGAGTGATCAAAAACCAGCTATTCATGAATTTCTTTTGGGGGAGGCGTTTATACCGTTCCGGGTTTGTTAAAATTGATAAAGCAGTTTTATTCTTCTGGTCAGTATTATTACAGAGATACCTCATTTATATCATTTTTTTTATGTTTTGGCGCTTTTATACGATAAAAACTATTTTATAGAAAAAATAATTATTTTGGTATCGCTTTATTCTCAGGACTATAACTTTTTTATTTTTTTGCTGATGATGCTGTATGGCGGCTCGTTTTTTGCGGGACAAGATGACGTTTTCAGCGGTACCATGGTTATTTATATCAGTCTTTTTGATCGCGTGTTATTCCACTTTTTGTTCGGCGGTATGATAATAAAGCGTTGTTTTTTGCCTCGTTTTTTTTTTTTTTTTTTTTTCTTACGGTGTTTACTGAAGGGGTTAACTAGTGGGGCAGTTTTATAGGTTGGGTCGTTACGGACGCGGCGATACTAAATATGTGTACTTTTATTGTTTTTTTTATTTTATTTAGCAAAAGAAATGTATTTATGGGAATAATATATATATTTTTTTTTCTTTATTTAGGATATTTTTTTTATTTATTTTTTTACACATGTGGGGAATTTTTTTTTAACTTTTTTACTTTGTCCTAGGGGGGGACATCACAGATCATTGATCTGGCAGTGTGCACAGCACTCTGCCAGATCTGCGATCTGCTGTGCAGGGCTGCAGGCTTACCAAGTGTCTGCTCTGAGCAGACACTCGGTAAGCCACCTCCCTCCCTGCAGGACCCGGATGCCGCGGCCATCTTGGATCCGGGACCTGCGGCGAGGAGGGAGGTAGGAGACCCTGGGAGCAACGCGATCACATCGCGTTGCTCCGGGGGTCTCAGGGAAGCCCGCAGGGAGCCCACTCCCTGCGCGATGCTTCCCTATACCGCCGGTACACCGCGATCATGTTTGATCGCGGTGTGCCGGGGGTTAATGTGCCGGGGGCGGTCCGTGACCGCTCCTGGCACATAGTGCCGGATGTCAGCTGCGATATGCAGCTGACACCCGGCCGCGATCGGCCGCGCTCCCCCCGTGAGCGCGGCCGATCGCGTATGACGTACTATCCCGTCGGTGGTCATACGGGCCCACCCCACCTCGACGGGATAGTACGTCAGATGTCAGGAAGGGGTTAAACAAATGTGGTAATTAGTTTTCCAGGTGATTCTAATTAAAGGAAAACTACTTAAAAATGATGTTCCACATTATTAAGCAGGCCACAGGTTTCAAGCAATATGGGAAATAAAAAGTATCTCTCTGCTGCTGAAAAGCAGTAAATAGTTCAATGCCTTGGACAAGGTATGAAAACATTAGATATTTCATGAAAACTTAAGAGTGATCATCATACTGTGAAGAGATTAGTTGCTGAAACAGAGGACAGAGAGTTCATGCAGATAAAGGCATAATAAGGAAGGTTTCTGCCAGACAAATTCATTGGATTAAGAGAGCAGCTGCCAAAATACCATTACAAAGCATCAAACAGTTATTTGAAGCTGCTGGTGCCTCTGGAGTCCCTCAAACCTTAAAGTGTAGGATCCTTCAAAGGCTTGCTGTGGTGCATAAACCTACTATTTGGCCACCATACACAGTGTTCACAAGCCAAAATGGTTGCAGTGGGCCCAGACATACATGAAGACTAATTTTCAAACAGTCTTGTTTACTGATGAGTGTCGAGCAACCCTGGATGGTCCAGATGGATGGAGTAGTGGATGGTTGGTGGATGGCCACCATGTCCCAACAAGGCTGCGACATCAGCAAGGAGGTGGAAGAGTCATGTTTTGGGCCAGAATCATGGGGAAACAGCTGGTAGGGCCCTTTAAGGTTCCTGAAGGTGTGAAAATGACCTCTGCAAAGTATATAGAGTTTCTGACTGACAACTTTCTTCCATGGTCTAAAAAGCAGAAACGTGCCTTCAGGAGCAAAATCATCTTCATGCATGACAATGCACCATCTCATGCTGCAAAGAATACCTCTGAGTCATTGGCTGCTATGGGCATAAAAGGAGATAAACTCATGGTGTGGCCACCATCTTCACCTGACCTCAACCCTATAGAGAACCTTTGGAGTATCATCAAGCAAAAGATCTATGAGGGTGGGAGGCAGTTCACATCAAAACCGCAGCTCTGGGAGGCTGTTCTGACTTCATGCAAAGAAATACAAGCAGAAACTCTCCAAAAACTTACAAGTTCAATGGATGCATGAATTGTTAAGGTGATATCAAAAAAGGGTTCCTATGTTAACATGTAACTTGGCCTGTTGGGATGTTTTGGAGTTAAATAGCTTTTTTAGTTCAGTGAATGTGACCTCCTAATGCTGCAAATTCCACAAATGAGCATTTTCAGTTCTTTAAAACAAATCAAATGTCTAGAAATTCTACTGTGCCTAATAATTTGGAACAGTGCATTTTGAGCTTTTATTCATTTTGGAGATTATACTGTTATCATTGGGAGGTTTCCTCAATAAAATTCGATGTATACTCTAACGGGTGATGACTTTTATTAGACTGACTGTCATTTGCACCGACCATTTAGGAAAATCAGAGAAAAATGTCATTTGCATAATAATTTTGAACATGGTGTAAAGCACTTTCTTTGACAAAGTATTTGAAATGGTGTCACATGAATGATATTGGATTTATTTATATTTTATGAAATGTTTTCTTAATGCACTTTACCATTTGATTATGAATATTCAATAATTGTTAATTATGTCTATAAAAGCACATCTGTTTGTAACACCCACTGCTGGAGAAAGGCTCAGTGTGAGCCGAAATGTCGCCCAGACATGTGGGTCTGAATAAACTAACACTTTTTTATTTATTTTTAATCTATCTATCTATCTATCTATCTATCTATCTATCTATCTATCTATCTATCTATCATGTAAGGATTGTACTCACTCAGTGCGAGGAGGAAACAGGAGGCACAGGAGGCATTTTAGCAGAGAGGTAGTCCTCATGACAAATATTTTGATGCATGCGCCTCACTTTTTTAGTATTGGGTATGAGCACCATAGTGAGAGACCTGTGAAGCCACCTTTAGAGGACTAGCCTCATCTCTGGTTATGGCCACTGGTCGGTTCTTCCAACTGTATTTTTCGGAGACGCTGCAGCACTTCAGAGGGTGCTACACTTGGCTGCCATTGTGCAGCCAGGGTCTGATTGATGCTGCCTGCAGTTGGGGCAGAATCAGAATGAATGAAGTGACAAGGCTCTTCGTTACAAGCTTATCCGACACCATTTTACTGTTTCCCTGCAGCAACTGTATTTTAGAGTAATTTTTACATTCTTACATTTAAAATTGTATTTCACAGTATGTAATCACAGCAATCTCAGCAATTTCTAAAAGAATACCAGGCTATGTGAATTATAATGACTTCACGGCAGACATCGGTTGTACGTTTGTGTAATGAATACTGTATATTCCCAACAGCTTGTATTCTAAGTATAGAAATATCTTAGAGTCATACACAGCAAGGCATGCAAATATAGTCAGTGCAGATAAAGGGGTGACTGTCTATAAAAAGATATTCACATTCCGGATGGCAAAAAAAAAAAAAATATAGAAAAACCTATCACATGTGTAGACAACACAGATCAAATATCTCAATTTTAGTTCAATTAAACATCAATTGACCTTCTGAACCAGTAACAGTACAGCCAGGATACACAAAACATTGGTATAAAATGGTCTCTATATAGAATGATGCACCACAATACAGTCCCCAGTCTATGAGCAGCATAACTAGAGCAAGATGGTTTGTAATAAGGCACCGGATATAATAAATAAGGCAGCTAAACATATTGGATTCTTAATACCAAAGTGAAAAACACACAATTCAAAAAACAGAGGGTGCAATATCAAAACGTGTCTCCACTAGAGAGGAGCGAATTGATATGATCCAAATCAAATGTCTTTAATTTTAGAAATTTCACTGGACCCGGTGAATTTAACCAGATTGCAATTCAACTTGAGGGAAGCACCAAACATGCCCGCTGCTATTTACACAATGCAGAAGATGGCATCAGCCTGAAGGGCTCACAGGACCTCAGGAAAGGGTCCCAATAATGACTTGCGGCAATCACATAGTATAGCACAGGCTATCGCAGCCTGTATAAAAGCAGGGGCAGGGAGTGCAGCACAGCAACCATACTGGAGTGAATCGGTTTAGTTTAGTGAGAGGTGTCTAAGCTTACAGTTTAGCAATAGAAATAGGGAGTAAACGCCAAAAACCTTTTAAATCGATACCAACCTACAGCACTATACGTGTTCGAAACGCGTCCAGTTATTCAAGACATTCCTTCCTCCAGTATGCACTGGTTTGTCAAGCAGCGTACTTTTTAAATTTGTCCAAATAAGACTTTGATTTTATTTCCTGAGCTGGATACCTTCATTTTCATGCATAACTCATCATATGCTAAATAGTTACAAGTCAAATTTATGCATGAGATAGTCAAGATGATTGTCTATAAAATTATGCTAGTGGATAGTGAGATATGGAGCCTGAAAGTCAAAACTTCAAAACACTGTTACCCTTTTGCTCATCAGTGTATGTAACGCTCTATCACATTATGTTATGGTTGATTCATTAACCACTTTTTAACATTTAACGTACTATCCCGTCGAGGTGGTATGGGCCCGTATGACCACCGACGGGATAGTACGTCTAACGCGATCAGCCACGCTCACGGGGGGAGCGTGGCCAATCGTGGCCGGGTGTCAGCTGACTATCGCAGCTGACACCCGACACTGTGCCAGGAGCGGTCCTTGACCGCTCCTGGCACATTAACCCTGGAACACTGCCATCAAAGATGATCGCAGTGTTCCGGTGGCATAGGGAAGCATTGCGCAGGGAGGGGGCTCCCCGCGTGCTTCCCTGAGACCCTCGCGATGTGATCGCGTTGCTCCGAGCATCTCCTCCGTCCTCCTCCCTGCAGGCCCCGGTTCCAAGATGGCTGCGGGGCTCCTTCCGGGTCCTGCAGGGAGGTGGCTTGCAAGCGACTGCTCAGAGCAGATGCCTGCAAGCCTCCTACAGTGCTTGTGAGATCGCTGATCTGACACAGTGCACTGCAAAGTGTCAGATCAGCGATCTGACACTATAACATGATGTCCCACAATGGGATAAAGTAAAAAAAAATATTTACATGTGTAAAAAAAAAAAAAAAAAATCCTAAATAAATAAGAAATGTATTTATTGGAACAATATTTTTTTATGTAAAGAAAAAAAAAAGTACACATTTAGTATCGCCGCGTCCGTAACGACCCGACCTATAAAACTGTCCCACTAGTTAACCCCTTCAGTGAACACCGAAAAAAAAAAAAAAATAAGCAGAAAAAAATGCTTTATCATCATACCGCCGAACAAAAAGTGGAATAACACGCGATCAAAAAGACGGATATAAATAAACATTGTACCACCGAAAATGTCATCTTGTCCCACAAAAAACGAGTCACCATACAGCGAAAAAAAAAAAAAAAAGTTATAGCCCTCAGAATAAAGCGATGCAAAAATAATTATTTTTTCTATAAAACAGTTTTTATTGTATAAAAGCGCCAAAACATAAAAAATGATATAAATGAGGTATCGCTGTAATCGTACTGACCCGATGAATAAAACTGCGTTATCAATTTTACCAAACGCGGAACGGTATAAACGCCCCCCCAAAAGAAATTCACGAATTGCTGGTTTTTGCTCATTCTGCATAACAAAAATCGGAGTAAAAAGCGATCAAAAAATGTCATGTGCCTGAAAATGGTACCAATAAAAACGTCAACTCGTCCCGCAGAAAACAAGACCTCACATGACTCTGTGGATCAAAATATGGAAAAATTATAGCTCTCGGAATGTGTTAACGCAAAAAATATTTTTTTGCAATAAAAAGCGTCTTTTAGTGTGTGACAGCTGCCAATCATAAAAACCCAACAAACACCCGCTATAAATAGTAAATCAAACCCCTCATTATCACCGCCTTAGTTAGGGAAAAATAATAAAATAAAAACATGTATTTATTTCCATTTTCCCGTTAGGGTTGGGGCTAAAGTTAGGGTTGGGGCTAGAGTAGGGGTTAGGGTTTGGATTACGCTTACGGTTGGGTTAGGAGTATGGTTAGGGTTGGGATTAGGGTTAGGGGTGTGTTCAGGTTAGGGGTGTGTTGGGGTTAGGGTTGGAGTTAGAAGTGGGAGGTTTCCACTGTTTAGGCATACCAGTGGCTCTGCAAACGCAACATGACGTCCGATCTCAATCCATACAATTCTGCGTTGAAAAAGTAAAACGATGCTCCTTCCCTTCCGAGCTCTGCCGTGTGCCCAAACAGTGGTTTGCCCCCACATATGGGGTATCAGTGTACTCAGGACAAATTGGACAATAACTTTTGGGGTCCAATTTCTCCTGTTACCCATGGGAAAATACAAAACTGGGGGCTAAAAAAAAATCATTTTTGCAGAAAAAAAAGGATTTTATTTTCACGGCTCTGCGTTATAAACTTTAGTGAAGCACTTGGGGGTTCAAAGTGCTCATCACACATCTAGATAAGTTCCTTGGGGGGTCTACTTTCCAAAGTGGGGTCACTTTTGGTGGGTTTCTACTGTTTAGGCACATCAGTGGCTCTCCAAACGCAACATGGTGTCCCATCTCAATTCCAGCCAATTTTGCATTGAAAAGTCAAATGGCGCTCCTTCCCTTCTGAGCTCTGCCATGCGCCCAAACAGTGGTTTATCCCCACATATGGGGCATCAGTGTACTCAGGACAAATTGTACAACAACTTTTGGGGTGCAATTTCTCCTGTTACCCTTGGTAAAATAAAACAAATTGGATCACAAGTAAATTTTTTGTGGAAAAAAGTTAAATGTTCATTTTTTTTTTTAAACACTACAAAAATTCCTCAAACACCTGAAGGGTTAATAAACTTCTTGAATGTGGTTTTGGGAACCTTGAGGGGTGCAGTTTTTAGAATGGTGTCGCACTTGGTTATTTTCTATAATATAGACCACTCAAAGTGACTTCAAATGTGATGTGGTCTCTAAAAAAAATGGTGTTGTAAAAGTGAGAAATTGTTGGTCAACTTTTAACCCTTATAACTCCCTAACAAAAAAAATTTTTGGTTCCAAAATTGTGCTGATGTAAAGTAGACATGTGGGAAATGTTACTTATTAAGTATTTTGTGTGACATATCTCTGTAATTTACGGGCATGAAAATTCAAATTTGGAAAATTGCAACATTTTAGCCAAATTTCCATGATTTTCACAAATAAACTCAAGTAATGTCAAGGAAATTTTACCACTATCATGAAGTACAATATGTAAAGAAAAAACAATGTCAGAATCACCGGGATCCGTTGAAGCGTTCCAGAGTTATAACCTCAAAGGGACAGTGGTCAGAATTGCAAACATTGGCCTGGTCATTAACATGCAAACCACCCTTGGGGGTAAAGGGGTTCAAAAAGTTCAAGGAGGGCTTGGATGCCTTTCTTGAAAAATATAAATGTTACAGGTTATGGGCACTAGATTCTGTTGATGGGATGTTGATCCTGGGAACTGATCTGATTGCCGTATGTGGAGTCAGGAAGGATTTTTTTTTCCCTTAATATGAGGCAATTAGCATTTGCATCATGGAGTTTTTTCCTTCTCTGAATCAGCATGTTAGGTTATTTTCTGAAACCGATGGACTTATGCCCACTTTCTTGAGAATGTTACAAGTGATAAAAACTGGTTGTTTCATTTACCCTGAGACTACATAGAAGAGGAGCTAGACGGCACACTTTATAAATATAAATTAGATGGTAAAAAAACAATGGAAAACGCACACTATAATGAGAAATGTTTGCCCAGCATACATCACATACATCAGGTGCAGGATGTGAATTGATTTAATAGGAATCAGAAATGGGAAAAAATTGACTAGATTCATAGCAAGTGTAAATATTGAATAATTTACTGGTACGACATGTACTGTACTCATTAGTGTAAGATAGACAGGGTTAATGAGGCAGAAGAAAAAAGCTTAGTGAGCCAAGTGCCATCCATGCACGGTGGGAAGGCCATTTATGAAATAAGATATTTTTTTCCTAGATGTATGAATTGCTGCAATGCTAAAAACATAATTTTGCTTTTTTGTTTGCAGTGTTAACCTCTCATTTTGTTACTACATTTTCCGAAATGTCAATTTAATGTCCTAAAAAAAAAACACAGCATGTAAGATAACCTTTGAAATTTCACACAATACTGATCAAAGTCAAAAAGCCACAGCAAAGCAACAGGAACTCAATCACTCTGCCATACGAATAAAGGCTCAAACTAGCTTGGGACGTTCGTCTATGCTAAATAAATAATAGTTACACAGTGCTACATCCTTTGATATTAAATCAATGCAAGAAAAAAAATGTACCACTGATAGTTTGCATTCATTTCATAGCTTCATGTAATAAAGCTACTGATTCAATCATAATTCAGTTATTATTTATATCACCACAGCTTCATTTTATTGCACATTTATATAAACTCTGAACCAATTATACGCGGAGCAGCATGGAAAATTGCAGTGCAATCTTTATTAGGGAATTTATCACTTGCCATCAAAGCAGTAGTCTGTTAGCAAAGGTCCACTTGGAAGCCAAATTATTCAATGTTATTCTAAAGAGCAAAAGCATAGTACAGAAAGATACAATTTAGGTAAGTCAATATAATGACTAGTGATCAATGACTGACAGCTCGTAACAGGGTGCATGGAAAGAAACAAACAGGATTAAAAAAATATGTAATTACCAGGAGCCACATGAAATGAACGGACATTTGCTATAAATATTCCTTGAACCCTCATTACAAACTTAAAGATGAACTATAATTTGTTTTTTTAAGTCCTTGGTACACATGAAAATAGGCAACTTTGTAATATATCTCATCAGAGAAATCTGTTTCCTTCTCCTCCTGGACTCCTCTTTCACTCTAAGGCTACGTTCACACTTTGCGGGTTTTGCCGCGGATCCGCAGCGGATTTGACACTGCGGATCCGCAGCAGTTTTCCATGCAGGGTACAGTACAATGTTACCCTATGGAAAACAAAACCCGCTGTGCCCACGCTGCGAATTTCCGCGGAAAAAAAAGAAGGAGCATGTCACTTCTTGGTGCAGAATCGCAGCGGTTCTGCACCCATAGAAATGCATTGATCCGCTCACTTTCCGCATGGGGCTGTGCCCACGTTGCGGGAAGATAAGCGGATAATGTGCAGATGGTACCCGGGGTGGAGGAGAGGAGACTCTCCTCCAGGCCCTGGGAACCATATTTGTGTGTAAAAAAAAAGAATTAAAATAAAGAATGATGCTATACTCACCTCTCAGCGCTGCCCGCGGCGTCCGGTCTCAGTTGCTGTGCGAGCAGGACCTGTGGTGACGTCGCGGTCACATGACCGTGATGACGCCGCGGTCACATGACCGTGACGTCACAAAGGTCCTTGTCGGCACAGCCGCCTGCAGCACCGAGGAGATCCGGACATCGGAGGGTGAGTATAACCAATTTTTATTATTTTTTACATTACTATTGATGCTGCATATTGCTGCATATGCAGCATCAATAGTATAGGCGGAAACCCGCAGCGGAAACCGCGGAACAAACCGCGATAAATCTGCAGGGATAACCGCAGCGGTTTTGCCCTGCAGATTTATCAATTCCGCTGCGGGATTAACCCGCAGAGCAGGCCACAAAGTGTGAACGTGGCCTTAAAGGGAATCTGTCACTTCAATTTTGCCCTATAAACTGAGACCACCGTCATCAGGGGCTTATCTACAGCATGCTGTAATGCTGCAGATAAGCCCCCAATGTAACCTGAAAGATGAGAAAAACGAGTTAGATTATACTCACCCAGGGGCGGTCTCGATCCGATGGGATTCGCAGTCCAGGTCCATCACCTCCCATCTTCATGTGATGACGTCCTCTTCTGTGTTTCCTCTCTGACCTTTCCTGGCACCTGCGCACTGCAGTACTTTGCTCTGCCATCAACAGGGCAGACAAAGTACGCCTGCGCCGGAGCCGCGGCAGGAAGCAAAGAAGAGGACATCATCGTATGAAGATGGGAGGCCCCGGACCGCAACGCCAATGGACCCAAACCGAACTGGGACGGCCCCTGGGTGAGTGTAATCTAACCTGTTATTCTTATCTATCAAGTTACATCGTGGGGCTTATCTACAGCATTACAGAATGCTGTAGATAAGCCCCTGATGGCGGTGGCCTCAGTTTATCGGGCAAAATTGAGGTGATAGATTCCCTTTAATTCCCAGGTAAAATCTGTCTTCAGTGAACAGAGATTTGTACAGTACTGACAGAGGACGACAGTTGCTGCTCAAAAAATTCAATGTAGGCAAGCCGAGGAGGAGTTAGCAGGAGAGGAGTTAGCGGGAGAGGAGGAGGAGGAAGAGGAGGAGGACGAGTTAGCGGAAGAGGAGGAGTTAGCGGAAAAGGAGAAGTCAGCGGAGGAGGATGAGCTAGCGGCAGAGGAGTTACGCCAGGTTCATAATGCGTTAACACTATAGCATACACGCCATGGCGTTATGCTATACCGCTAGCGCAGATGATTCATCTGTGCTAGCGGTGACAGAGCCTGAGACGCTGCAGCCTGCGTCCGAGGCTCCGTCACTGAATGACGGCACATCGCTAGCGCATGCCGACTATGGCATGCGTTGGCGATGCGCCCGATAATAGGGGTTAATGGCAGTGTTATCGGACTGCCATAACGCAGTGTGACCACAGCCTTAGCAGAAGAGGAGGAGTTAGTGGGAGGAGGCGGAGTTAGCAGGAGAAGGAGGAGTTAGAGGTAGAGACAGACATACTGCTGCAACTTATCCTAAGGCCACTTTCACATGTTCAGTATTTGGTCAGTATTTTAAATCAGTATTTGTAAGGCAAAAGCAGGAGTGGGTGATAAATACAGAAGAGGTGATGTGTTTCTATTATACTTTTCCTCTTATTGTCCCACTCCTGACTGTCTTAAACATACTAACGTAAATTACTGACCAAATTCTGAACGTATGAACGTGGCCTAAAAGACAGTTCCACTTTAATCGGATTACATATGCGAAAGCTATTGGGAGAGAAAAGAAAAAAACAACAATGTAATCACTTAATGTGAACCAGATATAAAGATCCAGGAAATTTGGGCTCTCCTGTACCACATGATCAGCCCCTCCTGAAATATTGCAGTACCCCTGCAGTGGTCACTGCAAAGAAAATAAGCAGTTAACCCCAACCTACCCTGGTAAACGTAAAAGTTCTTTGCTAGTGGATTTTCCACAAAATGAAAAAAAAAAAAGAGAAAGACTGAAAAAATAGAGAAAAAAGGATGGGGTTATGTATTCATAAAAGGGAAATTTACAGGAGCAGACTCCCCCCCCCCCAATACATATGGCTAGATGGGGGAGGGGAGGGAGAGTGCCAAAAAGGTTTGTAAAAAAGAAAAGGCAAAATTTTCCCAGGAATTAGGTTATTGTTGATAGAGAAAAAACAATAAAGATAAACTGTCAACAAGCAGGTCACACACTCTGTTCTATTTTCTGATTTATTTTTTTTATTAATAAATGAACACCTGATGCAGGCATATCATATTTGTCTGGAAACATGCTATATGAATATTTATTAAGGAATATTGCCTTGCCTTGATATTACCAGTCCATTCAGAGAAATAGTAAGGCAAAAGGTAGCAGAGTTCTTATTTATAACAAACAGTAAAACACCAAAAAATAAGTGGAAATAGAAAATACCAAAATAAAGCAATGAAGATATATTACAAATAAACTCTCCCGGCTGGATGCGTCAGATGTAGTATACAGCGTACAGAAGGTGAAATTAGGCAGGCGTGTTATACAATGGGTATCTGCTGCGGTACATGAATCTGATGTCTGCCTGAAGAGCTGGATGGAAGCGCAGCACTTCACAGCTCCTTACATATACTTGATAAACTCCAGGATCTCAATTCTAATGTGTTTTTCTGACCCATCAGGTTGTTACCTGGATTGTTACTTAAGGAATACATGGCTATGAAAACCCTTAAAGCACCACTAAAGCATTTTGTTTTTTTATTGAAGTGCTGGAGTGGTGCTGCTATCGCAAGTTCCCTGCCACTACTCCCATACTTACCCGCTACGTCTTCATCCTCTATCAGCGCTGCGATGGTCAGTCTTAGCTGTAGCGAGTCGGAGGTCACTTTACAATACAAGTCTACCATAGCCTTAGACTTACAGTGAAAGCTTGAGACCGAACTTCTAACTTCCGGTAAGTCAGAAGTTGGGGTCACAAGATGGCGGTGGGGGACTGGAGAGGATGCCAGGAAGTGCTGGAGACTGGGGGTGGCAAGTATATTAGGTACAGGGATCCTACATTAGTAGCACCACTCTCGCACTGCAATAAAAAGAACGCTGGAGTGGTGCCTCAAAATATTACATTTCTTACCTTATAAATAACAGTCTCCAAAAGTATGGCCTGATTAATATCAATGCTTTCACCGATAGACCGTTTATACTGCGCATCAATACAGGTCAGAACACCCAAAACTGGATTTTTCACGAAGAAAAATCCAAACTCATGAGCAAAAATCAATATGTAGTCGATGTAGTTCTGCTAACTTAGTTTTTGACACTGAAAACCCAAGGAGCAGAGAGTGCGACTGCAGCCGTGCCAGTGTGGGAGGAGGGCCCGATGACGCTAGCAGACAATTCAGCTGAATGGGGGTCCGAGGACGCACATCCAGTAGAAATGTATTGATGTGCAGAGCTCCCTGCACTGCAATACACGTCGTCAGCCAATCAGAGGCCGGCAGCTGACGGTGGTGTGCAAGTCACTGGCAGGGACGTCATGGCTGCCCGGTGCTTGCATGCTGAATACAGCTACCGGCTTTGGAAGAGGACGCTACATGCCGTGGGAGCAGGCGAAGGCGAGTGGAATCTTTATTTTATACTTCTTGGAGAAGAGACGCAGAACAAAGACACTACTACCGGAAGAAGCCTGGGATGGGGGGCATTTATTACTGGAAGGGGCCCAGGATGGGGGGAATTAAACCAGGAAGGGATCCAGGATGGAGGGCGTGCCAGGAAAGGGAGACATTATACTAGGAAAAAGGGGGAAAAAGAGACATTATATCAGGAAGGGGCCCAGGATGGAGACATTATACCAGGATGGGGTAAATTATAACTGGAAGGGGACCAGAATGGGAGCATTATTACAAGAGGTCAAGGTAGAGAGCATTATTATAGAAAGGGACCAGGATGGAGGACATTATTACAGAAAGGGGCCAGGATGTGGAACATTATTACAGGATTACATGCGAGGGTGAATGCATATGTCTTCACAGAATGTCGAATGCTACAAGGGCCCACACACTTGACGAACATGCATGTGGGGGCCAAGGTCCAAATTTTCCACCAGGGCCCAACGCCACTGCTCATAGACATTACAGCTTGCAAAGTCATGTCATTGTGAGAGGGAGGACAGACGAGCACACAGGGTAGTAACACACAGAAGGGAGGGAAGGAGAGCAGGTGACTTAGGGAAGTCTCACTGAGCTCTGAACTTGCAGCTTCACAAGCTAGAATTTCAGAAAAAGCAATGCTTAAAATAAAGTAATCAATAATACAGGAGTCAGTCGATGACAAGGTACAATTTCAGCTACACAGATAAGTATGACCACATATGTATAAGAAATGTATATTTCAGGTTTGTGATGATTCTTGATAAGAACTAAATAAACACACAACTATTTAATATGACTGAGGAGCCATGGGGTGAGGATAATACACTGGGAGGTATATGAAAGGAATTATCGAGTATATGCCCACATTCACACGGTCAGTATTTGGTCAGCATGTTACCTCAGTATGTGTAAGCCAAAACCAGGTGTGGAACAATCTATCTATCTAATCGTCCTTCCGGCTGTCCCCGAATCCCAGAAGGCACCGCGGCAGTGTCACTTGCGCCTGCACAAGTGACATACACATCTTCGCTATTCCCAAGCAGGCGCAGCAACAGCCACAACTGTGCGCTCTACCAGCGCATGTGTGGTAACGAGGCGGCTGTTACTGCGCCTGCGTGGGGAATAGCGGTGATGTCTATGTTTTACTTGTGCAGCCGCATTAACAGCCTTACGGCCACGAACTGTGCCTGCGCAAGTGACAGATATACGTCACCGCTATTCCCAGTAACAGCCATAACTGTGCGGTGTACCCGCACAAGCTTACATACGATTTTTGATTACCTCACGCAGCACAAACTTCTCCACAGTCCCATACTGTGTATCAATGTTGTCTACTATCGGAGACACAAAAACACTGTCTACTACTGGTATGTACATAGTTCATACCACTGAGCACTGCTTCTGGATTTGCCATTTTAACTGGAATGAACAAAAAAACAAAAATATTTGGCCTCATCACCATTATGGCACAAAGAGTTAGTACCATGCCAACATGTACATTATTTGTATTACCTCAGCCAGCAGCAAATTCAACACAGTCCCAAACTGTATAACAATTGTGTCTACTATCTGAGAAACACAAGTACTCTCTACTACAGGCTGCTCCTGTCAGCACCACTAAGCATACACAGATGTTAATTTCTCCGCACTCCCGATACGATAGCATTGGGTCTATTTCTAGTATAATATAATAGAAACACCACTTCAGTAGTTATCACCCACTCCTGGTTTTGGCTTACAAATACTGAGGTAAAATACCAACCGAATCTTGAACGTGGCCTAATGGTGGCGCACATGTGACGCCCCAGGGTCCTGGTTGTCACAGTGACATTGCTTTCCTCATGGGGAGAGTGATGTCACACTTGGAAGCGATGAAGGATTCCTTTTGACAGGTAATCAGCACATACAACACCGTTCTGACTCCAGGCCAGAAGGGGGAGCTCTACACGAGACTTCAGGGGAGCTGCTTTCTCTGGTCGGGAGGAGGAGTTAGTTGCTAGGCAGTTGGGAAGAGATGACAGTTGGTAGCAGACAGTGAAGGAGCATAGAAGGACTTAGGAGCTAGAGGAGGGCTGCGACTGGACCTCTCTAAGCTGAGCGCAGAAACCGGGCACCGGGAGCCTGAGGTCTCGAGAAACTACAGGTCCCACGGCAGAACTGGAGGGCAGGAAACTAAAAGGGACTTGCCCATATAATACCTGAGGTACAGCAGCAATCAGAGCCCGGAGTCACCGTGGACAGAGACCCCAAACAGACGGCTCAAGTTGCCTACTGTGCAGGTACTGTCCCTGGGAAAAAGAGGACCTTATTAAACAACTACAGGCAGCAAGGGACCACAGACCAGCGCTAGAAGGAAGGCTCTCAAACTGACCTGTCAAAGGGATTTCCACTTGTCTTCAGGCTGCCTGGACTCCATCTTTACCTGTTGCCGGTACCCTGGACTGAGGCTGCTTAACACCAGTAAACCAGGTAAAGACTGCAACCCTGTGTCCTCCATTTATTTGCCAGCATTCACCATCCCTGCCAAATACACCCGGGAGCCCTGGGGATACCGCTTCACCTGTGGGAAGCGACACCATCTTTGCTGCAACACCATCACCCCCAGAGGACCCCTTTAAGCAGCATCAGTCACCTCTGACCGAGAACCACAGGTGGGGTCACGAACTTTCATTATTTCCACAACCCCTTTAAACACCGTCCCTTTTACTTGGGCGCCCAGGACCGGGTTGCTGCCACCATGACCACCCCTTTAATTGCGACCGGACCCGGTACCGAGTACCCCACTGCCCTGATGGGCGACTCACACACATACAAAGAATTTTTTTTAAGGGTTGTGTGGCCTAAAAAAATAGATGTGCCTTAATAGAAAAATAGAAGTACAAGTTAGTAATATAAATTAATTAAAAAGATAACGCGTCAGTCGCAGAAGCTACAAAGGTCAATGTTTCCTGAGTCATTACATGACCAGTGCTATGTGGGTTATTTTATTAGCTAAGCCAGCCCCTTTCTGTCTATGAATCAGTTAGGAGAGAGATGGGGCTGGCTTAGCTACTTACATCAGCCAGTTCCCTTCACAAATCACATGCCATCACAATAAACACTCTACTGTGTCAATCCCGAGCCTGAAGTGGAGCTGCTAGGACCGGCACTGATAGCTTGAGCAGGTATGATCTAACTATATAAAGCACTTTCTCCACGATTAGGCTGCTTTTTTAATGAAAAAAAAAAACTGGTTAGACATGCACATTGCATCATTAACAATGCACTGGGGACAGTTTACATGCTAAAAAGGACATGACAGGTTGCCTTTAACTATTCACTATACATAAAAGTGAACTGCAGCGCAAATTTGCATCTTAAAGGGAACCTGTCACCCCCAAAATCGAAGTTGAGCTAAGCCCACCAGCATCAGGGGCTTATCTACAGCATTCTGTAATGCTGTAAATAAGCCCACAATGTATCCTGAAAGATGAGAAAGAGAGGTTAGATTATACTCACCTGGGCGGGCCGTCCGATTCAATAGGCGTCATAGTCCGGTCCGGGGCCTACCATCTTCTTACGATGACGTCCTCTTCTTGTAGTCATGCTGCGGCTCCGGTGCAGGCGTACCTTGTCTGCCCTGTTGAGGGCAGAGGAAAGTACTGCAGTGCGCAGTTGCTGGGCCTCTCTGACCATTCACGGCGCCTGCGCACTGCAGTACTTAGCTCTGCCCTCGACAGGGCAGACAAGGTACGCCTGCGCCGGAGCCGCAGCGTGAAGACAAGAAGAGGACGTCATCGTAAGAAGATGGGAGGCCCCGGACCGGACTATGACGCCTATTGGATCGGACGGCCTGCCCAGGTGAGTATAATCTAACCTCTCTTTCTCATCTTTCAGGATAGAAGATGGGAGGCCCCGGACCGGACCGCAACACCCATCGGATCAGACTGCCTGCCCAGGTGAGTATAATCTAACCTCTTTTTCTCATCTTTCAGGATACATCGGGGGCTTATCTACAGCATTACAGAATGCTGTAGATAAGCCCCTGATGCTGGTGGGCTTAGCTCACCTTCGATTTTGGGGGTGACAGGTTCCCTTTAAATACAAATATGTAGCAAACAGGTTAAAATAAAAATAAATTAATAATGCATTTTATTGCCCAAGAAAAGGCCTCAGCGACCTATAAATAAAAAAAACACCTATAAAACATAAGACATTCCTCAAAGAGAGAATGAAACTTCCATCCGGTGTGACAACGAGAAGACAGTTTGTAATAAAGACAGGAATAACACGCTGTCACACTACATAATGCTACGACTTCGTCTCTGAAAATACGTTCTAATATTTCAAGGCTTTAAAGCGTCTTTGGCTTGTCATGTGCAGTTCAGTATTACAGATGACATATGAAGTCAAAGAACCAGGAATTAGCTCCCAGTCAGTATTTCTGAGCACTTACACTAAAGGTGCTGGATAGATAAAACACACACTGCTCGGAGGATTGGGCAGCGTCGGAGCAGTGGCACGGTCGGGGCACCTATATCTATACTTTAATGGCAATGTAAGGCACACCAGTAGAAAAATAGGTCACAAAACAAACAAAACAGCAGCAGAAAAGAAATACAGAAAGCCGCTCTTTTATTCATGCACATGGTGAAATCACAAAACAAACTTATAGAAAACAAATATGTTCCAAGAACAAAAAAAACACAAACAAAAGCCATAAATTTAATGGAAAACAAATGATTATTCTTCTCAACTGCAGAGTGGTAACAAAACAAGACAATGGGACAAATGTACTAAAGGGTTTCTGCCTACACACTTTGGCAAAAAATGTGCCGAAATCTCGAGTACAATACCACATTGAGTTTTAGACCTTTTTGTATTGTCGACGCTTTTTAGCCTCATTCAACAAGGGCTTCATGAGGGCAGTTTTTGCTCTATGTTCCCCACAAATATTTTCTTTTATAAAGTCTCTGATGGCATTAAACTCAGGATGCCATTTAGAACATCGTTGAGACATACAGGTCCTTCTGTATTTGAAGAGTGAAGATGTAATTAGAGAGTTGTGAAGAACCAACAAACCAATGACTATATACTATTGTGTTCTCGGTTTCCCCAGAATTCTGGCTTCATCAGGGACTATGAGTCATAACCCTATAGCCCATGATGGTTTTAATTTTTTTTCCCATTCCCATTGTTACTTACCCCTGCCACGCTGTCTCTCCATTACTGCCCCCAGTTATTGTTGGTATGGCTGCAGTATTTAAATCATCACAACTACAACCAGTGACCACTACACCCAATCACTGGGCTCACTGGTTTATACCTTCTAAAATCGGCATGGCAAAAAAGGTTTGTTTTCCATTTTCACACAGACAAAGCTTGTGGAATAAGTAAAAAAATGAATGAAGGAAAAACCCTTTATCTACATAGACAAAGGCCTATTTGGGGCTTTAATGGACACAAAAATTTCAATTATATATGATCTTTGGGCATTGTGGGAGAAACCCTTTAAGTGCCCCTTTTATGGTCTGGAGGATTTAATAGTGTGATCAAATCTGTTCACATACCCAAATATCTAGTCTAAGGCCGGGGTCACACTTGTGAGTGTGATGCGACAAACCCTTACGAGTCTCTCGCCTCAATACCCGGCACTGCCGCAGGCACTCGGGACCGGAGCGTGCAGCTCCATGTATTTCTATGCAGCTGAATGCTCCGGTCCCAAGTGCCGGCGGCAGTGCCGGGTATTGAGGCGAGAGACTTGCATGAGTTTCTCACATCACACTCACAAGTGTGACCCCGGCCTAAGGCAGTAAACACTACACATGGAGGAAGGGGCGCAGTAATAGAACCTCTCCTTAAGTGTGGACGGGGGACATATACCGTGAGAGAGGAGGAAGGGGAATCACGCTAGAGCCCTGCCATCTCACCAGAAAAAGAGGCTAATCCAAAACATGGGAGAAAAGGAGGATCAAAAAGAAATATTTTGAAGAAAGGAAAATATCTAATTATTCAGGTTATGATCAATATTACTGATTACACTACATTTATTATACATCTACATCTGCGCAAAGAAGAATGACCATTATAGGATATAATATCAGGAGTGCTTGAAGCATTTTTCTAACATCTAGCTCAGGGAAAGATGGTGAAGTCCAATACAACGTAACCTTTAATGTGCATTTTAGAGACAAGTTCACCAAGCTTGGTAAAGTAATTAAGAGAGATGGACGGAGAGAGCTTGTCCACCTACTTACTCTCAGGTCATGGATTTAGACTGTGACATTTATAAAAAAAAAAATAAACAAACAAACCAACAAGACACCTTTTGACATTGTGTCAGCAAAATGTAAGAAATGAAACCAATTCTACCTGCTTTAGTGCCTTTTTGGTGTGCTGCTGGAAGGAAGACACAAGCTTGCTCTGCACTCGGTTGGAAGACGCTTCTTCAGTAACTTGCTTCAGGCACACTGTGCAAAAAGAGATCAAAGCAAAGGGTCATTTTTAACTAGAAACTAACAAAAACAAAAGGTAAAAAAAAGACAAAGAATGAAATAGAAGCTTAATAAGAATGATCAGAAAGCGCAAAAAAAAAAAAAAAAAAAAACAGAAACATATACATCTATACATACACACATACATACATATATTCATACATACATATATATTCAACTCCCTATTTTATTACCATCGGCAGTGTTATATGGACAGGAAGACTATTACACTCTGCATCTGGTAGGATCTAATAGGCTTTAGGCTATGGTGGAGCAGGAGGCCATTGTTAGGCCTCTGGTTATCCACCCAGAGATCGCCTTGCAGGGAGCTGATGGAGTAACAGAGGGAGCTTTAGTCTCCAGCCAGCCACACTCACACTGCTCACTCCTTGGTGCTGACTATGTGGGTTTTTTTGTTTTTAGAGAGGAGTGAGCAAGGTCAAAGGAAGGGAGCCACTTGATTAGGATTCGGGGGGGGAGAGATACACAGTACTGCGATTTCACATCTTACTAGAAAACGGTACGCTACATAGCAACGTGAACACATGGTGGTGTGATACGAAGCGGTTAAGAGAAATTATTTTTCTGTATATTTATACAGTTTAGTGTATGCAGCACATGAGATCTGTAGTGCATGTTCCGTAAATAGCCAAGTTGTTCCCTGGCAGACCCCAGTTATCTCTCTGAAACATGGCAGCTCCTCAATGGCTCTACAGCAGCTAGTGACAGAGGACTGTAAGAGGGGAGTTACAGAGCAGTTACAAAGACATCTCTGCACTGCCGATTTGCCAAGGGTCCTCTTTGCAATGGCTCTTATCGAGGCACAATATCGTGAATCTCCCTTTCCCAAACTTAGTCAATATTAAATTAGTGCCATGGAAAAGATTAAATCTATGTTGCCGCAATATGTGTATTTTGACAAGATTTGGGGGCAAAAAAATGCTACTAACTTTTTCAACCTTTGTGAAATTATTAGTTATGAGGATGACACTGCAACTAGAGAACCTGTCCATACACAATGTTATCTATTCATCCTTTACTTACTACTTACCAGGTTAAAATAAGATCATTAGTTAAAGCGATATGGTCATATCATTTCTTCATAAATTAACAGTACATGTGAAGGTAACAAACATCTTATTAAATACAAACGCCTCTTTTTCCACTTATCAGACTTCTCTAAATTCACTGCTTAAATCGGTGTTTAATAAATACAGGGTTTGTACTCCCTGAGGGATCAGATTGCAGTTGCTGCCTATACAAGTCTATGGAGAGGGAGGACAGAGAGCAAAGAGGAATAGAGGCAGAGACACAGACAGAGAAGACTGCTCATAACTGCACATACAAATCATAAAATAGTCCGACAGCTAATCTGAAAAAGTCACCTAAAATCACAGGTATACTTTAATGTGTTATTGTGTACGTAATCCGCACAAGGGCATTTGAAATACTATAAAGTGCAATGGTCATTGTCACAACCCTTATCTCAGCTCTGACAAATAATTTTGAACAATATTACAGTTACACTGTTTAGATAAATCAATAAGACTATAAAGTATAGTGCCTTAAAGGGTATTTCTCAAGAACAAACTTTAATCAATAGATCTTGGAATAATAATAAATTCAATTGGATGAGTTATAAATATGTTCCTGTGCTGAGGTAATCTTATAAATGTGCCCCTGCTGTGTTCTGTGTAATGGCCGTGTCTGACCGTGCAGAGCTGCGCCACTTCATGGATGGCACATACCATACCTCCTGACCAAGGGAGGAAGCATAAATCACTTCTAATAAGCGAGTATACGGACACAACAGCAGGGGCTCATAGCTGCCACATTCTGAGGTAATAACGCAGGAGCGAGTGTGTTTGCCACATCTACAGCCCTCTGACATCATAATCAAGTCAGAGAGGTGGGAGCTCTGGTCGCCACTGAGCTTCTGTGTCACCGAATTGATTTATGTTGAGTTCACTGGACTGGTGACAGAGCAGAAACACTCACTATTGTGATGAAACAGACAGGGAAATATATTACCTTAGAAAGTAGCAGCTCTAAGCTCCTGCTGTTTCTTAATTGTATACTCACTTATCATAAGTGACTTATGCTCACCCCTCCCAGACCAGAAGTTGTGGTATGTGCTGATCATGAACTGGAGCAGCTCTGCATGGATGGACACGGCCATTACACAGTACACAGCAGGGGCACATTTATAACATTATCTCAACACAGAAACATTTTCATTTTAACACATCAAAATTGTGATTGATGGATTAAATAAGCTTTGTTAATGGGGGAAAAAACACCTGTAATTGGATGTACACATAAATGGTCAAAATTCATAAGCTGGATAGGTAGGTCTTACTCTATTTATAGGGTGCTTGAAAATGAAAAACTATATACATCTGAATGTTAGGCTAGGTTCACATTAGTGTTTCTGTGTGCAGCGTATCATCTGCATGCGCAAACGCATGACAAAATGCATGCAAACACATGCTTACGCCTCCGCATCATTTTAAGCATGACACAAAAAAAAAAAGCTGTGTGTGCATGCGTTTAAATGCGTTTTGGCATGAATTTGTGTGGTTTATGCGCATGGTGGTGGCGGTGACAATTTTCTGGACATGCGCAGTCTGAAGTACGCATGCGTACGCATGTCCTTGACATAGACAGTAATGTGTTTTTTTATGCACTCATCTGCAATCAGACAATTGCGCAATATTTGACGCATTAACAAATGCAACATGCTGCTTTTGCCGGACACCGCTAAATGGCGCATGCGTACGCATCCGCAAGTGAACGCATGCAAAAGCATGTCCCTGCGTACACCATGTTAAAGATACGTACGCATGCGTATGCATGCGGATCATACGCTGCGCACAGAAACGCTAATGTGAACCCGGGCCTTGGTCATCAATCTAATTTGGGTCAATGTAGGTTGCAATACAAAGCAAGAAGCCCAGCAAACATCTGCTGAGGTGAAGAGCATAATTTGTAAAGAACAAAATTTTACATAGAAACAAACTAAAGAAATAAAAGTGAATTGAACGGATAGCAAGCGATACATGCAAAGAACATGAAACAGGAGGCAAGAGATAAAAACGGGAAGGTCAATAACCGATTGGGGCCCTACCTTCATTTTCTTCTCCATTGCTGCTTGCCTCAGCCATTTCAGTCCCATCCAACTCCGACTCACAACCTATTTCCAGTGTTTCATCAACCGGGCAAGTAGACTCCTCTTTCTGATGACACAAAGCAATGGCAGAAATGTATATATTTTTTTAGCATTAACTTCTGATTCACCAGGTTATACTGACCTGGTCGTAAAAAATTGCAAGATATTTTAGTTTTATGTTGCAAATTAAATTATGGTTATATTATGATTGTATGCTTTTATAAAACAGCGGCTATCTCAGCTCTAAATTTAGAAATAATCCATGTAAAACTATGACATTTGCAGTTTCAAAAAGTAATACATTCGCCATTACAAAAGACACTGAGAAGGAGGACTAAGAGCAGGATAATACTGCATTGTAAAGTGAATAAATGCAGTGTTACATAAGCAGCACTGACATTTTTCATTCACTTAATCCATCCTGGCAGTATAATATCGCTCACTGTTTACAGCCTTTAGTTAAAAGCATAGCAGAACATATGAATGGATTGCATGTGAACTACTCTGAAGCTTCACATACAGGCAAAATCTGATGGAATGTCAAAAATAGAATAAGAAACTACTTACTTTAAGAGCATAAAGTCCTGACTTCCCTGGGATTTTGAAGAAGGTCCCATCGCCCACACGAGTGTTAGTATGAAGCATGGCATTTAGACAAGCCAATGGAGAAGTACCGCTACAGTGTGAGATAACAATAAAACATGCATGAAAATGAGTGTAACAGCACGTGAGCCTGACTACATCTAACAATGCCTCCTCTCCCTTGGCTTTTTTCTCTTCCTTTTTCTGCTCATGCTTCCCTTTAGAGAAATTCTTCTGAGCCTGAGAGCATCTACATTACAATAAAGGGTCCAGCAATCCTAATCAAATGCATCTGCTCCATAAGCTTCGGGGGAAATCTGTGCAAAGCAATTATGTTTTTCCATTAAAAAAAAGGGAAAAGGAAAAAAAAAACAGAAAAAAAAAAAAGCAAAACTGAAAGGGTAAATAAAAGAAAATAAAAAAAATTCAAAAATGTCAGTAAAATCATTTGCTAAATGACAGAGGAGAGGCGTAGTTTTGTAAATGTTGCAGAGAATGTTTCCGATGCACATGAATGATCAGAAGAGAAAAAAAAAAGTGCACCATGTTCAATAGCAGCTGTGACCCATAGGATGAAAGACAACAAAGGCATAGTGAGAAAGGGCCCACAAGTGGGTAGGTTTCTGGACTCTGGATGGAGGTGGGAGTCAAAATTAAGTTGCGGTCTAGATTTTGCAAGCTCAAGATGGTCTAGTGTGATGGATGTGCAGGAATGTCAATTATATCAAGCGGAAGGACTAAGGAGAGATAATAACCACTTTATATGTGAGTGGGAGCTGCAAAGCCCAATAATGGAAACACGGACAAATAAGGGGCCAATCACAATAAATCAAATAACCGAGAAGTGAAAAAGGAAACCCCTGGAGCGTAATATTCCAGCAGGTAGTATGGACTACAACCAGCTCAACAATAAAACATACAATTCACATCCCATTAATACATTTAAATATAAAAAGGTGAGAAATTGAAATAATCCAGGATTAAAATGACAAAAACGACAATTTAGAAGTACAACAATCTGGTGAGACTACATGACCTTCATCTGTCCTTGACATAAAACTTGGTAAAACGGATTGTCCACTACTTGGACGACCCTTTCTTAAATACTACATAACCCCTTATAAAGTAAAAGACACCTTATACTCACCTGCCGTACGGGGTATCCTGAGGGCAGTTTTAGGCCACGGGAGCCCTGCAGACAATCAGCAGTCGCTAATGGGCTGCAGTGCTCACATCTTCCCTGGACGTCAGAAGTGTGTGCAGATGGAGAGCGCAGACGTTTGTAGCAGCCGCTGATTGGTGCAGGGCTCACGTGTACAATAATGTCACTAAAAAAGAAAGGGCCGTTCAGCTAACCACTTATGTATTAGATAAGTATCCCATGACACTTCCAGGGTAGATGGTGTGGTCTGGGTGGGGTGCACTGCTCTGGCTTCCAGGTCACATAGCTCTCAATGGGCCAAAAGGGAATGTTCTCCAGCACCAAAGGTACGTAGGAGGAACGTTTGGAGAGTGGGAGAAAACCGGAGAACCCGGAGGAAACCCACACAAACTCCTTACAGATGCTGTCCTTCGTGGGATTTGAACCCAGGACCCTATGGGTAAATACAGCATTTTAACTACTATCCTTAGGTGCTGGAGAACATCCCCTTTTGGCCCATTGAGTACAATAATGCGACAAATCTCGGGACACCCAGTATGGTCATCGCTCAGATGGCACAGGCATGGGAGAGGAGTATAGGATACTTTGATTTTACATGTGGCAATATAGATTATTTGAAGCACCACTCTGGCCATTTTGTTTTACATTTCACTGCCAGAGTGGGATCACTAATGTCGGTCCTCTGCCCCTAGTAAAATACTTAACTCTTCCTAGCGCCACTCCGGCCCCGTGCCGCCATATTGTGACTGCAGCTTTCGATTGTTAGAGGTAACGGTCACAAGCTCTCAATGTAAGTCTATGAGATCCTCATTCTGGCGATCATAGGCTTACATTGAGAAAAGACTTCTGATACGCCCAGCAAAAAACAAAACAAAAAAACACACCACCGGAGTGGTGCTTTAAACAATGGTTGTCCAAGTAGTGTAGAACCCCTTTAACAATGAGCAGGAGAATAAGGTAAACTGAGAAAGCCCAGTTGTTTGGGTGATGAGGATAGGCAACAAAACAAAAAAGGCCAAATATTCCCAGCAATCACACGGATCAGATCAAAACGGATCGGCACTGTGCAGAGAAGAGGACTAGCAGCTGGCCACCTTTCCTGCCAGGTCATTCCTTATTCTGAAAGAGCTGGCGATATTATTTGTACATGCATCGTAAAAAAAATATGTTGTAGAGAGAAGCTGTGGGGGAAAACACAATAGTGTGACCGTATTTAAAGGAAGACAGAGGAAAAGTAGAAAGTAAAAATGCCCTCATCCGGGGGACTGCATGGTGGCCCTGTTTGAAGTTCCACCTGCTGCAGTGTCATGGCTGGGGGATAAAATTCTCCATTTAGGAAATAAAAACCCTTTGAAGACAAGCCACGAGGATGGAAAGAGTCTCTTGCTTCAAGGTAGTTCAATGAGGGCTCTTTTATTCAGACTAAGTGTATCAACACCGTACGAGCGGCTCTTATGTAAAAAAATCAAAGTATTTCATGACCTGAAAAAGACGCCGGTACGGGGATGAAACGCGTAGTCTAAATAGAAGAGCCCTCATTGAGCTACCTTGCAGCTTTTATTCCCTATACTTTAAGTGTACATTTTTAGAGGAGGTGGGAAAAAATATTTTGATAAAGGTCTTATTAGTGAGATTCTGATATGGAAAGAAAACAAGAATAAAAATATATATATAGTAAATACGGTAATAACACCATACCCCCTGAGGAAGCGACATTAACGTGAAATGCTCGCTGGGGATCACGGCCAAGGTGCAGGCAGGAATAATACAATGGGTAAATATCTTATCTGAATTTACTTTTGTCAAAACATACTATGTCTGAGTATAGACCTTGAAATGAAATACGACTATTGACAACAATCATGATTAAAACCTCATTACACTAATGCTATTTATAAGTTGTCCAATCGGGCAACATTGTGTATCGATAATGGACTTATATGGGTCCTTCGAGAATAAGTGTGTCTTTTGCATCTTTTATGTCCAATTTATGTATAACACAAAACAAACTTTTGCTCTGCTTGATTAATATAAAACTAATTGTACCCTGACCCAATCCTAGAACTACATATTGTAACGTTTCAGGAACATAGACTCTGGGGCTATGTGCACACGTCAGGATTTCTGGCAGAAATTTTCCTGACAAAAACCGGACATTTCTGCCAGAAATCCGCATGCGTTTTTACCGCGATTTTAACAGCGTTTTTTGTGCGTTTTTTTCCCAATGCATAGAATAGCGGGAAAAACGCAAAAAAAACCCCCGCAAAATTAATGAACATGCTGGTTTTTTTACCGCGATGAGTTTTTTCCGCGGAAAAAAACGCACCATGTGCACAAAACATGCAGAATGCATTCTAAATGATAGGATGCATAATGTATGCGTTTTTAATGAGTTTTTAAAGCGTTTTTATCGTGAAAAAACCTGACCGTGTGCACATACCCTGGTTCTCCCCATTTGTCAAGAATAGAAATATATATAGTAAACAACAATGAAAACACAAACCACAAAAACATGACATATTAAAGCAGTCAATGCAGAATATACACGCTCCCACTAAGCAGAGGTGGATCCCTAATGAATACTCCCAATGAGTTATTAGAAGGAAATGTCCATCACATAGGGCAGCGTATATTCATTATATCATTCTGAAAAGATTTGTGTAAAAACATGTAACAGCAGCCTTTGTATGACTGGATGCACAATTTCCAATTTCCTTTTTCTCTGCCACGCTGACAGGTATATGTTGTACTGCAGGGTTTATTACAGTCTCTGATGTTGTGAAGAATAGATACGGTCACAGGACAACTTGAGAGTTTATACATAATAGGATCAAATAAAGTATTAAAGGGAATCTGTCACCAGTTTTTAGCTACCCCGTCTGAGAGCAGTGTGATGTGGGGGCAGAGACCCTGATTCCAGCAATATATCACTTACTGCTGCAGTTTTGATTAAAAACTGTTTTATCTGTTGCAGATCTAGCAGTTCTCTGAATGCAGAGCTGTATAACCCCGCCCACACCACTGATTGGCAGCTTTCTGCGTACCCTGTGTATAGGCAGAAAGCTGATAATCAGTGGTGGGGGTGGGTTATACAGAGCTCATAACTATGGAGAACAGCCTAGCAGCAGTGTCATGCATCTGGGCTTGACCCCTCGGAGCCAGTGTTTTGTGGTCGGCTTCTCTGTCTGAAGCACAGCAGGTATACTTTTTATTCGGGTGTTTAGTTTCTGTTACCCTTGCTTTCGTGTTTTCAGGGTAACCGGTGTTTTCCTCATTTGTCTGCCCTATCACTTTTCAGCTTATATACTTACCCTTAGTCTCCTTTGGATGAGTCCAGCCATACTGCTGTAGTTTAAAACAGTCAGTGAAAGACCAGCTAGGTTTCACTTTCTGGGCTGCTTAATGTAGTTTTGATAATTTCATGCTGATAAATACCTTCTTGTTATGATAGTGTAGCAATTCACTCAGGAAAATAGGTAACACACTAAAAACTGCAACTGACCCTGCCAGTTCCTGCATAGACTAGGGATCCTGACCCTTCAGTCCCTAGTGATTCCTACATGAGCTGTGTAGCCCTACTCGGACCTATGCTGCCTGAAAGGTTATCAAGCTCTTTGCGTTCCTCCTAAAGAACCAAAGGGCAGAGCAGAGTGCAAATTACTTACAGAAGGGAAAGTATGCTGAAATAGAAAGAGATCGCCGAGTAAAATAAACCACCAAATACAAAATAAGGGATTAGGTACATACTGTTATAGAATATGCCGCCTATTTCCTAAAAAGAAACAAGATGGGTGCAGGAAAGGAACATAAAACAGCAAAGAGATAAACCCTAGCTGGATCTCTTTTTCTATATTGTGCTGATCTCAGGTTAGGTTTCAAACACTTTAAAAGAATTATCCTCTACTAAATTCTGACAACCTATCCTCACACCCGAATGGTCTCAGCCCTGAGGGGTTCTGTAGATACATGGTATGTATGACCAATCACATGTTGCAGTTACTAGTTGTTAGTGATGGAGCCAGACGAAGAAGATCTGGTCAGGTGATTGTGGGACTGCACCAAATGCACACAAATTTGCAGTTCTACATTTGCTGAGGGTTATTGAAATTCTAAACTATAAACTTACGCCAATTGTATCTAAAACATGGCCTAATTGATGCCTTTGTATCGTTTTTCTTTTCTTTAAGTCTATCTGTCCATGTTTAATTCCGGATGCCAGTGAACAAAAGAAGGTAATCTGCACAGTTGCTTTCCATCTTCCTCTTGCTTTTCCCAGTCTTCTAGTGTGATGGTCTAGCATTGGTTTTGCCACAATTTGCCTGAAGCCACAGCTTGACCGCACCATGTGAATCTGCCTCCAAAGGCCGCACCAGAGTCACAAAAGAGAACACCGTGGTCCTCCCCACCTCCATCCAAAATTAATTTAACACATCAAGAGATTCACCGGGTAAGAGTCGACCACAGAAAAATGCTATTTGTTATAAAGACCAAATGTAGGATTAAAGGGGTATTCCCGTGTCCAAGATCCTATCCCGACATGCAGTAGGTGCAATAATAAGTTATTAGCCAATAACTCCACGTAGAAATGTAGTATAGTTCATCTGATTTGCTATGTCCCTTACACCATGTGCAGGGCATTGCAGAAGCTTAGGTATCCATGGTTACGGCCACCGACAACTAACTATCACTTTAGCAGTAGCCGTAACCATGGATACCTAAGCTAATGCAATGTCCTGCACACTAGGCAAGCAGCATTGAATCAGAAGAACTATACTATGTTCCTAATTGGAGGTATTGGCTAATATGTTTGTTACACCTATTACTTATTGTGATAAGATCTTGGAGATGAGAATACCCTTTTAAACCAACAGGGGCAGGGGCATGTCAGAAAACCTTTGCATCTCATGTGGCCTTACTGATATATATCAGTTTCAAATATTGTTAAAATATACCTGCCATTTTACACAAAACCTATTGAAAAGCTTCTCCAGGAACTGTACCAATGCTCATCCTCTGTAACTTACCACTCACTTCTTTTAAGTATGCTGTTCCACTTCATCAGTATTCTGCCTGCATTGTAGGACCTGGAACTTCCCTTCCTTCAAATCCCAGCATGCACTGTACTTGACATTTTCCAAAAGTTCCCACCTCCCCAAACTACAAGTTTGTATCGGTTCTGTATGTATGCTTTTCAACAAACGGATGAGAAGTAGAGGAAAAAGGGCTCTGTGATAAATCTTTTTTCCCTTCCCAGCATGCACTACAGCTGCTATTTCTAATGGCTTACTTTCCCTAAACTGAAATCCTGCCTATATTTTAAATCTGTATGCATTTTAACAGTATTGTATATAGGCTTTATTATGCGAGGCCTATAGCCGTTGTTCATTAACATAACGTTACCCTCCTTCCAATGTTCCCCATTAATATATATCTTTGGCCTTACAGAATGGTTAATATTTACATAAAATGTAATATTAGACTGAACCCCAGGTGACCGTATGACACGGTTTGTGATATTACTGCATGTATGTAAGATAACAGTTATTAAGGTTGAAGGAAGACTTTAAGTCCATCTAGTTTAACCCATAGCCTAACCTAACATGCCCTAACATGTTGATCCAGAGGAAGGCAAAAAAAACCCATGTGGCAAAGAGTAAGCTCCACATTGGGGAAAAAAATTCCTTCCTGACTCCACATACGGCAGTCAGACTAGTTCCCTGGATCAACGCCCTATCAAGGAATCTAGTGTATATAACCTGTAACATTATACTTTTCCAGAAAGGCATTTAGTCCCCTCTTAAATTTAAGTAATGAATCACTCATTACAACATCATACGGCAGAGAGTTCCATAGTCTCACTGCTCTTACAGTAAAGAATCCGCGTCTGTTATTATGCTTAAACCTTTTTTCCTCCAGACGTAGAGGATGCCCCCTTGTCCCTGTCTCAGGTCTATGATTAAAAAGATCATCAGAAAGGTCTCTGTATTGTCCCCTCATATATTTATACATTAAAATAAGATCACCCCTTAGCCTTCGTTTTTCCAAACTAAATAGCCCCAAGTGTAATAACCTATCTTGGTATTGCAGACCCCCCAGTCCTCTAATAACTTTGGTTGCTCTTCTCTGCACCCGCTCCAGTTCAGCTATGTCTTTCTTATACACCGGAGACCAGAACTGTGCACAGTATTCTAAGTGTGGTCGAACTAGTGACTTGTATAGAGGTAAAATGATGTTCTCCTCATGAGCATCTATGCCTCTTTTAATGCATCCCATTATTTTATTTGCCTTTGTAGCAGCTGCCTGACACTGGCCACTAAATGTGAGTTTGTCATCCACCCAGGTCTTTTTCATTGACGGTTTTGCAGAGAGTTTTAGAATTAAGCACATAGTTATACATCTTATTACTTCTACCCAAGTGCATGACCTTACATTTATCCCCATTAAAGCTCATTTGCCATTTATCAGCCCAAGCTTCTAGTTTACATAAATCATCTTGTAATATAAAATTGTCCTCCTCTGTATTGATTACCCTGCAGAGTTTAGTGTCATCTGCAAATATTGAAATTCTACTCTGAATGCCCCCTACAAGGTCATTAATAAATATGTTAAAAAGAAGAGGGCCCAATACTGACCCCTGTGGTACCCCACTGCTAACCGCGACCCAGTCCGAGTGTGCTCCATTAATAACCACCCTTTGTTTCCTATCCCTGAGCCAGCTCTTAACCCACTTACACATATTTTCCCCTATCCCCATTATTCTCAATTTATGTATCAACCTTTTGTGTGGCACCGTATCAAAAGCTTCTGAAAAGTCCATATACACTACGTCCACTGGGATTCCTTGGTCCAGTCTGGCAGTCAAAACATCTATAACCAGGATGTTTTGACTGCCAGTTGTATTTTATCCGTGGGCACCTGTTTATCCATTCGCCTCCTGACGAACTTACATCATGGAAGGGAAACGCGTTGAGGCATTTATCTACTAAGAGATTTTTCTGCGATTCGGATACCACATAAGATATCAGATAAGATTCCACATTTTATTATTTGCTATTGGGCATAGTGCAATAGGGGGATAGCGCAATGATATGATTACGTGTAACCCTGTTATATAGTCTGAAAGACATTTATAACTATTTGGCTCTAGCAAGAGTCTGAGGTGTTGTTTCAAGGTTTATTACTATCCATGGCGTGCGGCTATTGTATTTTATATGACAGCATTTGGTTTGCTCTGTTATATGATGGACATCGATAAGAATATAACCCCTAGGCACTTGATTATTTAATTGTGGATTCTGTCTACATTCTGTCCCTATCACCCTTACAAGATTCATCTGGCACATCTTTTTTCTCCCTCCTATTTTCCAGTATCTATGAACAAGGAGGAGTATATTGAAGGGCTAGTGAGGGTTAGTCGACGAGAGCGGGGGCGCCACTGGGCGTGGGAATTGCTATCTAGGGTGCCAACCTCCGCAGCTAGGTAGGGACAGTATATGTAGGGTTAGATGAGGGCGAGTTAGCTGAGGCTTTGCACATAAGTGCTCTCCCCCTTCCCCCCCTTTTGTAAGGTATCCGGTTATATATCAGTTCTGGTTTTTGTTGTTGCTAATTTGGAGCTCCTATATTGGAGTAGTGTGGTATTGTCCATATCTCCTATTGAGAACACACTATATACACCCCCTTCTTCTTTCTTCCAGGCACCACGGCATCAATTTTTTGTATTGGGGTTATATATGTTTAGTATTAGTTGCACCCATTAGATATTCAGGGAGTACTAGGGTGCATCTAGGGTGAGCCGTCAGTGAGCGGGGGCGCCATTTTGCGTACAAGCTAGGGTGCCAACCTCTGCTGTTAGGAAGGATGTATAAGGGCCGTATAGGGTCAATGAGGGGTATATAGTTCTCCAAAAAGCATTTTATCAATATTTTTGTTTGGTGTAGGCTCTGTTTTGGTTGCCTTTTGTGTATTTTTTCTTTTGTTTAAGATTTTTCAATAAAGTTTAAAATTTTAGGTATTAATATATGTTAGTCCTGACAAATATAATACCCCGATATATATTATTTTTTCTATTAAATCCAGTCTGGAACTTATCTCTTCATAGAAATTGATCAGATTAGTCTGACATGAACGGTCCCTAGTAAACCCGTGCTGATACTGGGTCATGAGCTTTTTCCTCTTCAGATACTCCAGTATAGTATCTCTTTGAATGACCTCCAGGATTTTACCCACAGTAGAGGTTAAGCTTACTGGACTATAATTTCCGAGTTCAGTTTTTGTCCCCTTTTTGAATATTGGCACCACATTTGCTATACGCCAGTCCTGTGGTACAGACCCTGTTATTTTGGAGTCTTTAAAGATTAAAAATAATGGTCTATCAATGACTGTACTTAGTTCCTGCAGTACTCGGGGGTGCATCCCATCCGGGCCCGAAAATGAACCATTTGTCACCCAACTTCAAAGAATTCTGATCTCTTCCAATCTCCAGCAGCATCTCATACGGGAACAGCACTAATGACGGCATCAAATAAGCACATTAGATCCGCACACACACAGGTCTCTTGTATTACTTGGTTTTGGTGCAGGCTGCTGCTTTAGTGACATTTCAGCTTTTCTAAGCTCCTTGTGCATATTGCATAGGGAAACTGTCATCCTGACTTGGGCATCCGGGCACATTGTGGCATTATCGGGACACAGAGAATATCACTGTGTTATTTGTCATGTTACATGGGACTGCAGAGCCCACTGCATAGTAACATAGCTAGCAACATTTGTCCATCCAGTTCAGCCTATATTCTGTCAGAATATATCCCCAGATCTACGCCCTTCTAAAGAACCTAATAACTGTAAGGTACAATATTGTTCTGCTCCAGGAAGACATCCAGGCCTCTCCTGAACCCCTCAACTGAGTTCACCATCACCACCTCCTCAGGTTAGGAATTCCACATTCTCACTGCTTTAACAGTAAAGAATCCTCTTCTGTTAGTGGAAAAACCTTCTCTCCTCCAGACACAGAGAATGCCCCCTTGTGACCGTCACCTTCCTTGGTATAAACAGATCCTCGGAGAGATATTTGTATTGTCCCCTTGTATACTTATACATGGTTATTAGATCGCCCCTCAGTCGTCTTTTTTCTAGATTAAATAATCCTAATTTTGCATCATCATCTGTACTCAATTATTATCATGTGTTATTGTTTTGGTGTCTCATGGCTGCAGGTAACAAACGTCAAACTTGGGAGCGGAATCTACACGTAATAATATAGAATAATAAATAATATTCCGGCTGCTCAATCTCTTGTTCTTTAGAGGTTATTCTTTTCTGGATGAACATAGAGGCAAGATGTCAAATCTTTGAAGATTATATACTTGATCATTTCTCTGATTGATGCTAATTGTGTGTAAACTGATAATGACTTTCCTGAAGTTGCAAAAACTACGAACAGCAAGTGTAATAAACCACTTATCAAATTAAGCAGACTTCACAGAATTTTTTTTTCTTCTTAATATTCTGATGATCTCAGTATATGTATTAATTTTCAGAACTCCACCAATGACCCAATTTCACCTCTTGTGCTCCTGGATGTACTGTGTTAGCTGAATACTACTCCTGGACTGGAAACCACATGGTGCGCAACATTTTGGGGAGTCACGCGCCTTCATCAGTTTTGCTGTGGCTTCCCCCAGCTAAATGATGAGGACTACAAGATGCACCATGTTGGGATGAAGAGTACTAGTGAAGTCTGAGGACCCCATTTATTGTTGAATTTCCAAATGTGCCTGCTGAGCACACATACACTCAGTACCTACATGCGGGTATCAGTCTGTGTGCCATCTGTATGCAAGTCAATGGCATAGCTCACCTGAGTGAGGGGCCACATTAAAAAAAGAAAAAAACTCGCTGCGTGCACTAGTCGTATCCACTGCTCGCATCAGACTCACCCATTTAGCTCAATAGGTGCGATAAAGAATAATGTCAGCCATATGGACACCATTGGCATGGCATCTGCTTTTCTTTTTACTGATCAATTGCAATTGATTGGACTATCATACTGTAAACTGTTAATGAATAAAACATATGCCATATGGATGTAAAAAAGTGACATATAGATGATCTACAGAGTGCAAAGTCATTTGTTCTTTCTGGATGAAAATCTAATAATTTTTCATAGACTTTCCAACCAAACCTGGCCATTAATGTGCAAGATTGGAATATCACTTTACAGCTAAACATTGTGTAAAACAAGCTAACCCAGTCACAAAGTCATGTTACCTGCTGTTAGGGCAGCATGATCTTACTGACAATTTCCTTTAAAAAAATCAACAATAGCATAAAAAAGGATACAATGGAGTGTTAAAATAAAAAATAAAAAAAAACATGCACTACGTATTAATAAAAAAAAAAAAGTACATATGATCCATAAAGTTTTATTAAAAATCATAAGGACAAGAAATCAACAATTTAGCATATTAGAAAAGACACATTACATCTCATTCTCAGACGCCCAAGCCTAAATGACAGCATAGAGGTATATGTATAAAGTAGTAAAAGCTGTCGGAATATAGCAAACGTAAATTAATAACAGCATTAAGTAACAATACTGTAAAAAATGATTATCAAAACAGATCCCATAATTAACAAATATGATGACGCAAACATGAGGTCCAACACGTTCCGCCAGCAGACTGGCTTCCTCAGGGGAAACAGTCTTTGCTGCTAAAATGCATGGCATTAACGTCTATAGGAATAATTAACCTCTGAAGTGAATGGATAATAAAATGAAAAAGCTAAAATGTTTTTTTTTTTACTAGCTGGTAAAGCCAAGAGTCCTTTAGTAAGATCTTTTCATTGCGGAAATATGGTTCTTGCTATAGTGGGAAGTGCAGCAGAAAACAGTGTAAAACACCACATATGGCTTTCCGTATAATACTCTACCTTGCTACAAAAGAATGAAAAACTAATAAAAAGACACAGCAAACACTAAGCGTAATGATAAGCAATATTGTTTAATTAAATAGACATATTCAAGGCTGGACGCAGGAAGCCGCAGTAACTGCCTAACACCCCTCTTCCCCTACACATCAGGGTCACTTTTCTGGGTGTATGTATTCTAGCATGCTCATGTGTCTATACTTATCTGGATTAAAGATGAAAAAGTATATAACACTTACTTTCTGGAAATGTCCGATGCAAATGACACGACAGATGAAATAAAACAAAAGAATAGAAAAAGAAGTTAGTTTAAATTTTGTATTAAATCGGATAGTCACCAGTTCTGAACATTTTCAGGTGTCAATGAGTGCAGACATGTGTACGGCAATTAGCACACATCATACATGTAAGAAGACTAGTGTGAATTGATGACCTGCAAAGACCAATCTTATCTTATTCTCACATTTGCCGTAGTAGCACATCTTACAGTATACATGGCCGGCCTGGTGTACACCTTATGTGACAGCCACTACCAGGCAATGGGCGAGCTCCTGACTGATCTCCTCGATCAATGATCAGATGGAAAGGTCGGAGATATTTGGAATAATTTGTCAAACCCTGTGAATGGCCTTTACACGGACTGATAACGGATTATCGCAGATCACATTGGTAATTATTTCTACCATGTTAAATAGAATGTCACCATGTATTTGCTATAATCTGACAGCAGAATGATGTAGGAGCAGAGACGCTGATTATGGCCATGTGTCACTTACTGGGCTGTGTTTTTCTGTTTCAATACAATCAGTGTTTTATCAGCAGGAGATTATCACTAGAGGACAACAGCCCTAATGTCTGCTAGTCCAGCCACTATCCTAGAACTAATTAGCAGTTCTGTCTTCTGTCACTATACAGTGTACACAGAAAGCTGTGGCGTGGTCGAGGTTACACACAGCTCAGCAACTGAGCTCTGCAGCAAAGAACATGGTGACTATCATAAATGCTGCACCCAGTAAACTGTGCATAGGTCACCTCATTTAATTACAGTTTCACCATGAAACTGTATATATATATATATATATATATATATATATATATATATATATATATATATATATATATATATATATATATATATATATATATATATATATATACACATACATATACATATATATATACATATACATATACATATACATATACATATATATATATATATATATATTTAAATATATATATATATATATATATATAGTTATCTAAAAGAAGAGCTCAGCAAGTTGTACTTTGTTGCAGTTTTGCCTAAAAAAAAAAAAAGCAGTGTTACTGTAACAGCAAAGTGAATGAGATATCTGAAATCTCATGTTTTTATTTTTTCCTTTGTGGATTTGAATCAATTTCAAATAAGCAGCATGCCAATTCTTTCAGCATTTGTGCAGAGTTTTTCACCCATTTATGCGGGGTGGGGGGAGGCATCGTATAACAAAAACCCCCATACATCAAAATTTCGCAAAAAGTGCACAGATTTTTGTTTTACCTGTAAGGCCATGTTCACACAGTGCGTTTTTTACTGCAGAACCGCAGCGGTTTTGCCGCTGCGGTTCCGCAGCTTTTTTCCATGCAGGGTACAGTACATTGTACCCTATGAAAAACAGGAACCGCTGTGCACATGATCCTGAATTTAAAAAAAAAAGCCGCGCTGAATAGCTGCGGGAAAAAAGAAGGAGCATGTCACTTCTTTGCCCGAAACAGCAGCGGTTCTGCACCCATAGACCACCATTGTGAGGTCAAACCCGCAGTAAAACCCGCAGATCAAAAGTATATCTGTGGGTTTTATTGCGGTTTTTGGTGCAGAACCGCTGCAGCAGGAAGTGCGGGGAAGCGGCCGGAAGTGCGTGGGCGGAAGTGCTTGGGCGGAGAGACATGGAGGCATACCGTCGCATGGGGATCGTGATTGATTTGGTATGTGTGTGTGTGTGTGTGTGTGTGTGTGTGTGTGTGTGTGTGTGTGTGTGTGTGTGTGTGTGTGCGTGCGTGCGTGCGTGCGTGCGTGCGTGCGTGCGTGTGTGCGCGTGTGTGCGCGTGTGCGCGCGTGTGCGCGTGTGTGCGTGTCCCCATGCGACGCTAGTGCCACCATTGTGCTAAGTCGCCGTATGGGACTGCTACTCCCATCCGGTATTAGGATGGGAGAGTTGTCCCTGTGTCCGGCGACTTAGCACAGTTGTAAAGTTACACAAAACACCTACACACAATACACATACATGACACAGTACAGTACATACAACACATAACATAGAGTATATACTCACCAACAGCACACTTGTAGGCGAAGCCCTCGATCCTCCAGGAAAAAAATCACAAAATAAAAAATCAAATTCATACTCCCTGTCTGCAGAATCCATAAAACGAGTGTCCCACGCCGATCCCCTGCTCTCCGGCGATACACTGCCAGGAGCGAAGCTCCTAGCAGTGTATCGCGTACTGTCCCGGAGTTCAATGGCTCCGGCGTCTCGGTTAACAGCAGTACAGCTGCGTTGAACTTTCCCACGCAGCACTGCCGTTAAGCGAGAGTGCCGGGGTCAATGACCGCCGGTAAACTCGCTCGCGCATGCGCAGTGACACACCGACAGGAACTATGGCTCCTGTCAGTGTGTTGCTGCAGCCGTGGAGAGCAGACATATCTCTGGATGTGTCTGTTCTCCATGGAAAATCTTCGTGGGATACGTGGCACTTAAATACGTGGCAATTAAATACGTGACACGTGGCACTTATACGTGATACGTGTCACTTAAATACGTGGCACTGAAATACGTGATACGTGGCACTTTGATACGTGGCACGTGTCACTTAAATACGTGGCACTGAAATACGTGGCACGTGGCACTGAAATACGTGGCACGTGGCACTGAAATACGTGATACGTGGCACTGAAATACGTGGCACTGAAATACGTGGCACTGAAATATGTGGCACTGAAATACGTGGCACTGAAATACGTGATACGTGGCACTTTGATACGTGGCACGTGGCACTTAAATACGTGGCACGTGGCACTGAAATACGTGGCACGTGGCACTGAAATACGTGATACGTGGCACTGAAATACGTGATACGTGGCACTTTGATACGTGGCACGTGGCACTGAAATACGTGGCACTGAAATACGTGGCACTGAAATATGTGGCACTGAAATACGTGATACGTGGCAAAGAAATACGTGGCACTTAAATACGTGGCACTGAAATACGAGGCACTGAAATACGTGATACGTGGCACTTAAATACGTGGCACTTAGGCTATGTTCACATTTGCGTTGTGCGCCGCATGCGTCCTTTTTTTGATTGATTTTGGACGCAGCAAAAAATGCAACTTGCTGCGTCCTCTGCGCCCGGATGCATGCGCTGCAGTGACGCATGCGGCGCAAAACGCAAGTGCGACGCATGTCCATGCGCCCCCATGTTAAATATAGGGGCGCATGACGTAGACTTAAATAGCTGGATAGAGCTGGATCCGCGGGCTGTGATCTGGCCTACGCTCAGCACTCTGCGGAGCGCTGTCATTCAAAACACGTCCACTCATTTTGGTGTTTAGTCCCAAAATGGAGGATGGAAGAAGAAAAGGGTTGGACAAGGAAATGACATCATTTCTTTTTTTTTTTCCCCCACTGCAGTTAAAGCTTTATTTGTGTCAAACACAGACAATCTGCAGAGAAAACTGCATTAAAAACCGCACTAAAAACCGCATCAAAAACCGCACCAAAAACGCACCAAAAACGCACCTGCGTTTTCTGCCAAGAGCTGCGGTTTTTGTCCTGAAAAAAAAGGATTGAAATCAGGATCGTGTGAACATACCCTTAATACTCCAGTATTTGCAACAATTTTTTTTTTATTGGAAACACTGAACATGTGCACATACCTTTAACTCTGTGTATATAAAAAAAAGAAGGAATCCTGACATGTATGTGCCAACAGAAGCTATTTTAGCATTGCAGACCCAGAGTTCTAGGTGCTAGGATAGGTTTTGATGGACGGCTGGTATCGGCTCGGTGGAGCATCGTGGGATTAGCCCGTCATTCGCTGATTGAGTGGAGATTTGTTTGTTACCCCTTGGGCCATTACTAATAGACTTTCTGACTCCTTCTCAATCATGCAGATTTAATAACTTGGAAGATTTCTAGGATTGTGAATAAACTATGCAAGGAAGTAGAGTTACACCTGCTGACCGGCGGCCACATAAAGGACAGCGCGACCAGAATAGTATGTGCATAGAACCATCGTTCCCACAATCCGTCTGTGCACTAAGAGTATCACCAATATCGGTAGCACGTCCCCTATTTCCATAGTATCACCAATATCGGTAGCACGTCCCCCATTTCCATAGTATCACCAATATCGGTAGCACGTCCCCTATTTCCATAGTATCCCCAATATCGGTAGCACGTCCCCTATTTCCATAGTATGACCAATATCGGTAGCACGTCCCCTATTTCCATAGTATGACTAATATCGGTAGCATGTCCCCTATTTCCATAGTATGACCAATATCGGCAGCACGTCCCCTATTTCCATAGTATCACCAATATCGGTAGCACGTCCCCTATTTCCATAGTATCACCAATATCGGTAGCACGTCCCCTATTTCCATAGTATGACCAATATCGGCAGCACGTCCCCTATTTCCATAGTATCACCAATATCGGTAGAACGTCCCCTATTTCCATAGTATGACCAATATCGGTAGCACGTCCCCTATTTCCATAGTATGACCAATATCGGTAGCACGTCTATTTCCATAGTATCCCCAATATCGGTAGAATGTCCCCCTTTCCATAGTATGACCAATATCGGCAGCACGTCCCCTATTTCCATAGTATCACCAATATCGGTAGCACGTCCCCTATTTCCATAGTATCACCAATATCGGTAGCACGTCCCCTATTTCCATAGTATCACCAATATCGGTAGCAAGTCTCCTATTTCCATAGTATGACCAATATCGGTAGCACGTCCCCTATTTCCATAGTATCCCCAATATCGTTAGAAAGTCCCCTATTTGCATAGTATCACCAATATCGGTAGCACGTCCCCTATTTGCATAGCATCACCAATATCGGTAGCACGTCCCCTATTTCCATAGTATCACCAATATCGGTAGCACGTCCCCTATTTGCATAGCATCACCAATATCGGTAGCACGTCCCCTATTTCCATAGTATCACCAATATCGGTAGCACGTCCCCTATTTCCATAGTATCACCCATATCGGTAGCACGTCCCCTATTTCCATATTATCACAAATATCGGTAGCACTTCCCCTATTTCCATAAAATCACCAGTATCGGTAGCACGTCCCCTATTTGCATAGTATCACCAATATCGGTAGCACGTCCCCTATTTCCATAGTATCACCAATATCGGTAGCACGTCCCCTATTTCCATAGTATCACCAATATCGGTAGCACGTCCCCTATTTCCATAGTATCACCCATATCGGTAGCACGTCCCCTATTTCCATAGTATCACCAATATCGGTAGCACATCCCCTATTTCCATAAAATCACCAGTATCGGTAGCACGTCCCCTATTTGCATAGTATCACCAATATCGGTAGCACGTCCCCTATTTCCATAGTATCACAAATATCGGTAGCACGTCCCCTATTTCCATAAAATCACCAGTATCGGTAGCACGTCCCCTATTTGCATAGTATCACCAATATCGGTAGCACGTCCCCTATTTGCATAGTATCACCAATATCGGTAGCACGTCCCCTATTTCCATAGTATCACCAATATCGGTAGCACGTCCCCTATTTCCATAGTATCACCCATATCGGTAGCACGTCCCCTATTTCCATAGTATCACAAATATCGGTAGCACGTCCCCTATTTCCATAAAATCACCAGTATCGGTAGCACGTCCCCTATTTGCATAGTATCACCAATATCGGTAGCACGTCCCCTATTTCCATAGTATCACCAATATCGGTATCACGTCCCCTATTTCCATAGTATGACCAATATCGGTAGCACGTCCCCTATTTCCATAGTATTACCAATATCGGTAGCACGTCCCCTATTTCCATAGTATTACCAATATCGGTAGCACGTCCCCTATTTCCATAGTATCACCAATATCGGTAGCACATCCCCTATTTCCATAGTATCCCCAATATCGGTAGAATGTCCCCTATTTGCATAGTATCACCAATATCGGTAGCACATCCCCTATTTCCATAGTATCACCAATATCGGTAGCACGTCCCCTATTTCCATAGTATCACCAATATCGGTAGCACATCCCCTATTTCCATAGTATCACCAATATCAGTAGCATGTCCCCTATTTCCATAGTATCACCAATATCGGTAGCACGTCCCCTATTTCCATAGTATCACCAATATCGGTAGCACGTCCCCTATTTCCATAGCATCACCAATATTGGTAGAATGTCCCCTATTTCCATAGTATCACCAATATCGGTAGCACATCCCCTATTTCCATAGTATCACCAATATCGGTAGAAAGTCCCCTATTTCCATAGTATCACCAATATCGGTAGCACGTCCCCTATTTCCATAGTATCACCAATATCGGTAGCACGTCCCCTATTTCCATAAAATCACCAGTATCGGTAGCACGTCCCCTATTTCCATAGTATCACCAATATTGGTAGCACGTCCCCTATTTCCATAGTATCACCAATATCGGTAGCACGTCCCCTATTTCCATAGTATCACCAATATTGGTAGCACGTCTATTTCCATAGTTTGTCGGGTGACTGCCTATAATCACTGAATGAGCGTTCTAACAAAGTCTCGTTACCGATAATCGTCCCATGTAAAGAAGCCTTTACCTGCCGCGGTGGATCATCCCTCAGCCCTGCATTCTATGTATTACGACCCATGGGAGGGGAAATATTGCATTTCACGACTAACTTTGGCTGTGCTGCGGTTCCTGGCGTGTTCTCCCATCTGACAGCAGATGAGGAGGAGTTGTGTTCAATAGTAAAGATACACAAGACACATCGCAGCACAGCCGGAGCTTACAGCACATTATCCATCATTACCAATATGCTACTAATTTTACATGATCCCCCCCCAGGGACCTCCGCTGCGGATTCTAGCGCCTGTAAAACTCTCTACACGTCTTTGGGGAATTGTGGGAAGAACGTACATTATTTCATTCCTAGAAGACAACCCAGAAGATTTTGTGGATCCTCAAAACTTACTAACTAGCATTTATGCTGTACCCCATTTAACCCCTTCCTGCCATGTTGCAAGTTATTAAACAGGAGCAATTTACATCCTGGTGACCCGTGCAGGCAATGCAGATGAAGAAACCGCAGTTCTGGCATCTGCACATCCGTTCCTGGGCTAAATAATTGGCTGTGGCTGCAGTGATAAATAGAATATTTATTTCATTTTTGGAATAGGAAAATGACGGCAATTTCAACTTTTAGAATTTTTATGTTAATACACATTTTTTGCATTGCAGAAGATTGTTAAATAAAATAGTGCAGAAAAAAAGCGCACCAGATATTTTATCTATGTAGTGATACTTTTATTTTGAACTTGGTTTAGAGAAAGAGAGAGCACCGATGAATCAGATTTGGGGTATATTACATGTATTCTCTTTCACACGCACACCCAAAGGGACTGGCAATGGGCACCACTGTGCTGCAAATTTTTATTCTTTTTTTTTAAGGTTTTTCAGTCCTTTTTTCAACCTAAGGCTACGCTAAGAGCTTTTAGGCCTATTTCACACTTGCGTTTGGAGCAGCTGCGGAGGGCTGCGGACTTCCTAAGTGAAGCCTCGCCCTCCGCCGCTAGCTCCGCCTACTTCTGCATGCGGCCGGCATGCGGCCTGTGTACCTATATTTAACATTAGGTATGCAGGTCGTGCGGCTGTATGCAGAGGCTGCCGCATGTGTCGTTTTGACGCTGCGGCGGCAAGCGTTGGACGCAGCCTGTAGCATTTTTTTATTTTTTTTATCCGCAGCGTCAAAATATAGGTACACAGGCCGAATGCCGGCCTCATGCAGAAGTAGGCGGAGCTAGCGGCGGAGGGCGGGGCTTCACGGAGGAAGTCCGCAGCCCTCCGCAGCTGCTCCAAACGCAAGTGTGAAACCGGCCTTAGTGAGTTTTTGACGTTGCAGAATTTCTGCACAGTGTTCTGATGAGCTGCACATCGCCGATGTCCACGGCAGACACCCACATGTTCTGTTCTGATGATATTCTGCTCACTACGTCGCACACGATTGGAAACACAATAAGGATGTGGTACACACCTGGTTTCTTTTAACCCTTCTTTCTGGATGACTTCCAAGATTTGTTTTGCAGTCATTGGTGAATTTGGATGCTTTTCTAAAGCCTTAAAAGAAATGAAAACAATATATTTTGTTATACAAGTTATAATGCGTCATCTCATAACAAAAAGCTTTTAAACTGCTAAGAGAACAGAAAAAAATAATTCTGGAAAAACTTAGATTTAAAGGGAAGGTGCGACCAGTTTTCTTGTAGTTTGTTTTTTTGTGAAATTAAGCTTAAAATAGTAATTAAAATGTATTAATGCAATGTTTGCAAACCTTTTTATATGAAAAATATTATAGATTTTCTTACACACTATATATATATATATATATATATATATATATATATATATATATATATATATATATATATATATATATATATATATATATATATATATATATATATATATATATATATATATATATATATATATTGGTGCAGTGATCAATCTTACAGCCAGGGGGCGCTGTGTGTGCGCGCTGCAAGATGCGCTTGGATGTATAACTGTGGTGGTGAGACAAAGTCCGGCAGGATTATAAATGACCGGTATGTGTGTCGCAGAGGAAGACACTCTGTGCTGTCAGTCTAAAGTTATGTTGTGTTCTGGGACCTGTAGTCCCACAAGTAATTGTGTAGTTCTTATGGGAGACTGGCAGGGCTAGTTGTGAGAGATGGGAGGGTGAAACTAGCCACACACACCCACACTCCTACCCAGGGGAGTGGTTACAGATATGTAATGTGACCAGGGTGTGGGTCACATGTGCCTGTGGGTTCCAGTGTGTGGATCTGAATGGTCCAAGTGCAAGGCCCTGGAAGCCTGTGTTGGAAGTCCTGGGGAATAGGATTCCTGAATAGCACATGGTTGGGTTTTGGCACTGAGTGGTCTGTGTGTTGGAGTCTCCTGGGAGTGGAGACATCCTGGAAGCACTGTGAGACCGTCGACCTGGACAGTCCGTGTTGAGGACCTGCTACTGTGAAAACAAGATATCATCCAACAGAGCCTTCTTTAAACTCCTATAACACACGAAATGTTTCAAATACATTCAAAACTTGGTTAGAACAGCATGTTATGCTACATTACATTGATTAATGATCTACAAACGAGGTACCTTCCCTTTAAGATATTTAGCATCATGTTCTAAAACCCCTATGAGGTTCACAACTAACCAATAAATGGAAAGTTTTAAGGGGGTTGTCCACTACTTGGACCATCCCACCATAACTGTTTGAGTCAGAGTAAAATAAGACGTTACAGCGATTTCGGCACTCACGTGACGTTTTATGTCACATGAGCGCTGCGGGAATCAGCAGCTGCACTCTTCACTATTTTCTTGCAGCCGACGTCCGCGCTGACACGTTATTGATGTGCAGCAGAATATTGATGACCTGGTGCCAACATCGCTGAAACCGCACCGCATCCGGGGGGAGTATTAGCTTCCCTTAGTATACTTGGACTTGGGCATTTAATATGGGGTTGTCCAAGTGGAGGACAAGTTCCTTAAAGTGAACATATCCACAAGACAGTTGTCACCTTCATAAACATGAATTACAAGTGTCAAACGTTCTTGGTAGGTTTGGACCAATATAGAGCACAGTGCACAAGATTTAGGAAGGTGTGGAAAAAAATAATGCTTTAAAAAAAAAAAAAAAAAAAAAAAGGAGAAGTTTATCAATTCATTTTTATATCAAAACTCCGGACGGATTGCTAATTTATCCATTTTTTTATTCTATACTTTACTATGTGAGGCTGCTAATCAGTCCTCCTGGTAGGGAGCAGTCGCTACAAAATCAGTCTTTTTTCCCTTGTGGCAGCTTATAGTATAGTCATTTATTTTCCAGCATACTTTCCAGTGGAGCCACATTGCGTAACTAAATATAAGTCATCACTGGATCATTTTTTGCAACATATAAATGGCAAATATTGTTGATATTATCTATACTATGAACATAAGGTTTAAAGCGAACCAGTGATTCACACTAACCGATCCACAGGCAGCATGGCCACACAAGGCCCATTCATTCAATAAAAACACCAGAGACAATAAGTGGAAGAAATGGCCGTGTCATTTATTTTGAGTAACTTTAAAATTCATATCACACATTAATCCTTCTTTAAATTATTAACTCTTAAATAACCGACAATTTAACCACGATACAACCAATCCACCCAAAGGGCGATTTTCCTCGCAAAATAAATGAACACGACAGGGAATTACAATAAAAAAGGGAGGGTGGGCGGGATCTTCGGTTTCTTCAGAATAACTGTCGAATGACGAGGAATTCAAACTGCGGGGCTTTTATACCTCCACTAAAAGCCCGCCAACCTAATAACCACCAATGAGAATTCTTGAATTTAACCGCCAATACAAGGATAAAACTGGATAAAACCTGCTCTTGGCTACTTAGCCAAAGCTTACCTCAGGAATACCAACAGTTTGATCATTACCTACAAAAACCTATATATCAGCTTTCCTTCAGGGCCTGTGAGGCCATGAGACCCCCCCTATAATGTAAAATTATGGACAGGGGAGGGCTAACATGAGTCAATGTGTGACTGCAGAAAGGTGTATTTTACTCTGAAACTTAAAAAAAACACAACATATGGTAGCATAATGAGAGACCTGACTAATCCGGTGTGGTCTGTGAATGACTTCGCCCCACCCCACTTCAGTTGATTGACAGGCGTTCCTGTCCCATGCTCAGTAATCATCCCACAGCCAGCTCCCTGCATACTGATCCTCTGTTCACTGCAGTCTTCAGTAGTGTGGTACATGAGCTGGAATACTTAGTTTACTAGAAAAAGAAAAGAGGATTTAACAGCCAGAAAGGGAAGGAGGCAGATTCTGTAGGCGGTGCCCCTATCCAGCATCACAGATTAGCAGCAGCATCAAGGGTACTGTCAATCAACTGAGGAGAGGGCTATACTTAACTGACCGCCAGTCTCGTGCAACCCTAACCCCACTTTTCAAATTAGGGAATTCAGGGAATATAGGTCATGGCGGACTAGTCAGGTTTGGTCCCCGGCTGGATGGCTTCTCCCTTCCCTGCTCCCGTAGACTGACAGCTTTCTCCATGTGTGGACATCAAGTACAGTGAGGCGGGGAGAAACCGGCTGGAGACCACAACGGACTAGTCAGCCAACACCATGGTCCTCAGCAGGTTTTTTAAACTAGGTCTACTCTGAAACACTGCAGTGTTTTGGAGTAATACATACTTGCTTGCCATCCCTTTAACCCCTTCCTGTCATTGGATGCGCTGGTATGTTCAATGTCACATCCCGCCTTTTCTGCAGGCTCAAGAGCGCAGTATGCATCATTCCCAGCAGATAATGACAGCATTACACAGCCATTGTCTCCCTGCTTGCCAGTGTCAATTTCTGACTGTGGCATTTATATCATGCAACCCAAGAGGGGTGCACTGTGGAACGAGCACATTCCCGCCCAATCCCTCGTGAGGAGATCACTTGGAGCCAAGGGCATGCCAAGGCAGCCGAGGGCTTTCTGAAGGGTCCTGAACCTGTCATGACAGTACGCAAGATAAGATCAGCCTGTGGCCGGCGTTCATAGGAGGCCGTGATTTTTACTATACTATTACCGCTATATATTCTGTGATATTACAACATATAGTATAAGAGAACAGTCAAACGCAGATTAATGTCCTCTAAGGGGGGAGGGAAAAAAAAAAGTACAGATCTGTTGGTTAAATCTCAAAGATGTTTGGAGCAACCTCCTTGCTATGGTTCTTTAAAAACTGTGTCCAAGTGTACCAAGAAGTGATGTAGTTTTGAAGGCAAAGGGTGGCAATTAGCGAGCGTGCGGAGTATCCGAGCGTGCTAATATCTTGGGAGTTCTGCAGTACTATGGCCGAGTCACCGTGGCTGCTTGTCTCGTGGCTCTTCAATAGAGTTGAGCAAATTTCTTCGAGTCCCTGTTTATTCGGCAAGCTATAGCACTTACCGAATAAGCTGAGAACCCGGATACATGGAGCGCACCGGCTGATCGGCACCGCAGCTGCATGTGTCGCGGCAGTGTCACTGTCGTAGCACATGCATAGAGAGCCCAACACACGCTGTCCATGCATGTGCTTTGACTGTGACATAGCCGCGACACATGCAGCTGCGGTGCCAATCAGCCGATGCGATCCAGGTATCCGGGTTCCGTCTACAACTTATTCAGTAAATGCTATAGCTTGCCGAATAAGTGAGAACCCGAAAAATTTGCTCAACTCTACTCCAACAGCTGCACAAGTAGAGATTGCCTGTTTGTTAGGCTATCCTTGCATGTGTCGCGGCTGTTGAAGACCTACAAGTCATGCAGCCATGGTGACTCGAACATAGCATGCTCACATACCAGACGAGTGTGCTCTCATAACACCTTATCTGAGCACGCTCGCTCATCACTAATGAGGTAATAAACATTGATTTGATTCAGATTCCTCTTTTATTCTTTCACAGTGTTTAGTTAATGGATACAACTAAGGTCTAACGACACAAATTTGCTGTACAACAGTGGGGCAGATGTGTCCCAGTAACACACCAGATACAGGGCCGGCGGCTGGTCAAACACTCGTTCAGCTCTGACTCCACCGAAGCACACATGGCTACATGGGGCATGAGCCGCGGCCAGGCGCTTTACCGCTCTCCGATGAGAACCAATAAAATGGATTTCAACACACCAAATACTTACCGTATTCCCCGAAACCGATATGAGGTTGTTCCACGCACAATAGGTGGCAGCAAAATCCCCCAAACAGGAAATTTTAGGGTTACCGTATTTATATTAGCTACAGAGAAGACGTTTAAGGAATTTTCTAGGATTGAAAAATGGCCTATTTTACCCCATAGACAGAACTACACCTGTAAGGACTGTGTCTGGTATTACAGCTCATACTATGATGCTTGGCTTATATAGCGCCATCATATTCCACAGCACTTTCCAGAAATCATCACAGTCGTCATTGAAGAGAAGGAATAAGAATACATTGGGTTCAACATGCTACAGGCACGTCCACCCGCCAAACATCCAAGTACCAGAGGAGCTTCCGTCATCTGTGTGTGACGTTCCGTGGGAGATATTTCTGCATCTCTCGGCAGGAATGACGCCAAGGTAAAAATGCACATTTTTGCAAACGTTTTTTACTTGCGTTTTGGTGCAGATTTTTCGACTCACTTCTATGGGTGAACACTGTAGCAAAAACGCTGAAAGAATTGGACATGATGCAGATTGAAAGCTGCACCAAACCTGAGAGTCACAAATAAGCAACGTGTGAATAAGACTTCATTTGCTGGCATCAGGAAACCTGCCAGGTTGTGACAAATCTGGACTTAAAAAAACGCAGCAAAAACGCAACGTGTGCACACAGCCTTACTGCTGCGCTCTTATACCAGTTTATACACAGATAAAACGTGATAAGTTACCGATACTTGTCGATTAAGTCAGCTGTACGTTCCAGCACATAAACATTTGGTATTCATTTCCTATTTTATAAGAACCCAACTAAACATAGATTACATGGGCTTAAAGCACCACTCCAGCAATATTTTTTTATTGCACAAATGGAGTGGTGCTTTAAATGCCAGTCCCTTGCTCCTGATACTCGTCGGCCGCCACCTTTATCCTTTTCTGACTTCATCTTTTTCCGCTACAGTCGGTCTCTGGTAAAACGTGACCTGTCGGCAGCTCCAGAGTTTCATGGAGTGCGCCAGAGGTCACTTTTCAATATACAGTTGTGGCCAAAAGTACTGCCACCCCTGCAATTCTGTCATATAATACTCAGTTTCTTCCTGAAAATTATTGCAAACACAAACTCTTTGGTATTACTATCTTCATTTAATTTGTCTTAAATAAAAAAAAAAAACACAAAAGAGAATGAAGCAAAAAGCAAAACATTGATCATTTCACACAAAACTCCAAAAATGGGCCAGACAAAAGTACTGGCACCCTCAGCCTAATACTTGGTTGCACAACCTTTAGCCAAAATAACTGCGACCACCCGCTTCCGGTAACCATCAATGAGTTTCTTACAATGCTCTGCTGGAATTTTAGACCATTCTTCTTGGCAAACTGCTCCAGGTCCCTGATATTTGAAGGGTGCCTTCTCCAAACTGCCATTTTTAGATATCTCCACAGGTGTTCTATGGGATTCAGGTCTGGACTCATTGCTGGCCACCTTAGAAGTCTCCAGTGCTTTCTCTCAAACCAATTTCTAGTGCTTTTTGAAATGTGTTTTGGGTCATTGTCCTGCTGGAAGACCCATGACCTCTGAGGGAGACCCAGCTTTCTCACACTGGGCCCTACATTATGCTGCAAAATTTGTTGGTAGTCTTCAGACTTCATAATGTCATGCACACTGTCAAGCAGTCCAGTGCAAGAGGCAGCAAAGCAACCCCAAAACATCAGGGCACCTCCGCCATGTTTGACTGTAGGGACCATGTTATTTTCTTTGAATGCCTCTTTTTTTCTCCTGTAAACTCTATGCTGATGCCTTTGCCCAAAAAGCTCTACTTTTGTCTCCTACCATACAGTCTCTTTTCATACAGATGCCGACGGATAGTACGGGTTGACACTGTTGTATCCTCGGACTGCAGGGCAGCTTGAACTTGTTTGGATGTTAGTCGAGATTCTTTATCCAACATCCGCACAATCTTGCGTTGAAATCTCTTGTCAATTTTTCTTTTCCGTCCACATCTAGGCTTTAAACTTCTTGATGACACTGCGCATGGTAGAAACAGGAACATTCAGGTCTTTGGAGATGGACTTGTAGCCTTGAGATTGCCCATGCTTCCTCACAATTTGGTTTCTCAAGTCCTCAGACAGTTCTTTGGTCTTCTTTCTTTTCTCCATGCTCAATGTGGTACACACAAGGAAACAGGACAGAGGTTGAGTCAACTTCAATCCATGTCAACTGGCTGCAAGTGTGATTTAGTTATTGCCAACACCTGTTAGGTGCCACAGGTAAGTTACAGGTGCTGTTAATTACACAAATTAGAGACACATCACATGATTTTTCGAACAGTGCCAATACTTTGTCCACCCCCTTTATTATGTTTGGTGTGGAATTATATCCAATTTGGCTTCAGGACAATTCTTTTTGTGTTTTTTTCATTTAAGACAAATTAAATGAAGATAATAATAACAAAGAATTTGTGTTTGCAATCATTTTCAGGAAGAAACTGAGTATTATCTGACAGAATTGACTTTTGGCCACAACTGTATCTCTAATAGAGGCTTGTCCTGGCTCTCAGACTTGCGCCAAGCTCTTGTGATGTAACGTCTGACTTCCAGCCAGTCAGATGTTAAGGGCACAAGATTGCACCGCGGGGCAGGAGCGGCGACGGTAAAAGGTGAATCCACCGGAGAGTATTAGAAAAAGGGGCAGGGCGCTTATATTTAAAGCTCCACTCCCATTGCTAAAAAAAAGAAAAAACAAACACTGGAGTGGAGCTTTAAATAAAAACTAAAATGAAGTTCATAAAAAAAGGCCTCTGACCTAAAGAACCCAAACAAACCATGGCTCTTCACAAAGATTCTGCTCCAAATTCTATGACAAGATAGCTTTAAACACTCCTTCAGTAAATATTGATTTCTATTAGAAACGCTCCAAGTGGTCTTTCAGTGTGGATAATATCGATGTAAATACTATAATCGCATGCTCTCAGTGGGGAAAACAAGATAATCTTGTAGTTACGATACCTTTTTAATACAAAACCTTTTTTTGTCTTCCCCACAGGACATCCTTTTTTCAGCTGGCTAAGGCCGGTTTCACATTTGCGGTTGTGTCCGCGTTTCTTCCACAATTTTCCGCATGCGTTGTGTTTTCCTATATTTAACATTAGGGACGCATGAGTCTGCGATCGGTTGCGTTTTGCCGCGTTTGACCACGCATGCGTCGTTTCGTCTGCGGTTTGGCGCGGTAAACGCAACATGTAGTAATTTTAGAGGCGTCAATTTGCCGCCTAGAAACGTATGCGGTTGTTAGCGCAAGGAATGCGGCAAAAAAAACGCATTATCATCTATGGGAACGCATGCGTACACATGTATTTGCGTACGCATGCGTTTGATGCGCTTGCGTACTTCGGACTGCGCATGCCCATTAAAGACACACCCTCTTGGAAATATCAAACGCATGCGCATAAAAAGCGCAAACACACGTAAAAACGCATGCAAACGCTGCGGGTTTTTTACCATCATGCGTAAGTTGATGCGGATAAAAAACGCTGTGTTATCAGACGTTTGCATGCATTTGCGGTTGCAGATGATACGCTGCGGATTCTAACGCAAATGTGAAAGTAGCTTAACACGGTACCAAGCCCCCTTTTGCTTTTACTATAATAGCAACATATCAATTCTTGATGTCTGTGGCTGAAACAAAAGCTCCAAATTTGGACAATGAATCAGCAGGCATAAAAAAAATAAATAAATACCAGAGCACGCAAACATTCTGTGACTATACCCCAACATGTGCTGGTGTGCTTCATCTATAACTGAAAAAAAATCACCTTAATGGAATGGAATGAATACTCCCTGGAAATGAGAATCTTTCAAACTGAAGGATCCAGATTTCAATGGCGGCCATGTTATTAGTTTATTTCACCCTGCTTCATTAGCCAGAAAAAAACTCCTACATCCTCAGTGATAACTACTAACTGACCAACGGCCTTAACATCAGACGACCAGCAATCTCTCATGCTGTTAAGATGTCACTTAATGGGAACTTTTATTTAATTCTAAGCAAAAACATTTGTCCTATTCAGATGAAGATCACACAGGTGCACTAGGGTTCGGACAAGCCTTTTTTGGAACCCATCAGGAGCTTCATGCTGCCCCAACCACAGGACAGACATTAGTGTGGTGTTTCCAGGAAAACATTGTTTAAAGTGAACCTGTCAGGTCCCTGATACCCTTAGAGCCACCAGCAATTGTGTCTAAATATCCAAATTCCCTGTCTCTCTTTGACTAGTGAATGAGGCGTTAGTATCCTCAGACTAGTCAGCCCACAAGCGCCATCGGCAGTGCTATACAAAACTCACGCATGCGCGCCGCCTATTCCCCTCGCTTTATTGATCCTCTGAAGCCGGGTGTACGCGTCCTGGCTTCAGAGAGGCACACTGTACATGATTGGAAGTGTAGAAGAGGTTTGCATAGTGCTGGCAATGATTTCGGTGCTTGCAAATCATGTTATTATGCCCATAGGGGTGTGACAACATGCTAAGTGGGCCCACTAGTCTGGGGACACCAACACCTCCTTGATTAGTCAAAGGACTCATTTACAAATAGACTTTAGAAATACTTTTTCTGAAGATCTTTTTATGTGTGTAATGTAATACAGGGACTGTTAGAGAATTTATATATGTAGACACAACTGCTGGTGGTTCTGGGGCCACGGGGGACTTGACAGGTTCACTATCAGCAGGAGTGATGACATCATCATTGGGACAGGTCTCAGCTTTGCACGTTAGACAGGTCTTTACCATAAGGAAAAACTCACTGTACCAATCAGTGACGCGGGATTTCCGTGACAGACAAACAGACAGAAGTGACCCTTAGACGATTATATAGATAGATATAAACTATAGGATTAGTAATGGATAGGTGTCTTATAGACACCATTCCATTACTAAGCCATGGGCTTGATGTCTCGAGACAACACAAAGGTGACATCAACCCCACAAATATGAACCCCACTTGCCAACGCTACAGGGCAAGTGGGAAGAGCCGGGCAAATCGCCAGAATTGGAGCATCTAATAGATGTGTCTATTGTGGGTGGCTGCAGGCTGCTATTTTTAGGATGGGGGGCAATATCCATGGCCCCTTACCAGCCTGAGAATACCAGCCCCGAGCTGTCTTCTTTAGCTTGGCTGCTTGTCAAAAATGGTCGTGACCAGATGCAGGTTTTTTAATTTATTTATTTACAGCGCAGGCACCGGGTGATGAATATTCCCATCAGCCTTTCCTGCTCTCACTGTTATGAGTGGCAGCAAGCATTGGCTGATGGGAGCAGCAGACTAATCAGCCGACACCAAAGACCGGAGGTAACCTTTAGACTCTGTGCATACGTTCAGGATTTTTCACATTTATTTGGCAGTTTTCCGCTATAAAAACGCGATAGAACCGCTAAAAAAACACTTACATTAAGAATCCTATTATTAGAATGCATTCCGCATTATTTGTGCACATGCTGTGTTTCTTTCCGGAGCGGAAACGCATTCAGGAAAAAAACGCAGCATGTACATTCTTTGTGCAGAATCGCAGTGATTCCGCACACATAGGAATGCATGGATCCGCTTACTTTCCAAGTGTGGCTATGCCCACCATGCGGGAAGTAAGCGGAGGTGCGGTTGGTACCCAGGGTGGAGGAGAGGAGACTCTCCTCCATGGACTGGGCACCATATCCCTGTAAAAAAAAAATAATAATAAAAAAAAAATAGTGATATACTTACCTTCCGATGGCCCCCGGATTCTTCCCCCCTTCAGTGGTGCACGTGGCGGCTTCTGTTCCCAGGGATGCTTTGCGCGAAGGACCTGGGATGCGACCGTGACGTCACACAGTTACTATTTTTAACACTAGATTTTTTTACTTGCATAGGCAGCATCAATAGTAAATAGTTGGTCACACTTGTCAAACACTATGTTTGACAAGTGTGACCAACCTGTCAATCAGTTTTCCAAGCGATGCTACAGATCGCTTGGAAAACGCTAGTATTCTGCAAGCTAATTACGCTTGCAAAACGCAAGTGTTTAGCGGGAATATGCATGCGAATTCCGTATGCGTTTTTCCCGTGGCAGGGAGTTCCGGACGTGTGCACATAGCCTTATACCTTCGATCACAGCTGCAGGCTCACGCTGTCATTTGACAGCATGGGAACTGCGGTTCTCTGACCAGCGGTGATGATTTTACTGCTTTACAAGCAGTGTTTTCCGCACATGACAGCATGTCAAACACCCAGTGTTTGGGGGCAGAACCAGGACAGTAACAGGGAATTTCCGGTGAAGTCGGTGTTCGGTGTCCGTACCCGAACAGTAGGTGTTCAGTAGGGACGCCGAACTTTACTGTTCGGGTTCGCCCATCTCTAGTACTGAAAATTGTAGTAGTGTAGACACTGTACCTTTCCATAAGCCCAGGCATAAATAATTCCTAGAACGGACAAAAAACAAGCATGTAGCTAAAAATATGAATATCAGAGACGCAATAAAGAAAATCCTACCCTGATCTAATGTCAGCAGTATAGGAGCAAACAATGATACTGTAGAACCAGGCTGGCAACTGCTGCGTGTTTTATGCAAAAGTCTTATTTATTTTAACCCAGGTCTTTATATTTCTGTAATTTAGACAAGTGTACCAAAAAGGCCATACCCATGGTTTAAAAGTCCTTTTAAGCCCTCTTCACGCATCCCTATACCGGCACTGGAAAACGGTACCGGTGTCATCAGTGCTTTGAATCAGTGTACCATCCGTTTGGTTTCTGGTTCGACTTAAGCAGAAATCAATTCCAAAACTTCTCCTATACTTTGCAATGTTAAACACGTACAGCAGACAGACAGCACACGGACAGCTCAGATTGTACAGTTGTCATCTGTGGGCTTTTTACACCGACCCATAGACTAGTATTGGCCCTTGTCATCTGTGCTGCTGATAAAAAACGGACATGTCTCCATGTGGTTTGCACAGACACACGGACATGTGTGAAGCACTATAGATTGTAATAGGTACATTTGGTAATGTATATAAAAAAAAAACTGATGCCACACGAACATGTGAAGAGGGCCTTACATGGGTCGATACTCTGCCACTAACGAGTGTGAACGGAATTAGCATGACGCTCTGCGCTTGTTACACTTCCATTTATCTACAATCGAATGATCTGTAACAAGTGTCCCCATACAGTCTGCATCTCCTCGGCAGCACATCCCCCGTTTCCATAAGGGTGAAATGGCAACTAACAATCGTCTTCGGACCCACACAAATGTCGCTGAAGAGACTTACATGGCCATAATGTAACAATCAGCTGTCATACACTGTCATTTTTTTTAGATTTCTTGAATTCAGCATTTTTTTGTTCTCATGCGCCATACTGAAAGCAATAACCGGCCGCTTTAATTACATTCATTGATGATTATAAACCATTGATGCACATACAGATCCTTAGGATGAATCAGAACTTAAAAGTGGAGAATACATTTATTCTCCTATAGGGCAGATGTTGGCAGTAGGTACGCGGGAGCGTGGAACGATTGTCAACATTATACTGTGGAATTAACAATCTGAGACATACACGCCTATACGGTTGCAATCGCTCCACTAGAAATATTTATCCCCAGTGACAGTGTCCTAAAGACATACAACTGAGCCTTCCAAACAAATACCCTAAACGCACAGCTCCAGCCATTTCTTCGTAATGTCGTCAATGGCAGATCCAGGTCACATTCGTCACTGCTCTGTGAAATGCTCCCATTATCTTCCTGCACCATCCCGGAGTCTACTGTGTACAGTAATCTGTTATTACTGGATCTTGGTAATAAATGCTGGAGCATCCATAACCCTATCCAACACTTATGCCGAGATATACAATTAGGATCAGGATCCAGCAAAAAAAAAAACACCAACACAACATTATATGGTAGAAGTCAAATGAATGAGATATCTAAAATCTATGTAAAATATGGTCGTTATGAGTATCAGGACTCTAGAATATGGTGACCCCCCCAAAAAAAGGATTTAATTAAAAACCTGTATAAATTTGGTATCAGCATGACTGCATTGACCCACAGAATCTAAGATAACAAGACAACCATACTTAATGGTGAATACGGTATAATAGAATATGGAATTACTGTTTTTTGGTATATTTTGATAACCAGTGTAATAAAAAGTGATGAAAAAGTTGCACCTACCTTAAAATGGTACCAATGAAAAGTACAGCAAAATAATAATAAATGATAATAACAAGCTCAGCTAACAGAAAATTGTGAATCTTTTTTTGCTCTCGGAATAGGAAGAACTGAAAATGAATGATTTTTTTTTTCCAGAGTGTGTAATACTTGTGCAAAAACAAGTAAAACCACAGAAATCTTGGTACTGCCATAATTGTGCTGAACCACAATAAGGCGACTTTTACACTTGCCGTGATTATGCGGCCCCAATAGATTTATATGGGGCTGCAAAAACGGGCCGCAATAAATTCCACGGAGCACCGTATGACCGTATTTATGGCCGTGAGAAAAAAGAAATCAAGCCAGCTCGATCTTTTTCCCAGCTTACGGACACAGCCCCTATTGTAAATCAATGGGGCCGCAAAAAACAATGGAAGCTTGTTTATGCGGTGAACCGTGACTTCCAGTTTTGCGGACCGCCGTTTCCCCCCCCCCCCCCAATACTTTTACTATAGTATTGAGAACCCGAAAAACGTCGATCTGCAAGTTTTTTGTGGTCCGTTATTGCAACAGACAGTGAAAATTGCTGCAATATGGCCCACAAAAAAGGCCCGCAATAGCGGGCCGCAAAAAACCCGGTAAGTGTAAAAGTAGCCTAAAGTTACACAATATTTCTGCATTATGGTAAAAAACGTAAGAATTAAAAAACACACAAAAAGGAAGAACTGCTGTTTATAATGCTCCTCAAAGAGTTAATATGTTTATTGAAGGAGTTGCCCACAGCAGAGAATCCTCACAGTGAGCAGTGTGCGCCATACGAGGATTCACAAGTCTGCAGTCATATAGTGACAACCCCTTTATGTTACATGTACCCAAAAATGATGCCACTGACAAATCTCTCACCTCCTGCAACGCCACAATAAAGTGAAAAACAAGGTCTGTCATAAAGCGCGAGACCAGCTGTAACGTCAAGGGGTGTTTAGCTGCAATACAGACTGCTGGTCAATGTAAGGTTTGCAACGTTCGCTCAGGTTGGCAGACAGGTGGTCAGCCCAGATCTTCCAATGGAAGAATTGTATGTATTTCATGGATGTGTGAAAACTTACTTGGCTGGGGATAAAACAAAACTTTTACGTGAACTTGAAAGGAACCTGTGACCAGTTCTTTCCGGTGTGAGGTAAGGTCAGTACCTTTCAGCCCCATTATACAGCATTATAACATGCTGTCTATCTGCCCCCATCTGGCCTGCAAGACAAGAAAAAGACCTGAAATAATACTCAGTTACCAGGCAGTCTGGTCCGATGGGCGTTATTGGTCCTGGTCCAGCACCTCCTCTCTTCTTGCGATGCCCTCCCTCTGCGCTTCGTGTGGATGACGTATCCTACATCACCCACACAGTGTCCCTGGCATCGTGCTCCTGCACAGAGGGCACTTCTCTGCCCTGTAGAGGACACAGCAAATTACTGTAGTGTCCACGTGCCAGGAAAGGTCAAAAAGCCCCATCCCATGCAGGGCAGCATTTCACTCTGCCCAAAAGGGCAGAGAGAAGTATGTCTGTACAGGAGTGCAATGCTGGTCACTGAGTGAATGACGTAGGACGTGTCATCCACAGGAAGCAAGACGGAGGACGCATGGCATGAAGATGGGAGGCGCCAGAATCAAGATCAGTGACAACCCGGATCACCCCATAGATGAGCATTATAAAAGGTGTCTTTCTTGTCTTATACGTCAGATCAGGGATAGATATATATATATATATATATATATATATATATATATATATATATATATATATATATATATATATATATATATATATACACACATATATACACACATATATATACATACATACAGAGAGTAGAAGATTGCTGCCTCTGTCCAAATATATATGGACCTAACTGTACACATATATACATATACACACACACGCATACACATATACATATATACATACATACATACATACATACATACATACATACATACATATACACACACACAAGATGGTGGCCTGATTCTAACACATAACACAGCCACATAGTATATAGCACAGGCACATAGTATATAGCAGACACATAGTATATACAGTGGGGCAAAAAAGTATTTAGTCAGTCAGCAATAGTGCAAGTTCCACCACTTAAAAAGATGAGAGGCGTCTGTAATTTACATCATAGGTAGACCTCAACTATGGGAGACAAACTGAGAAAAAAAAATCCAGAAAATCACATTGTCTGTTTTTTTATCATTTTATTTGCATATTATGGTGGAAAATAAGTATTTGGTCAGAAACAAAATTTCATCTCAATACTTTGTAATACATCCTTTGTTGGCAATGACAGAGGTCAAACGTTTTCTGTAAGTCTTCACAAGGTTGCCACACACTGTTGTTGGTATGTTGGCCCATTCCTCCATGCAGATCTCCTCTAGAGCAGTGATGTTTTTGGCTTTTCGCTTGGCAACACGGACTTTCAACTCCCTCCAAAGGTTTTCTATAGGGTTGAGATCTGGAGACTGGCTAGGCCACTCCAGGACCTTGCAATGCTTCTTACGAAGCCACTCCTTCGTTGCCCTGGCGGTGTGCTTTGGATCATTGTCATGTTGAAAGACCCAGCCACGTTTCATCTTCAATGCCCTTGCTGATGGAAGGAGGTTTGCACTCAAAATCTCACGATACATGGTCCCATTCATTCTTTCATGTACCCGGATCAGTCGTCCTGGCCCCTTTGCAGAGAAACAGCCCCAAAGCATGATGTTTCCACCACCATGCTTTACAGTAGGTATGGTGTTTGATGGATGCAACTCAGTATTCTTTTTCCTCCAAACACGACAAGTTGTGTTTCTACCAAACAGTTCCAGTTTGGTTTCATCAGACCATAGGACATTCTCCCAAAACTCCTCTGGATCATCCAAATGCTCTCTAGCAAACTTCAGACGGGCCCGGACATGTACTGGCTTAAGCAGTGGGACACGTCTGGCACTGCAGGATCTGAGTCCATGGTGGCGTAGTGTGTTACTTATGGTAGGCCTTGTTACATTGGTCCCAGCTCTCTGCAGTTCATTCACTAGGTCCCCCCGCGTGGTTCTGGGATTTTTGCTCACCGTTCTTGTGATCATTCTGACCCCACGGGGTGGGATTTTGCGTGGAGCCCCAGATCGAGGGAGATAATCAGTGGTCTTGAATGTCTTCCATTTTCTAATTATTGCTCCCACTGTTGATTTCTTCACTCCAAGCTGGTTGGCTATTGCAGATTCAGTCTTCCCAGCCTGGTGCAGGGCTACAATTTTGTTTCTGGTGTCCTTTGACAGCTCTTTGGTCTTCACCATAGTGGAGTTTGGAGTCAGACTGTTTGAGGGTGTGCACAGGTGTCTTTTTATAATGATAAGTTTAAACAGGTGCCATTACTACAGGTAATGAGTGGAGGAAAGAGGAGACTCTTAAAGAAGAAGTTACAGGTCTGTGAGAGCCAGAAATCTTGATTGTTTGTTTCTGACCAAATACTTATTTTCCACCATAATATGCAAATAAAATGATAAAAAAACAGACAATGTGATTTTCTGGATTTTTTTCTCAGTTTGTCTCCCATAGTTGAGGTCTACCTATGATGTAAATTACAGACGCCTCTCATCTTTTTAAGTGGTGGAACTTGCACTATTGCTGACTGACTAAATACTTTTTTGCCCCACTGTAACAGCCACATAGTATATAACAGTCACATAGTATATAGCACAGCCCACGTAACACAGACAGCCACGTAGTATATATCACAGCCCACGCAGTATATAACACAGGCCACGCAGTATATAGCAGTGTGGGCACCATATCCCTGTTAAAAATATATATATATTAAAATAAAAAATCGTTATATACTCACCCTCTGGAGTCCACCGAAGCTGTCCCGATGCTGCAGCCAGCTTCCGTTCCCAGTGATGCATTGCGAAATTACCCAGATGACTTAGCGGTCGCGATGCATCACTGGGAACGGAAGCTGGCGGCAGCATCGCGCGCATCGGGCATCGGTGGATGGCGGAATGTGAGAATAGCACAATTATTATTTTTTAATTATTTCTAACATTATATCTTTTTACTATTAATGCTGCATAGGCAGCATCAATAGTAAAAAGTTGGTCCGGGATGGGGTGACACACTGGCACTGACTTGAGGAGAGTAGGGAGGGGCCAATTCGCGGCCGGACTAAACCTGCCGCTGATTGTGATGCGAGATTTCCGTTACAGACAGACGGAGGAACCCCTTAGACGAATATATATATACTAGCTATTGAACCCGTTCTACGCCCGGGTGGCGAGCATTTATATTGGAATATGGTCTCCATCCTGGTATGTGCTGCTCCTATCCTGTCATATGCTGCTCCATCCTGCGCCCCCATCCTGTCATGTGCTGCTCCACCGTGTCATGTGCTGCTCCATCCTGCGCCCCCATCCTGTCATGTGCTGCTCCACCGTGTCATGTGCTGCTCCATCCTGCATCCCCATCCTGTCATGTGCTGCTCCACCGTGTCATGTGCTGCTCCATCCTGCGCCCCCATCCTGTCATGTGCTGCTCCACCGTGTCATGTGCTGCTCCATCCTCATCCCCATCCTGTCATGTGCTCCCATCCTGCGCCCCCATCCTATCACGTGCTGCTCCATCCTGCGCCCCCATCAGTGCGGGCGGCTGTGCTGAGTGCGGGCGGCTGTGCTGAGTGCGGGCGGCTGTATGTGGCTGTGCTGAGTGCGGGCGGCTGTATGTGACGTGGCTGTGCTGGGTGCGGGCGGCTGTGCTGGGTGCGGCAGCTGTGGACGGCTGTGCTGGGTGCGGTGGCTGTGCTGGGTGCAGCGGCTGTGCTGGGTGCAGCGGCTGTGCGTGGCTGTAGGCGGCTGTGCGTGGCTGTGGGAGGCTGTGCTGGGTGCGGCGGCTGTGCGTGGCTGTGGGCGGCTGTGCTGGGTGCGGCGGCTGTGCTGGGTGCGGTGGCTGTGCTGGGTGCAGCGGCTGTCCGTGGCTGTAGGCGGCTGTGCGTGGCTGTGCTGGGTGCGGAGGCTGTGCATGGCTGTGCGTGGCTGTGCTGGGTGCGGCGGCTGTGCTGGGTGCGGCGGCTGTGCTGGGTGCGGCGGCTGTGCTGGGTGCGGCGGCTGTGCTGGGTGCGGCGGCTGTGCTGGGTGCGGCGGCTGTGCTGGGTGCGGCGGCTGTGCTGGGTGCGGCGGCTGTGCTGGGTGCGGCGGCTGTGCTGGGTGCGGCGGCTGTGCTGGGTGCGGCGGCTGTGCTGGGTGCGGCGGCTGTGGGTGGCTGTGCTGGGTGCAGCGGTTGTGCGTGGCTGTGGGCGGCTGTGCTGGGTGCGGCGGCTGTGGGCGGCTGTGCGTGGCTGTGCTGGGTTGGGCGGCTGTGCATGGCTGTGGGCGGCTGTGCTGGGTGTGGCGGCTGTGCTGGGTGCGGCGGCTGTCCGTGGCTGTGGGCGGCTGTGCGTGGCTGTGGGAGGCTGTGCGTGGCTGTAGGCGGCTGTGCATGGCTGTGGCGGCTGTGCATGGCTGTGCTGGGTGCGGCGGATGTGCTGGGTGCGGCGGCTGTGCTGGGTGCGGCGGCTGTGGGTGGCTGTGCTGGGTGCGGCGGCTGTGCGTGGCTGTGCGTGGCTGTGGGCGGCTGTGCTGGGTGCGGCGGCTGTGCGTGGCTATGGGTGGCTGTACGTGGCTGTGGGCGGCTGTGCTGGGTGCGGCGGTTGTGCGTGGCTGTGGTCGGCTGTGCTGGGTGCGGCTGTGCGTGGCTGTGGGCGGCTGTGCTGGGTGCGGCGGCTGTGGCTGTGGTCGGCTGTGCTGGGTGCGGCGGCTGTGCTGGGTGCGGCGGCTGTGCGTGGCTGTGGTCGGCTGTGCTGGGTGCGGCGGCTGTGCGTGGCTATGGGTGGCTGTGCGTGGCTGTGGGCGGCTGTGCTGGGTGCGGCGGCTGTCCGTGGCTGTGGGCGGCTGTGCGAGGCTGTGCGTGGCTGTAGGCGGCTGTGCGTGGCTGTAGGCGGCTGTGCATGGCTGTGCTGGGTGCGGCGGATGTGCTGGGTGCGGCGGCTGTGGGTGGCTGTGCTGGGTGCGGCGGCTGTGCGTGGCTGTGGGCTGTGCGTGGCTGTGCTGGGTGCGGCGGCTGTGCGTGGCTGTGGGCGGCTGTGCTGGGTGCGGCGGCTGTGCGTGGCTGTGGTCGGCTGTGCTGGGTGCGGCGGCTGTGCGTGGCTGTGGGCGGCTGTGCTGGGTGCGGCGGCTGTCCGTGGCTGTGGGCGGCTGTGCGTGGCTGTGGGAGGCTGTGCGTGGCTGTAGGCGGCTGTGCATGGCTGTGCTGGGTGCGGCGGATGTGCTGGGTGCGGCGGCTGTGGGTGGCTGTGCTGGGTGCGGCGGCTGTGCGTGGCTGTGGGCTGTGCGTGGCTGTAGGCGGCTGTGCTGGGTGCGGCGGATGTGCTGGGTGCGGCGGCTGTGCTGGGTGCGGCGGCTGTGGGTGGCTGTGCTGGGTGCGGCGGCTGTGCGTGGCTGTGGGCGGCTGTGCTGGGTGCGGCGGCTGTGCTGGGTGCGGCGGCTGTGTGTGGCTATGGGTGGCTGTACGTGGCTGTGGGCGGCTGTGCTGGGTGCGGCGGATGTGCTGGGTGCGGCGGCTGTGCTGGGTGCGGCGGCTGTGGGTGGCTGTGCTGGGTGCGGCGGCTGTGCGTGGCTGTGGGCTGTGCGTGGCTGTGGGCGGCTGTGCTGGGTGCGGCGGCTGTGCTGGGTGCGGCGGCTGTGTGTGGCTATGGGTGGCTGTACGTGGCTGTGGGCGGCTGTGCTGGGTGCGGCGGCTGTGCGTGGCTGTGCTGGGTGCGGCTGTGCGTGGCTGTGGGCGGCTGTGCGTGGCTGTGGGCGGCTGTGCTGGGTGCGGCGGCTGTGGTCGGCTGTGCTGGGTGCGGCGGCTGTGCGTGGCTGTGGTCGGCTGTGCTGGGTGCGGCGGCTGTGCGTGGCTATGGGTGGCTGTGCGTGGCTGTGGGCAGCTGTGCTGGGTGCGGCGGCTGTGCGTGGCTGTGCTGGGTGCGGCTGTGCGTGGCTGTGGGCGGCTGTGCGTGGCTGTGGGCGGCTGTGCTGGGTGCGGCGGCTGTGGTCGGCTGTGCTGGGTGCGGCGGCTGTGCGTGGCTGTGGTCGGCTGTGCTGGGTGCGGCGGCTGTGCGTGGCTATGGGTGGCTGTGCGTGGCTGTGGGCAGCTGTGCTGGGTGCGGCGGCTGTGCGTGGCTGTGCTGGGTGCGGCTGTGCGTGGCTGTGGGCGGCTGTGCGTGGCTGTGGGCGGCTGTGCTGGGTGCGGCGGCTGTGGTCGGCTGTGCTGGGTGCGGCGGCTGTGCGTGGCTGTGGTCGGCTGTGCTGGGTGCGGCGGCTGTGCGTGGCTATGGGTGGCTGTGCGTGGCTGTGGGCAGCTGTGCTGGGTGCGGCGGCTGTGCGTGGCTGTGGGCGGCTATGGTCGGCTGTGCTGGGTGCGGCGGCTGTGCGTGGCTGTGCTGGGCGCGGCGGCTGTGCTGGGTGCGGCCATTTTCTTGGTCCTGCTCCCGGAGTCGGCGCCTGCGCAGTCCGCGCTTTCCGGCGCCATTTTCTTGAAGACACTGCAATGTGTCTTCAAGAAAATGGCGCCGGAAAGCGCGGACTGCGCAGGCGCCGATTCCGGGAGCAGGGGGACAGTCACGGCCCGGAAGCGCGTCGGTGGAAAGGGTCAGGTAAGTATACTCACCCTCCGCCTCCTGGCTCGTCCCTGCTTGTCCGGTGGAGATCGCGGTGTGCGTTCAGCGCTTACGCATACCGCGATCTCCTGGGAGCGTCGCTCTGTGCGGTCCAGACTGCGCCGGCGCTTGCGCTTGCGCAGTCTATAGAGGCTTCGGACAGAGTGACGCTCCCAGCGTTATATTATAGATATATATATACACATACACACACACACACATATACAGTACAGACCTTCTCATTTAAAGATTTTTCTGTATTTTCATGACTATGAAAATTGTACATTCACACTGAAGGCATCAAAACTATGAATTAACACATGTGGAATTATATACTTAACAAAAAAGTGTGAAACAACTGAAATTATGTCTTATATTCGAGGTTCTTCAAAGTAGCCAACTTTTGCTTTGATGACTGCTTTGCACACTCTTGGAATTCTCTTGATGAACCTCATGAGGTAGTTACCGGGAATGGTCTTCCAACAATCTTGAAGGAGTTCCCAGAGATGCTTAGCACTTGTTGGCCCTTTTGCCTTCACTCTGCGGTCCAGCTCACCCCAAACCATCTCGATTGGGTTCAAGTCTGGTGACTGTGGAGGCCAGGTCATCTGGCGCAGCACCCCATCACTCTCCTACTTGGTCAAATAGCCCTTACACAGCCTGGAGGTGTGTTTGGGGTCATTGTCCTGTTGAAAAGTAACTGATGGTCCAACTAAATGCCAACCGGATGGAATAGCATGCCACTGCAAGATGCTGTGGTAGCCATGCTGGTTCAGTATGCCTTCAGTTTTGAATAAATCCCCAACAGGGTTACCAGCAAAGCACCCCCACACCATCATACCTCTTCCTCCATGCTTCACGGTGGGAACCAGGCATGTAGAGTCCATCCGTTCACCTTTTCTGCGTCACACAAAGACACGGTGGTTGGCATTGACCTGGTCTCTAATCTGAGCTGCTGTTAACCTGCGATTTCTGAGGCTGGTGACTCAGATAAACTTATCCTTAGAAGCAGAGGTGACTCTTGGTCTTCCTTTCCTGGGGAGGTCCTGATGTGAGCCAGGTTCTTTGTAGCGCTTGATGGTTTTTGCAACTGCACATGGGGACACTTTCAAAGTTTTCCCAATTTTTAGGACTGACTGACCTTCATTTCTTAAAGTATTGATGGCCAGTAGGGTTGAGCGAAACGGATCGGTCATTTTCATAAGTCGCCGACTTTTGGCAAAGTTGGCGTCTCATGAAACCCGACCCGATCCCTGTGTGGGGTCGGCCATGCAGTACGCGATCTTGGCGCCAAAGTCGCGTTTAGCGCCATTTTTTCAGCCAATGAAGGAGTGTGGGCAGAGTGATGACATAGGGGTTAGGGGCGTGCACGCCAATCATCATTTTATCGCTTGTGCGCAGTAGGGATTTGCAATGTGTAACACGAGATTTTCTGTGCTGGGACGGAGGGGGAGAGAGAGAGAGAGAGAGAGAGAGAAAGAGAGAGAGAGAAAGAGAGAGAGAGAGAAAGAAAGAAAGAGAGAGAGAGGAGAAAAAAAAAAATTAATTAATTTTCCCCATTGACATGCATAGGGTTTCGTGTTCCGGCCGATCCTCGACTTTTCGCAGTAATCGGCCGATTTCGCCCGACTCGACTTTTCAAAAAGTCGGGTTTCGCGAAACATGACTCGACCCTAAAAAAGTCAAAGTCGCTCAACCCTAATGGCCACTCGTTTTTCTTTACTTAGCTGCTTTTTCTTGCCCTAATACAAATTCTAACAGTCTTTTCAGTAGGACTATCAGCTGTGTATCCACCAGACTTCTGCACAACACAACTGATGGTCCCAACCCCATTTATAGGGCAAGAAATCCCACTTATTAAACCTGACAGGGCACACCTGTGAAGTGAAAACCATTCCCGGTGACTACCTCTTGAAGCTCATCAAAAAAATGCCAAGAGTGTGCAAAGCAGTCATCAAAGCTAAAGGTGGCTACTTTGAAGAGCCTAGAATATAAGACATATTTTCAGTTGTTTCACACTTTTTTTTGTTAAGTATATAATTCCATATGTGTTAATTCATAGTTTTCATGCCTTCAGTGTAAATGTACAATTTTCATAGTCATGCAAACACAGGGAAAATCTTTAAATGAGAAGGTGTGTCCAAACTTTTGGTCTGTACTGATATATATATATATATATACACATACACACACATACATACACACACACATACATACATACATACATACATACACATACATACATAAATGCATATACATATGCACACACATACATACATACATATACACACACTCGTGCGAGTTTCTCGCATTGCAAGTGTGGCCCCGGTAACTTGTATTGAATTTATTGTTCGTACATGTCCCCGCTTACTTGTAAAGTGCTGCGGAATATGTTGGCGCTATATAAACAAAAATAATTATTGTTATTATTCTATAATCGTTTGGTCATTATACCTCATCAATTTTCGGTCACATTTGATCTATGCCTGGATGGGCTTTCTAATTAGTTTTAAATTGATTTGGTTTTAAAATTATTGTGAATTAAAAGTTACATTTTATGGTATTAGTGTATTCTGATGACCCCAATAACTATGGAACTCTTCAACGGAATCCAAAGATTTTGAAGTTGTTTTTGTGGCATATTGTACTTTATGATCATGGCAAAATTTCTTTGATATGACTTGCATTTATTTATGGAAAAAAATGGAAGTTTGGTGAAAATGTGGAACATTTTGCAATTTTCAAACTTTTAATTTTTGTGCCTATAAATCAGGGAGTGTTATGTCACACAAAATAGTTAATAAATAACATTTCCCACATGTCTACTTAACATCAGCATAATTTTTTAAGCTTTTTATTTTTGGTTATGAAGTTTGAGGCAATGTGCATACGTTGCGGATTTGCCTGCGCATCCGAAGCGGATTGGCCACTGTGGATTTGCAGCAGTTTTCCATCAGGTTTACAGTACCATGTAAACCTATGGAAAACATATGGAAAACCAAATCCGCAGTGTCCATGCTGCGGAAAATACCGTGCAGAAACGCTGCGGTTTATTTTCCGCAGCATGTCAATTCTTTGTGTGGTACCGCAGCGTTTTACACCTGCTCCTCAATAGGAATCTGCAAATTCGTGGTAAAGATTTTTCAAAAACTAAGCGGAAAAATCTGCACAGAAATCTGCAACGTGGGCACATAGAAGTCACTGGTCATCTTTTAACCCTTGAGGCTAATTTTTACAGCAAAATTTAATTTTAATTTATTTTCTTTACACTTTTCACATTTTATGCGATTGAGGGGTCTAAATTACAGAAAATACCCAAAAGTAACACCATTATAAAAACTGCACCCTTCAAGGTGTTCAATCAAAAACACATCCAAGAAGTTTATTAACGTTTCAGGTGATTGACTGGAATTAATGAAATGTGGAAGGAAAAAGTGAACATTTAACTTTTTTTCACAAACATTTTACTTTACTTTTCTCATTTTCATAAGGGTAACGGAGAAAATGGACCGCAAAATTTGTTCTGGAATTTGTCATCCATGTAGAGGACTTTTTGAGGCCAAACTTGGCTGGAATCATTAGCGGATGCCATGTCGTGTTTGGAGAGCCACTGATAAGCCTAAACAGTGGAAACACCTCAACAAGTGATCCTAGTTTGGGAACTAGACACCTAAAAGAATGTATTTAGATGTGTGGTGAGCACATTGAACTTGCAGGTGCCTTACAAAGGTTTATAACATTAAGTGGAGGAAAAAAAAAACAAAAAAAACATTTTTTTCCCACAAAAATGTTCATTTAGTCCCAAATTTAGCATTTTTACAAAGGGTAGCAGGAGAAACTGAACCCCAAAATATGTTGTGCAGTTTCTCCTGAGTACGCAGATATCCCATGTATGGGGGAAAATTACTGTTTGGGTGCACGGCAGGGCTCAGAAAGGAAGGAGTGATGCTTTGGTACATGGACTTTGACGGGATGGTCTGCAGGTGTCATGTTGTGTTTGTAGAGCTCCTGATGTGCCTAAACAGTGCAGACCCCCCCACAACTGACCCCATGTTGGAAACTAAACCCCCTCAAGGGATTAATCTGGATGTGTGGTGAGCACCTTGAACCCACAGGTGCTCCACAGAATTTTGCAACGTTGATCTGTGAAAATCAAAAAATATAAACTTTTCTTACAAAAATGTTGTTTTAGACCCACATTTTTCATTTTTGCTAGACAAGACTAGCAGGAGAAAATGGACCCCAGAATTTGTGCCATTTCTCCCGAGTACAAAGATAACTGATATGTGGTCGAAAACTACTTTTGAGGTACACTGCAAAGCTCAGGAGTGAAGCACCATATTGTAGTGTAGATTTTGCTGGACTGGTTTGAGGGTGCCATGTAACATTAGCAGAGCCCCTGAGGTATCAGAACAGCAGAAGCCCCCATAAGAGACCCCACTTTACAAACTATACCTCTCAATGAACTACTGTAGGTGTGCAGTGATCATATTGACAGGTATGTCGCAGAATTTTATACCATTGGGAAGTGAAGAAAAAATAGTTACATTGTTAGTACCAAAAATTTGTTTTAGCCCCAGTATTTTACATTTTCACACTGGGAAATGGGGAAAAAATGGCACCAAAATTTGTTCCACAACTTTTGCTGAAATGTAGAAATACCCCATATTTGGCTGTACAGTACTGCTTAGCTATACGGCGAGGCCTGGTTTTTTTCAGAAACAAGCAGCAGTGAAAATTGCAAATCTGTTATTGAGGTGCCCAGTACGTTGTAGTGCCCAGCAAATTCTTCTTGAGACATGCACCCATAATTTAAGCGGGCACTGTCGGGCTTGAAGGTAGGGGTGGAATTGGATTTGGGAGTGCAAAATTTGCTAAATGTCTTTTGGGGGACAAGGAGCCACAGTGCTCTTCCACAGCCATTGCACTATCAGTAACATGGAAGCCCCATATATTTCCGTTAAGAGATGATGGCCCTGAGTGGGGACTTGCATTCTTTGTGGATCCCATTTATCCTGCACTTTATGCTGAGTACTTACATAGGAATTTCCATCTAAATCTCCAAATGATGCGATTCTGATGACACCCCCCGACTGGTCCATTCACTATAATGAGGCAACAAAGGCAGGCCGGCGTCACACTAGCGAGTTTTACGGACGTATGAGCGCAGAAAATACGTCCAGAAAATACGCATTGCACACAGCCCAATGATTCTCTATGGGGCAGCTCCTATCTGCCGTATATTACGCATCCGTAATATACGGCATGTTAAGGGCGTAGAAAATCGCAGCATGCTGCGTTTGTCAGCGTATTGCGCAAAAAATACGCCATTGAAAGTCTATGGGGCGAGAAAATTACGGATTACACACGGACCACGCGTGTGACTTGTGAGAAATATGCAGCGGTGTTCTCTAGAAAAGCCGGCAATTCAGTGCGGTGTACAGTAAAAATCACACTGACAGAACAGAATAGGTAGAATAAATGTGTACACATAGAATAGAGATTATATATATATATATATATATATATATATATATATATATATATATATATATATATATATATATATTTATATATATTTTTTTTTAATTCAGCGCAAGATAGCATAAAAGCCGGTAATTCAATTGCCGGCTTTTGCTCTCTCCTTCACAAACTCGATAGGATATGAGGCATGGTTTACATACAGTGAACCATCTCATATCCCTTCTTTTATTACATATTCCTCTTTACTAATGTAACAAGTGTCTTGGTGTCAAATTTGGGGGCTCTAGCTATTAAATTAAAGGGTTAAATCGCGGAAAAAACTGGCGTGGGCTCCCGCGCAATTTTCTCCGCCAGAGTGGGAAAGCCAGTGACTGAGGGCAGATACTAATAGCCTAGGGAGGTACCATGGTTATGGGACCCCCCCCCTGGCTAAAAACATCTGCCCCCAGCCACCCCAGAAAAGGCACATCTGGAAGATGTGCCTATTCTGGCACTTAGCCTCTCTCTTCCCACTCCCGTGTAGCGGTGGGATATGGGGTAATGAAGGGTTAATGTCACCTTGCTATTGTAAGGTGACATTAAGCCAGATTAATAATGGAGAGGCGTCAATTATGACATCTATCCATTATTAATCCAATAGTATGAAATGGTTAATAAAACACACACACATTATTAAAAAGTATTTTAATGAAATAAAGACACAGGGTGTCTTAATATTTTATTATACTCTCAATCCACCTGAAGACCCTTGTCATCTGAAATAAAGTTAAAGAAAACAAACAACAATATTCCATACCTTCCGTCGATCAGTCATGTCCCACGCTGTAAATCCATCTGAAGGGGTTAAATTCATTTTACACCCAGGAGCTCTGCTAATGCAGCTGTGCTGCTGTCTGTAAAATTTGGTGAATGAATGGAATGCAGGGGAATGTCCTATAGTTACCTTGAGTCGCGGTGATGCGCCCCCTGCTGGATTTACTCATATGAACTCGACCGTGGGAACTTTTCTGAAAAGTTCCAAGGCTCGAGTTCATATAAGTTCAAAAACACTTAACCTACTGATGTCTCAATTAATTTTACTTTTATTGGTATTCATTTTTATTTTTGACATTTACCGGTAGCTGCTACATTTTCCACCCTAGGCTTATACTCGAGTCAATAAGTTTTCCCAGTTTTTTGTTGCAAAATTAGGGGGGTCGGCTTATACTCGGGTCGGCATATACTCGGGTCGGCTTATACTCGAGTATATACAGTATATATATATCTCTGTGTGTGTGTGTGTCTCACTGGGAATATATATATATATATATATATATATATATATATATATATATATATATATATATATATATATATATATATATATATATATATGTATATATATATTATATGACTGTATATATGTTTTTAGGAATATTTTAGCCGATGGATCCATGATTTGTCCATTTTGCAAGCCTGTGCAAAAAAAAAAAAAAAAAAATCGCCGTACGGAAGCCATATGGATGCCATACGGATGACACACGGATACATTTGTCCGTAAAAATCGCATCCTTGCATTGAATACGGAACAGTGTTTCGGGAAAATTACTGGGTATTACGGCCGTAAAATACGGACCGTATTGTCTTACGCCTAGTGTGACGCCGGCCTTACTCTGGACTCCATCAGTCCTCTGTTCAGAGGTTTCCTTTTCAGAAGTGCACAAAACAGTGGCGGACCATGCTTTTATGCACGCCTAAAAAGACGGACACAGCAGGATCATAGGCCAGATGGCACCCAGGTGCCTCCATCTGCCTCATTACAGGAAATCTTCCGCTGACAATTTAGTCTGAGTCACGTATTTCAGAGACTTAAATCCCGATGTAAGCCCTCAGCACAGCATAAATGTGAGCCGAGCCTTACTGCAATCTTTGGGAGGCAGAATGAACAAGTTAAACAGTAAGGGCCCCTTTCCACTTGCGAGGAAAACGGATGCGTGCAATCCGATAAAAAAAATCGGATTGCACTCGGACCAATGTTATTTAAGGCTACGTTCACATTAGCGTCATGCGACGCTGCGTCGTCGACGCAACGCACGACGGATCGGAAACGCACGCAAAAACGCACCATGTTTGACGCATGCGTCGAACGGATGCGTCGTAAAACGCAGCGTTTTTTGTGCGTTTTTGTTGCATATTTCCAAAAAACGCAGCGTTTTACGACGCATGCGTTGTCAAACAATGATGTATCTTTCCACACAATTTGTCTAGACAAACACCACCAATGAATAGAAGAGGGTGGGTCTAGTGGACTCTAGACAATAGATAATGCCACCAATGGGTAGATGAGGGTGGGTATTAATGTTAATTGTTTGTTTTGTTTGTCTTGCCTCTAGATGCTGCAGCAGAAGTGACAAACAATCCAACATTTTCTTTAGATATGGGGGATGTTTTTATCACTGTTTGCACTGTCTAGACACTGTCTAGACACTTTTTTGTTTAATTTTATGTAACGACGCATGCGTCGCACAACGCACGCACGACGCACACACACGACGCAAGTGCGTTGTCAATAGGTTTCAATGGGAAATTGTAACGCAATGACAACGCACGAGCGACGCAAGTGCGACGCGTGCGTTTTTTTGACGCTAGAAAAATGCAACATGTAGCGTCTCCGACGCCACCCAGGTGCGGTGAAACGACGCATGCGTCGTGCGTTTTACCGAAAACGCACGCCAACGCAACGCATGCGTCCCCAATGATAAAGATAGGGGCGCATGACGCATGCGTTGTCGTGCGTCGACGACGCTAATGTGAACGTAGCCTAATAGGTGTCTTTTCATTTGCGATTTTTTTCTCACCCGAAATCGGACTGAGAAAAATCTGGGTCGGCTGAGAAAAAATTTGCAGCATGCTGCGTATTGCTGCGATTCTCGGACGAGACTCGCCAATGCAAGTCAATGGGTGCGAGAAAAAAATCGCACAGCACTCGCACCATGCGAGTTCTGTCCGATTTTTACGCACCAGTGTCCTTTGAAAAGCCGGCAATTCAGTGCGGTGTACAGTAAAATCACACTGACAGGTTAGAATAGAGAAGATATATACACATAGAATACGTATATATACATATATATATATGTCAGTGAGACACCTATATATGTATATTTATATTTAATGCAGCACTAGAGAGCATAAAAGCCGCTAATTCAATTGCCGGCTTTTTCCTTCTCCTTCACAAACCCGACATGATATGAGACATGGTTTACATACAGTAAACCATCTCATATCCCGTCTTTTATTACATATTCCTCTTCACTAATGTAACAAGTGTCTGTGTGCACAATTTGGGGGCTCTAGCTATTAAATTAAAGGGTTAAATGGCGGAAAAAATTGGCGTGAGCTCCCGCGCAATTTTCTCCGCCAGAGTGGTAAAGCCAGTGACTGACGGCAGATATTAATAGCCAGGAGAGGGTCCATGGTTATTGGCCCCCCCGTGGCTAAAAACATCTGCCCCCAGCCACCCCAGAAAAGGCACATCTGTAAGATGCGCCTATTCTGGCACTTGGCCACTCTCTTCCCACTCCCGTGTAGAGGTGGGATATGGGGTAATGAAGGGTTAATGCCACCTTGCTATTGTAAGGTGACATTAAGCCAGATTAATAATGGAGAGGCGTCAATTGTGACACCTATCCATTATTAATCCAATTGTTTGAAAGGGTTAAAAAACACACACACACATGATTTAAAAGTATTTTAATGAAATAAACACAGCGGTTGTTTTAATATTTTATTGCTCTCTCAATCCATTTGCAGACCCTCGCTTGGCAAAACAATAAACCCACATTATACATACCTTCTGCTGACCCGTCACATCCCACGAGGTAATCCATCTGAAGGGGTTAAAATAATTTACAAGCAGGAGCCGTGCTATAATGCAGCTGTGCTCGTGCTTGTAATTCCCCAGTGAATGAATGAAATGTAGGTAATTGACCTACATTTCCTTCAGTCGCGGTGATGCGCCCCCTGGTGGATGTCCTCATATGACCTGGAGCGTGGGAAAAAGTTCCCAGGCTGCAGTTCATGAGAACATCCAGCAGGGGCGCATCACCGCGACTAAAGGGAATGTAGGTCAATGACCTACATTTCCTTCATTCGCCGGGGAATTACAAGCACGAGCACAGCTGCATTATAGCAGGGCTCCTGCTTGTAAATTATTTTAACCCCTTCAGATGGATTTACATCGTGGGACATAACAACGGAAGGTATGGAATATTGTTGTTTGTTTTTTTAACTTTGTTTCAGGACGATGTTCTTCAGGTGGATTAAGAGTCTAATAAAATATTACAACACCCTGTGTCTTTATTTCATTAAAATACTTTGTAATCGTGTGTGTGTTTTATTAACCATTTAGTACTATTGGATTAATAATGGATAGGTGTCATAATTGACGCCTCTCCATTATTAATCTGGCTGAATGTCACCTTACAATAGCAAGGTGACATTAACCCTTCATTACCCCATATCCCACCGCTACACGGGAGTGGGAAGAGAGTGGCCAAGTGCCAGAATAGGCGCATCTTCCAGATGTGCCTTTTCTGGGGTGGCTGGGGGCAGATGTTTGTAGCCAGGGGGGGCCAATAACCATGGACCATCTCCTGGCTATTAATATCTGCCCTCAGTCACTGGCTTTACCACTCTGGCGGAGAAAATTGCGCGGGAGCCCACGCCAATTTTTTCCGCCATTTAACCCTTTATTTGAGCAGCTACAGCGGACACATTTTGCACATACACACTACTAACATTAGTAGTGTGGAATATGCAAAAAAAAAATGGGAATATGAGATGGTTTACTGTATGTAAACCATGTCTCATATCATGTCGGGTTTGTGAAGGAGAAGGAAAAAGCCGGCAATTGAATTAGCGGCTTTTATGCTATCTAGCGCTGCATTAAATATAAATATACATATATAGGTGTCTCACTGACATATATATATGTATATATACACATTCTATGTGCATATATCTACTCTATTCTAACCTGTCAGTGTGATTTTACTGTACACGGCGCTGAATTGCCGGCTTTTCAAAGGACACTGGTGCGTAAAATTCGGACAGCAATACGGATGTCATACTGATGTCATACGGATGGTGCGATTAAAAAAATCGCATGTCACTCGCATGACAATCGCATACGTTCCATCCGTTTTTTCGGTCCAGATTACGGACCGTTTTTTATCTCGCAAGTGGAAAGGGACCCTTAAACAGCAAGTCAAGAATTTGTTTTATTTATTTTGTACGTCGTTCCTCGTGCAGTAAAAGTAATTAGATGGCTTTACATAAGATGGCTTTACAAAAAAAAAGTAGTTTTTGTGTAAAAGCGCCAAAACATATTTTAGAGAAAAAAATTATTATTACTCCATCGCTGTATTCTGAGAGCTATAACTTATTTTTCCACTGATTGAGCAGTATAGCAATACCATTTTTATTTACTTACGTCTTTTTGATTGTGCTTTCTTCCACTTTTTGTTCAGCGGTATGATGAAAAAAGGGATTGTTTTTTGCTTTGCTTTTTTTTTTTTTTTTTTTTTTACAGTGTTCACTGAAGGAGTTAAATAGTGAGTTCCGACATGGTGATACCAAATATGTGTTTTTTTACACAGAAATACATTTTCAGTGTGTATAATATATTTTTTTAATGATTTGTAGAAAAATATTTTTACAATTTTACTTAGTCCTTCTATTGAACTTTCACTTTCAGCAAGTCCGATTGCAGTTATTATTATTATTGTTATTATTATTATTATTATTATTATTAATTTATATAGCACCATTAGTTCCATGGTGCTGTACATGAGAAAGGGGTTACATACAGAGTTACAGATATAGTTTATAGTAAACACGTTTACAGTGACAGACTGGTACAGAGGGAAGAGGACCCCGTCCTTGCGGACTTACATTCTATGAAGCATTGCAATGCACCAGCACTGCAATGCTTTATAACGGTCAGTTATGCACTGACAAGCCCCTTAGACGATGCTCTGCGCATGGTCCAAGAGGCTTGCCATAGCCTGGCGACCCATATAAGACTTTGGGCCACCATTTCAACGATCGGGCCATCGCAATGACATTGTGGTGCCACCAATCGGAGGAGACAGGGAGCTCACTCCCTCACCCAGCCTTCAAAAATTCTGCGAATGATATCAATCACAACATTCAGGGGGTTAAACTGTTGGGAGCGGTGCCGGCACCGCTCCTGGCAGGAAAAGTCGGGAGTCAGCTGTGATGTTCGCTGAACACTTGAAAGCGATCAAACAGCTCAAGTGTTGTTGGGTTTGGCCCACTCCTCCATATAGATTTTCTCCAGATTTTTCAGGTTTTCGGGGATGTCATTTGGCACCAGTTTCAGCTACCTCCAAAGATTTTCTATTGCATTCAGGTCTGGAGACTGGCAAGGCCACTGAAGGACCCCTTGAAATGCTTCTTAGGGAGCCACTCCTTAGTTGCCCTTGGTGTGTGTCTTGACCCATCCTCAATGTGCTTACTGAGGGAAGGAGGTTGTTGGCCAAAATCTTGTGATGAATGACCCCATCCATCCTCGCTTCAAAACGGTGCAGTCGTCCTGTCCCCTTTACAGAAAATCACCCCAAAAGAATGGTATTTCCCCCACCATGCTTCACGGTTGGGATGGTGTTCTTGGGGTTGTACTCATCCCTCTTGCTCCCCCAAAGACGGCGAGGGGAGTTGATACCAAAAAGTTTTATTTTGGTCTCATTTGACCCCATGATCTTCTCTCATGCCTCCTCTGGATCATCCAGACTGTCACTGGCGAACTTCAAACAGGCCTGGACTTATGCTGGCATGAGCAGGGGACCTTGCATGCCTTGCTTTAATCCAATACGGCATAGTGTTACTAATGGTAATGTTTGAGACTGTGGTCCCAGCTCTCTTCAGCTCATTGACCAGGTCCTCCTGTGTAGTTGTGGGCTTATTCCAGACCTTTCTCAATAATCCTTAATAGTAATGAGCGAATATACTCGTTACTCGAGATTTCTCGAGCACGCTCGGGTGACCTCCGAGTATTTTTAGTGCTCGGAGATTTAGTTTTCATTGCCGCAGCTGAATAATTTACATCTGTTAGCCAGCATAAGTACATGTGGGGGTTGCCTGGTTGCTAGGGAATCCCCACATGTACTTATGCTGGCTAAGAGATGTAAATCATTCAGAGGTGATGAAAACAATCTCCGAGCACTAAAAAATACTACGAGGACACCCGAACGTGCTTGGGAAATCTCGACTAACGAGTATATTCGCTCATCACTAATCCTTAACACACAAGGCAAGATCTTGCATAGAGCCAGAGACTGAGGAATAATGACAGTCATTTTATGTTTCTTCCATTTTCTAATAATTGCACCACAGTTGTTGCCTTCTCACCAACCTGCTTGCCAAGTGTCCTGTAGTCCATCCCACCCTTGTGCAGGTCTACAATTTTGTCCTTGGACAGCTCTTTGGTCTTGGCCATGGTGGAGAGGTTGACGTGTGATCAGGTGTCTTTTATACAGGCAACAGGTTCAATTAATACAGGTAATGAGGGCTTCTTAAAGAAAAACTAATACGTCTGTAAGAGCCAGAATTCTTGAAGGTTGGTAGATGATCATATATGGTACTTACTTCATGCAATACAATTTATTTTAAAAAAAATCATACAATGTGATTTTCTGGATTTTATTTTTCGTCTCTCACAGTTGAAGTGTACCCATGATAAAAATTACAGACTTCGCCCTTCCTTACAGATGGGAAAATTAGCAAAAATCGACAGTGTATCAAATACTTATTTTCTTACTGTACACTTAATTGGTCGGGAAGTTCTTCCATTCCATGATGTATCTATACTTCATATGTTGTGAAGAGGGTAATAGCCTGTTTACACAGGCAGACAAAAGTAAAACGATGAGCCCTGAATGTTCTGTGATAGATCACTCAATGGGCATAGACTACGACAGCTCTCGGCAGGGAGAGTCCTGTTTTCACAGAACAATGCATGGTCGAGAAAGATTATCTTTTTGCTTGAGCGGCAGCTCGCTTTTTAGGCTATGTGCACAAGTTAGGAATTGCCGCTCAAATTTCTGCTGCAATTCCGGAACTCCCTGCCGTGGAAAAACGCATGGGGAATTGGCATGCGTTTTCAAGCTAAACATTAGCATTTTACAAGCGTAATTAGCTTGCAGAATGCTAGCGTTTTCCAAGCGATCTGTAGCATCTCTTGGAAAACTGATTGGCAGGTTGGTCACACTTATCATACATAGTGTTTGACAAGTGTGACCAACTTTTTACTATTGATGCTGCCTATGCAGCATCAATAGTAAAAAGATCTAATGTAAAAAATAATTAATAAAAAAATCATGATATCTCACCTGCTGGTGTACCCTGCAGTCTTCAAGCTCCTCGTGATGCTCGCGTTCCCAATAATGCCTAGCGGCAATGACCCCAGAGACCGCTACGTCATCACAGGTCATTGCCGCAAACCATTATTGGGAACACGAGCATAGCGAGGAGCGGGAAGACTGACGGGGACGCCGGAAGGTGAGAATATCATGATTTTTTATTTTAGTTCTTTTTTTCCCCTAACAATTATATGGTTCCCAGGGCCTGGAAAATAATCTCCTCTCCTACGCCCTGGGTACCAACCGCACATGATCTGCTTACTTCCCGCATGGTGGGCATCGCCACAGGCATAAAGTAAGCGGATCAATGCATTCCTATGTGTGCGGAATCCCCGCGATTCCGCTCAAAGAATGAACATGCTGCGTTTTTTTGCCGGAATGCGATTCCGTCGCTGAAAAAAAACACATGTGCACAAAAATTGCGGATTGCATTCTAATAATAGGATGCTTAATGTATGTGGGGGTTTTTTTCGTGGTTTTATCGCGTTTTTATAGCGGAAAAAAAGGGAAAATTCCTGAACTTGTGCACACAGCCTTTCACTGCAAAGTAATCGTTTAAATCAAGCTCTACAATCAGCGTGGCTTCATAATAAAACGGCAGCAATAACTATGGGAACTCAATCACTGGCAAGCTGATACTCAGTACATCATTCATCAATATGAAGGATGTTATGGACTGGGTGGTGGAACTACTGGGCCATGTTCCGAGGAGAGCTTGCAGGGGTGTGACTGGGTGCCTCACCAAGTCCGACCTCGGATGCACAGCAGCTAATGACACCGCGATCCAAGAAGGGACGAGGGAGGCGAGTCCAGGTGCTACACCAGGGATGACCTCGGGTGGATGTCAGCTGACCCCCAAGGGACAAGAGAAGCCAAGAATGGTACATTTGGCAAGTACTGACTGGCACGGCTGGTGTACAAGCAGGCAAGCACAGCTGATAGACAGGAAGGCAGGTGCTGGTGGGCATGGCTGGTAGACGGGCATGCAGGTACTCTGGAAGAATTGACTGTCACACAGGTAGGCACGGTAGATGTGATATACAGAGTAGGTATACTAGGATACAAGAACTGGGGACTCGAGCACAACTAAGCATATAAGACTAAACCAACACGTTGATCAGGCACCTCCCATCAGGTGGAAGTGCCTTCAATAATAAGTGTCTCCCAGCTATTGGATGGGGACACTTTAGGACGGTGAACACTGGCCCTTTAAGAGGGTGAGAGTGCGTGCGCGCCCTAAGCAAAGTGCACGGGAATCGGCGAGTAGTGCGTAGACCCCGGGCAGTAGCAGCAGGAGATGGAGAAGGGAGTCCGGCGGTGATTGAGTCGGTGTCTCTGCCATGGGAGGGAGGCAGAGTGAAGGCTCCTGGCATTACAAAGGCGAAGTCAAACAATATATTAAATGCATAAGGTCCAATAAAAGTGCACAAAACTATTACATAATATACAGGCGATACTAGAGAAAAACGTCAACATGGCAGAAAGAAAGAAAATACACAAATTTAAGAGGAAGGTCAATCAGACCCAACAATATGGCAACCAGGGCTGTGGAGCTGGTAAGCCAAACCTCCGACTGACATTTCCCTGACACCCTCAGTACTGAGCATGTACATAAAATGCAGCACAGAATCATCTCAACTAAAAGCAGAGATCTTTAGATCAGTAACAGAACAGACATTTATAGGACATTTCAGAACTTTCCAAAATTCTTATTAAAACATTGACAGCACATCCTGCACTGAACCAAATTTATTATATATTTTAAGAGTTGGAGTCGGTCCATTTTATACTGACTCCAACTCCACCAAAATAGACATTGACTGAGGGCAATACATATTAAGAGGGCGACTTACATACATGTAATGGTTTGTGCCACAAGGTTGAAACTGCACAGAAAACCTGCAATTGTTCTGAACACCATTCACCACCGTATAATGATTTTCATTTTGGCTACATGGGTTGTACAAGAGAAAACCGCAGTAATTTGTTATCACTATGGCGGTTACTACATAAATTTCATAACACAGAAAATTCCATTAATTACTAGGTTTGCAGGATGAGACATCTATGACATTCGTTAGATGGGCTCAAATTTTTTGGAACATTGAAAGGAGAAGGACAGAACAGCAGCGTCACCCCTGCAATGCAAATAGTATCTCAGCATCCCACAAATTATAAGACAGGGTTTATTTTTTAGCTTTAGCCACAGGGTAGCAGATGCTACCTCCTGAATTAAGTATGCAAGTAAAAGTGAGAAGACAAAAAATTAAATTAACATTTACAGGCAGGGAGCAAATTAACTCAACATTTATGCAGCTCTTGGAGAAATGGAGGCTCCAGGCAAAGCCATAAGCTCAGGAAGCTACAATGGATTAATAAAGAGATACAGACCCAGTAAAGAGTCTATTGTGTAGCAGCCTCACATTAACTCCTTACCGACTACTCTATTGGATTTTCTAATTAAAGTGGTTAGGGGCAATTCTTCTCAAGTGATGACTGAAACCCAACTGAAAAAGTGCTAAAAGAAAAAAAAAATACTAAAAAGAATGGGCATATGCACTGCAATGTCAAAATGACTTGCTATACATATGTTCCGCCATTTGTCACTCCTTTTAACAGGTTTTTATGTTACATGTATTTGAAAAATAGTAGTGCCTGATGGAAAAAGAAAACAAACTTTTTTTTTATATCTAACACTGGCCACTATTCTAAACTTGTATTTCCTTTTCTTTCAAGAGATTTAAAAAATAAAAAAAAACAATATCTGGGTGTGAAGGATGGGGGAGGGATTTAATGGTAGGTTACAATCCTCCTGAACACATGGGTAGCTGTAACAGGACACTTGGCTCAGCATGTGGCCCAGCCTTCTCAGCTTCAAAGAAGAAATTTACACCCACCAGCTTAGCTAATATCCAAACCATTCTGTGTAATTGCTTTGTTCAGACAGGTAGGATTTCATAAAAACAATATGGACTTATCGTATATCCGAGCCACTCATCGGTTACATTCTCGAGATCCTTCCAGGGTCTTGATCTGTTCTGGCACCCAAGGGTGGGGAGATTCATAGAATGGCTAGTAGGAGCCATGTAGCAAAGCTGTGTTTAGTCTCAACTAGTGATGAGCGAGTATACTCATTAGTCGAGATTTCTCGAGCACACTCGGGGGTCCTCCGAGTATTTTTTACCCATCTTAGGTTTTGGAGTTTGTAGCTGCTAGATACGAGACGAGGGGGATTTAGGTTCAACCCAGGGGGCAGGAGGGGAGTGACTAAAATAAGTTAAATGCTTATGTAAAGCATGGCCTAGTAATTTTTTTTTCACGGGGAGGTCACAAAGACATATCGTGTGGAGAGAAGTCACGGAAGAGAGGCTGCCCCTCCCCCACAAGCAAGGCCTTTCATCTGACTGGTAACCGACTCTTACATTCTGCATACTTTGCCCTACCACTCTTGTATTTGCATATCTGACCATTGTATATGTATAACCATTGTGTACTGTATACAGTGTTTTGTATAGTATGCCCTTAAAGCGATTAAATATATAACTTAACCTTGGGCTCCTCTTATCTCAATGCACGAATCCCGAAGTCCGTGCTCTCTACATAACTTTCATGCTACTGGGGCTGGTTTCTGGTCCAATATAATCACGTTAACGGACCGGGCCTATATCTAATGAGGAACTGGTGACAGTTCTACCAGGCTGACCAGGTGCTGTTTCACTGGTGCTAGTCAAAGGGGCCTGTCGGGGTTGTGAGAGTGTGGTGCCACGTCAACAACTGCGTGGGCCACATCCTCACTCCACGTGCCTCACTGGGCTCCTGTGGAGAGGGTGAGTGCGTAAAACTGTGCAAAGTTGACCCTCTGTGTACCCAGGAGGTGCGGAATGTTTCGTTGGTGAAAGTGAGGAGAATGTACCACGTGATCCCTCTGACATAATAGTGAGGTCAGGCAGGGTGCGGTTTCCTCGCGTGGTGGCAGCTGTGGGATTCTGCGTGCACTCTCGGGTGCCATCCTTCACATTTGGGAGCAGTGGGGGGATTCTGTGTGATCTCCCTGGTGCCATCCTTCACACTGGGCATCAGGCAATGATCAGAATCCAGACAAACTGGTCTCCAATTGTTTAAACCATTTAGAAGTCAAAGTCCATAGAGAAAGCATTATAAAAAATACATATTGCATAACAAGCAACTGAATAAAGTCTGCTGAAGCTTTCCAAACTACAGGCTAGATTGAAGCCAAAAATACATTATTTTGGCTTCTGTCTTGTGATTTGAAAAGCACCACTCCAGCGTTTTTTTTGTTTTAGTTTTTATTTTTTTTAAATAAAAGGTGCTGGAGTGGTGCTACAAATCCAAGTTCCCTGCACTTTGTCTTACACTTACCATCCGCCATTTTCATCTGCTCTCGGGGACGCTCCAGTTGTGTTCTGCAGGTTGTTACCGGCCAGTTCGCTCCAGTGTTGGCTGTGTGAGCCGGATTTCAATAATCAATGTAAGTCTACGAGACCGGAACCAGGATCTCAAACTTACAGCGAGAATTTGTGATCGTTACCTCTGACTTCCGGTCAGAAGTTGTGGTCACAAGATGGTGGCACGGGACTGGAGCGCCACCAGGAAAAGTTGAAGACAGCAGCTGGTAAGTATGAGACTAGGGACAAGGAACTTCGATTAGTAGCACCACTCTAGCACTGGAATGGTGCTTTAACGAGAACCTGTCAGCTGATACATACTCGCACACATGATCTTAATTGCCACCGGGACCGAACCATGCTATTAACTAGTCGTACAGACAGATCGTCGACGGCTTCTTTTCGCCGGCTTACAGTCACTGACAAGCCTCCGTGTATATACACACACACTAAGACAGAGGCTTGTCAGTCACTGTCAGAGGGCAAGGAACAGTTGCCAGGGACCCGACTGTGCAACTAGTCAATAGTGCGGCTCGGTTCCCGGTGGTTGTTAAAAGCATGTTTTTCTCTGTAACGCAGGAGTGTTACAGAGACAAACATATTGCTGTAAGCACACAGCCGGCGGCGGATACATGCTGCTCACAGTTTAAGTAGCATGTATTACCTAACAAGTTCCCTTTAAAAGGTGTTTGAGACCATAAAAAAAAAATTGTACAAAGGCAGAGATATGTAATAATGGTAGCTGTATTCGTTGCTGCACCTTACAGAACACTGTTTTGTTAGCTGCAGAAATGACGTGATGTCTACACTTCTGTAACTAATCATTTGACTCAGCCAGTGGGGAGCGCTGGAGTAGTAGGGAATAAGACTGTCAAGTATGAGCGCCATTATTTTATACAATTGTCCACTATGCAATGGTTTTCCTTGTCCTTACTGGAGTGTGCTCACAGTAGGTTCAGACTGAAGGCAGCAAAACTGAAAAAGAACACATGGAAACAAGGAGTGAATAAACATACATGAAAAACAAACCAGAATGTGAGTTAGGCTATGTTCACACGCTGCGGGTTTTGCTGCGGACCCGCAGCTGTTTTGCAGCTGCGGGTCCGCATCCTTTTTCCATGTAGGTTACAGTACAATGTAACCTAATGGAAAACAAAACCCGCTGTGCCGACGATCCTTTTTTTCTGTGGAAAATCCGCGCGGATTTTCGCAGCGATTCTGCACCCATAGAAATGCATTGAACCGCTAACTTCCCGCATGGGGCTGTGCCCACGTTGCGGGAAGTTAAGCGGATAATGTGCCGACGGTACCCGGGGTGGAGGAGAGGAGACTCTCCTCCAGGCCCTGGGAACCATATTTGGGTGTAAAAAAAAAGAATTAAAATAAAAAATCATGCTATACTCACCTCTCAGCGCTGCCCGCGGCGTCCGGTCTCAGTTGCTGTGCGAATAGGACCGGTGGTGACGTCGCGGTCACATGACCGTGATGACGCCGCGGTCACATGACCGTGACATCACGAAGGTCCTTGTCGGCACAGCCGCTTGCAGCGCCGGGGAGATCGCGACGTCAGTTTTATTATTTTTTACATTACTATTGATGCTGCATATTGCTGCATATGCAGCATCAATAGTACAGCAGTAATCCCGCAGCGGAAACCGCGGAACAAACCGCGATAAATCTGCAGGGATAACCGCAGCGGTTTTGCCCTGCAGATTTTCAATTCCGCTGCGGGATTAACCCGCAGAGGAACCCGCAGCGTGTGAACGTGGCCTTAAACCTTGCTTTTCTCAAAGGCCACCCTACCCACCATTACTCATGGCAGCTTTACAAATCCTTGGCAATCTCTCAAGAATTACTTTCAGTCTTGATGGAGCTCCAAGAGGTTCTGAGCACTTATTAGCCGTTTTGCCTTTGCTTTGCAGTACAACTCAACTCAATTGGGTTGAGGAATTGTGGAGGGCATGTCATCTGATGCTGGACTCCATACTTCTTCTTGGTAACATAGCCCTTACCTAGCCTGAAGAGGAGTTTTGAGTCCTTGTCTTGCTGCAACACAGATGGTGAGCCTATTATCGTAAGTAAAAACCAGATGTGGGAGATGGTATGTCATTACAGAATGCTGTGGTAGCCAAGATGGGCATTGGGTTCTTGAATTTGGAATAAATCACCAACTGTTTCATCAGCAAAGCACCCCTACAGCATCACACAATCCCCTCTAAACTTCACAGTGGACACCACACAACAAAATCATCCACTCTCCTCACATTTTCTGCTTCTCAAAACGTGGAAGTTAATACCCAAAATCTCAAGTTTTGACTCATCAGACCAAAGTGCATATTTCCACTGATCTAAAATCATGTCCTTGTCTTGCTTGGCTCAAACAAGTCTCCTCTTCTTGTTTGCGGTCCTTTGTAGTGGCCTTTTTACAGCAATTCAACCAGAAAGTCCCGCTTCTAGTAGTGGATCTCTATTTGATGACTTTACATCATTTATCATAGCGATTATCTGAGGTTCTGATAATTCATGTTTTTTTTTTAGGTTGGTAACTAATGAACTTATCCTCTGCAGCAGAGGCATTTCTTAGCCTTCCTTTCTTGGGGCAGTCCTCATAAGAGCTAGTTTCATCATATGGATTGATGGTTTTCATGACTGCTTGAGGATATCTTTATGGTTGTAGAAGCTTTCTGTATTGACTTACCTTCATATTTAAAAGTATGGTTCTTCTCTCTACTTAGTTGAGTGACTCTTGCCATATTTTGCTATAACACTTGTGGAATAAAGCAGAGCACTGTACAGAACCATTTACAAACACTACCTATGCAAAACAAATCCGATGGTCGCAAGTCATACCTGGTCAACGGAAATTGCTTGACAAAATGCCAAAGATGTATAAATCTGGCAGAGTAATTGAGGAATTTAAAGTTTACCACATATTCCAGTTTGCTTTACAAGTGTATTTTTTTTTAATTATTATTCCTTCTTTTTATAAGAGTCCCTTTGTAGATCTGCGGTCTTTTATCTGACTCTGTAATGTGTACATCATTCCTTCTTTTTATAGGTGTTTCTTTGTAGATTTGCGGTCTTTTATGTGTACATTCCAAAAAGAACAAGGGAAACCACTGCATAAAAAGGTGTGTCCAAACTTTTGACTACTACTCTATATAGCTAGCAAAAACCTTAAAACCAAGTAAAACAAACCTAACTAATAGAGGGTCAATGGACAAGAAGATTATCTGGAAAAGCTTTTCACTCTGACATTTATATTCCGCCATGACCCTCGGTACCCACACATTGTGCCTACACAAAGGACATTTCTATGGCATTCACAAGTGCCTCGAATGAAGACATTCCACATTCAATGTCCTGTAATGCCAGTCTTACATCAGGCCTGGACCAAGCTCTCCCAGTTCTGGGAGCCCGCAGTGACATGGTCTAAGGGCAACATAGTGGGAGATTTTCCAATGTAATCCACTCAGTGGACAAAAGGTAGGAGTAGCCCTCAGGGGGTATATAAAAGCATGCTTGGTAGCTTCCTCAATTCCTATACAAGTGAATGGATTGGAAAAAAACCCTCTATTCTAATCCTGGATAGGACACGTAATATTTGTCATTTTAATACCTGCTGCCATAACATTGTGCACATTAATTTTATATCTTCCCCGACCAATACATACGTCTATACTGTGATGGTGTAAATTTCATAACTGTAACCACACTTTAGCTTCATCAATGACAATGTTGTAGCTTACTAACCCCCAGAGTTCGGAAACATGTGTTTGAGACTTCAGTTCTACATCCATCATTGCTAAGAGCAGTGGAGGTGTGCAGCTGAGGAGGAACGAAGGCTGCTATAGTAATTTCATAGTGGGATTTGGTCCTTCTACAAGAATATGGGTAAGGACCAAGTCATGAGTTCTTCACTCTTGTGTGTCACTAAGCATTTTGGGCAGCGTTTCTGGCTTTTAATACTGGATTATACTAGAATAATGTAGGGTATCAGTCAGGATAGTGCTGGTCATCACTAACATAAGAGATGATCTCACATTTACTAACAATGGAGAGGATGGACTTGTTACCCTATAAGTGGTCATTGACAGCCAGGCTCAATGCACACAGAAGTGAGTGTAATCACAGGGATGGGGATGGACAGTGCCACCAAGGCCATTTTTTTATTTTATTTTTTATACCTCCATGGCAATATGATTTTGCCTAGCCCTATTTAAGTCATCATACAAGAAAGGATTTGTAATAATATGGAGGCATAATAGCCAGAACAGTCTCCCGACTAGTATGAAACCTCAGCATGTATGAGTGGCCATCACTGCAGACATGGTGGGAAGACATATGGGACTCCAGACCCCTATACCGGTCATCTCGGGAGTTCCAGCAATCTATCTATTGATGAGGGAGTACTAAAATGCTCACGTGGTCATTGCTCAAACTGAGCATTTCCTAATACTCGAATGCTCGTTTCGAGTAACGAGTATAACGGGAGTCAATGGGAAAGCCGAGTTTTTGTTCTGGTAGACCGTACAAAGAGGTCTGGGGGGCAGTGAAAATGTTCAAATGGATGGGAAAAGTGCTAAATGGAAGGAGAATGCTGTATATCTGCCCTCAACCCGATCTGTAAGAGAAGAAAAATAACTTTTATTATACTCACCTACGGTGCGGTCCGGTCTGAGGGGTGTCGCTCTTCTTGGTTCGGTGCCTCCCATCTTCTTGCGATGCCTCCCTCCTGCTTGCTTCATGCGGATGACACGTCCCTTCGTCATCTACACAGTCTCCTCGGCATCCCGCGCCTGCGCAGGTGTACTTTTCTGCCCTGTTGAGGGCAGAGCAAAGTACTGCAGTGCGCAGGTGATAGGGGTCTTTGACCTTACCTGGCACTTGCGCACTGCAGTACTTTGCTCTAGGAGTGCAGAATGCCAATGGAGGAAAACTCGCACAACAGAAAAACTTTATCCTCTACAAATTTATGTTAAGGACCTACAACTCTGCCCTTCACCTCACCAAACAGACCTACTACACCACCCTCCTCTGGTATATTCAAAAAGTTTATTAACCCTTCACGTGTTTCACAGGAATTTTTGGAATGTTTAAATAAAAATGAACATTTAACTTTTTTACACAAAAAATTTAATTCAGCTCAAATTTGCTCTATTTTACAAAGGGTAACAGGAGAAAATGGACCCCAAAAGTTGTTGTACAATTTGTCCTGAGTACGCCGATACCCCATATGTGGGGGTAAACCACTGTTTGGGCGCAAGGGAGAGCTCAGAAGGGAAGGAGCGCCATTTGACTTTTCAATGCAAAATTGACTGGAATTGAGATGGGACGCCATGTTACATAGTTACATAGTTATTAAGGTTGAAGGAAGACTGTAAGTCCATCTAGTTCAACCCATAGCCTAACCTAACATGCCCTAACATGTTGATCCAGGGGAAGGCAAAAAAACCCCATGTGGCAAAGAGTAACTCCACCATGGGGAAAAAAATTCCTTCCCGACTCCACATACGGCAATCAGACTAGTTCCCTGGATCAACGCCTTATCAAGGAATCTAGTGTATATACCCTGTAACATTATACTTTTCCAGAAAGGCATCCAGTCCCCTCTTAAATTTAATTAATGAATCACTCATTACAACATCATACGGCAGAGAGTTCCATAGTCTCACTGCTCTTACAGTAAAGAATCCGCGTCTGTTATTATGCTTAAACCTTTTTTCCTCCAGACGTAGAGGATGCCCCCTTGTCCCTGTCTCAGGTCTATGATTAAAAAGATCATCAGAAAGGTCTTTGTACTGTCCCCTCATATATTTATACATTAAAATAAGATCACCCCTTAGTCTTCGTTTTTCCAAACTAAATAGCCCCAAGTGTAATAACCTATCCTGGTATTGCAGACCCCCCAGTCCTCTAATAACCTTGGTCGCTCTTCTCTGCACCCGCTCCAGTTCAGCTATGTCTTTCTTATACACCGGAGACCAGAACTGTGCACAGTATTCTAAGTGTGGTCGAACTAGTGACTTGTATAGAGGTAAAATTATGTTCTCCTCATGAGCATCTATGCCTCTTTTAATACATCCCATTATTTTATTTGCCTTTGTAGCAGCTGTCTGACACTGGCCACTGAATATGAGTTTGTCATCCACCCATATACCCAGGTCTTTTTCATTGACGGTTTTGCCCAGAGTTTTAGAATTAAGCACATAGTTATACATCTTATTACTTCTACCCAAGTGCATGACCTTACATTTATCCCCATTAAAGCTCATTTGCCATTTATCAGCCCAAGCTTCTAGTTTACATAAATCATCCTGTAATATAAAATTGTCCTCCCCTGTATTGATTACCCTGCAGAGTTTAGTGTCATCTGCAAATATTGAAATTCTACTCCGAATGCCCCCTACAAGGTCATTAATAAATATGTTAAAAAGAAGAGGGCCCAATACTGACCCCTGTGGTACCCCACTGCTAACCGCAACCCAATCCGAGTGTGCTCCATTAATAACCACCCTTTGTTTCCTATCCCTGAGCCAGCTCTCAACCCACTTACACATATTTTCCCCTATCCCCATTACTCTCATTTTATGTAACAACCTTTTGTGTGGCACCGTATCAAAAGCTTTGGAAAAGTCCATATACACTACGTCCACTGGGTTCCCTTGGTCCAGTCCGGAACTTACCTCTTCATAGAAGCTGATCAAATTAGTCTGACATGAACGGTCCCTAGTAAACCCGTGCTGATACTGGGTCATAAGGTTATTCCTCTTCAGATACTCCAGTATAGTATCCCTTAGAATGCCCTCCAGGATTTTACCCACAGTAGAGGTTAAGCTTACTGGCCTATAATTACCGAGTTCAGTTTTTGCCCCTTTTTTGAATATTGGCACCACATTTGCTATACGCCAGTCCTGTGGTACAGACCCTGTTATTATGGAGTCTTTAAAGATTAAAAATAATGGTCTGTCAATGACTGTACTTAGTTCCTGCAGTACTCGGGGGTGTATCCCATCCGGGCCTGGAGATTTGTCAATTTTAGTTATTTTTAGACGCCACTGTACTTCCTGCTGGGTTAAGCAGGTGACATTTAATGGGGAATTTTTATCACTAGTCATTTTGTCTGCCATGGGATTTTCTTTTGTAAATACTGATGAAAAAAAGTCATTTAGCATATTGGCTTTTTCCTCATCCACCATTTCACCCAGACTATTTTTAAGGGGGCCAACACTGTCATTTTTTAGTTTCTTACTATTTATATAGTTAAAGAATATTTTGGGATTATTTTTACTCTCTCTGGCAATGAGTCTCTCTGTCTCAATCTTTGCTGCCTTGATTTGCTTTTTACAGAATTTATTTAATTTTCTGTATTTATTTAATGCCTCCTCACTACCTACTTCCTTTAATTCTCTAAATGCTTTCTTTTTGTCCCTTATTGCGCCCCTTACAGCTCTATTTAGCCATATTGGTTTCCTCCTATTTCTAGTATGTTTATTCCCATACGGTATATACTGTGCACAGGTCCTATCCAGGATGCTAATAAACGTCTCCCATTTTCTTTGTGTATTTTTGTGTCTCAGGATATCATCCCAGTTATTTGCACCAAGATCCTCTCTCATCCGTTGGAAATTTGCCCTCCTGAAGTTTAGTGTCCTTGTCACCCCCCTACTACCCATCTTATTAAAGGTTACATGAAAACTTATTATTTTGTGATCACTATTCCCCAAGTGACCCCCAACCCTTATATTTGATATGCGGTCTGGCCTGTTGGTTAATATTAGGTCTAGCAGTGCCCCCCTCCTTGTTGGGTCCTGAACCAGTTGTGAAAGGTAATTGTTGCGTTTGGAGAGCCACTGATGTGCCTAAACATTGAAACCCCCCACAAGTGACACCATTTTGGAAAGTAGACCCCCTAAGGAACTCATCTAGATGTGTTGTGAGAGCTTTGAACCCCCAAGTGTTTAACTACAGTTTATAACGCAGAGCCGTGAAAGTAAAAATTTTCCCCACAAAAAATTTTTAGCCCCCAGTTTTGTATTTTCTCAAAGGTAACAGGAGAAATTGGACCCCAAAAGTTGTCCAATTTGTCCTGAGTACGCTGATACCCCATATGTGGGGGAACCACCGTTTGGGTGCATGGGAAAGCTCGGAAGGGAAGGAGCGCCATTTGGAATGCAGACTTAGATGGAATGGTCTGCAGGCGTCACGTTGCATTTGCAGAGCCCCTAATATACCTAAACCATAGAAACCCCCCACAAGTGACCTCATATTGGAAACTAGAACCCCAAAGGAACTCATCTAGATGTGTTGTGAGAACTTTGAACCCCCAAGTGTTTCACTACAGTTTATAACGCAGAGCCGTGAAAATAAAATAAAATATATTATATATATATATATATATATATATATATATATATATATATATATATATATATATATATATATATATATATATATATATATATATATATATATATATATATATATATATATATATATATATATATATACACATACACACACACAGTATTTTCCCAAGAGTAACAGGAGAAATTGGACCCCAAAAGTTGTTGTCCAATGAGTCCTGAGTACGCGGATACCCCATATGTTGGGGTAAACCCCTGTTTGGGCGCACGGGAGAGCTCGGAAGGAAAGGAGCACTGTTTTACTTTTTCAACGTAGAATTGGCTGGAATTGAGATTGGACGCAATGTCGCATTCGGAGAGCCCCTGATGTGCCTAAACAGTGGAAACCCCCCAATTATAACTGAAACCCTTATCCAAACACCCCTAACCCTAATCTCAACTGTAACCCTAACCACACCCCTAACCCTGACACACCCTTAACCCTAATCCCAACCCTATTCCCAACCGTAAATGTAATCCAAAACCTAACCCTAACTTTAGCCCCAACCCTAACCCTAACTGTAGCCCTAACCCTAGCCCCAACCTAACCCTAGCCCTAACCCTAGCCCAAACGGGAAAATGGAAATAAATACATTTTTTAACTTTTTAATTTTTCATAACTAAGGGGGTGATGAAGGGGGGGGGGTTTGATTTACTATTTGTAGCGGGTTTTCTAGCAGATTTTTATGATGGGCAGCTGTCACACACTAAAAGATGCTTTTTATTGCAAAAAATGTTTTTTGCATTACCACATTTTGAGTGCTATAATTTTTCCATATTTTGGTCCACAGAGTCATGTGAGGTCTTGTTTTTTGCGGGACAATTTGACGTTTTTATTGGTAACATTTTCGGGCACGTGACATTTTTTGATCGCTTTTTATTCCGATTTTTGTGAGGCAGAATTACCAAAAGCCAGCTATTCATGAATTTCTTTTGGGGGGGCGCGCTTATACCGTTCCGCGTTTGGTAAAATGGATAAAGCAGTTTTATTCTTCGGGTCAGTACGATTACAGCGATACCTCATTTATATCATTTTTTTATGTTTTGGCGCTTTTATACGATAAAAACTATTTTATAGAAAAAATAATTATTTTTGCATCGCTTTATTCTGAGGACTATAACTTTTTTATTTTTTCGCTGATGATGCTGTATGGCGGCTCGTTTTTTGCGGGACAAGATGACGTTTTCAGCAGTACCATGTTTATTTATTTCCGTCTTTTTGATCACATGTTATTCCACTCTTTGTTCGGCGGTATGATAATAAAGCATTGTTTTTTGCCTCTTTTTTTTATACGGTGTTCACTGAAGGGGTTAACTAGCAGGACAGTTTTATAGGTTGGGTCGTTACGGACGCGGCGATACTAAATATGTGTACTTTTATTGTTTTTTTATTTTTATTTAGCTAAAGGAATGTATTTATCGGAACAATATTTTTTTTATTATTATTGTTTTTTTTTTTTTTTTACACATGTAAATTTTTTTTTTTTTTTACATTTTTACTTTGCCCCAGGGGGGGACATCCCAGTAAAGTGACAGATCGCCGATCTGACACTTTGCTGTGCACTGTGTCAGATCGGCGATCACACAGCACAGCAGGGAGGCTTCCCGGCACCTGCTCTGAGCAGGCGCTGTGAAGCCACCTCCCTGCAGGACCCGGATGCAGCCCCGTGGCCATTTTGGATCCAGGGACTGCAGGGAGGAGACGCTCGGTACAAGGTGAGCACTTCGCTTCGTACCAATAGTCTCAGGGAAGCCCGCAGGGAGCCCCCTCCCTGCGCGATGCTTCCCTATACCGCCGGCACACTGCGATCATGTTTGATCACAGTGTGTCGGGGGTTTATGTGTCGGGGGCGGTCCGTGACTGCTCCTGACACATCGTGACGGATGTCAGCTGCGATAGTCAGCTGACACCCGGCCGCGCTCCCCCCGTGAGAGTGGCCGATCGCGTTGGACGTACTATTCCGTCCTTGGGAAGTAGGGCCCACCCCACATGGACGGAATAGTACGTCCGATGACAGAAAGGGGTTAAAGAAAGTGGGAAGATGTATCTCTTGTGATCTATGGAATTTTCCTGCTGCCTTAGTGAGGTATAAGGGGTCTGGTTTTAAAATTAGTCTGTCCTGAAATGTTAGAAGGAAAGGTGGATCTATTCTATCGATGTTAGTGCTACTAAGAAGGCCGTTTTTAACAATAGGTGTTTTAGAGACGCTGTATCTATAGGCTCAAACGGAGGTTCTGTTACTGAGTCTAGGACTAGGTTTAAATACCAAGAAGATACTCCTGTCCACATAACTAGAGTAACTCGTTCACAGGCCGTGATGAAACGGGACACCCATTTATTTCCTGCAACATTTTGGCCATAGAGGGCGCCTAGAGCGGATACTTGGACTTTTAGTGTATTAACAGAAAGATCTAACTCTTTCTCTTTTTGTAGGAATTCTAAGATAGGTCTTATTGGAATTTCTGAGGGGCCGGAACTTGTATGGAACCGAAGACATTTTTCCATATTTTGGCATAGATCTTTGTAGTAGATGGTTTCCTGCTAAGCAGGAGTGTATCGATTAGACGTTTTGAAAAACCTCTAGAATTTAGGCTCTGCGTTTCAAATTCCAGGCCGTCAAGTGGAGGCTGTCCACTTGGGGGTGGAAGAAAGGTCCCTGAGAGTAGGTCTGGGATTGAGGGAAGGACCCATGGGTCTGTCACTGACATTGATTGCAGGCACGAGAACTACGGTCTCTTGGGCCAAAATGGTGCTATTAATATTATCCTGGCCTGCTCCTCTCTGATTTTGCATATGATTTGAGGAAGTAGAATTATCGGAGGGAAGGCATATGCTAGATTGAATTGCCAGGGTATTTGAAGAGCATCTAGAATGTCCGGGTGGTCTGCATGGGACCGAGATGCAAATTTCTGTACTTGTCTGTCTTGTCTCGTAGCAAACAGGTCTATCTGAGGATGGCCCCATAATAATGTTATCTTGTGAAAAATGCAAGGATTTAGGCACCATTCTCCCTGATGTAGAGTGTGTCGACTTAGGAAGTCCGCCTGTTGATTGTTCTCTCCTTTGATGTGGAGGTCAGAGAGACACAACAGATGTTTTTCGGCCAGGTTCAAGATGTTCTCTACGGAAGACATTAGAGCGTCTGATCGAGTACCCCCTTGTTTGTTTAAGTAAGCCACTGTCGTAGTGTTGTCTGAACAGACTCTGATGTGATTTCCTCGAAGCTGTGGAAGAAATTGACGTAGTGCATAGTTTACCGCATTTAGTTCTTTTAGATTAGATGAATATTGGATTTCTTCTTTATTCCATATTCCCTGGCAGAAACTGTCTCCCATATGTGCGCCCCACCCGTGGGGACTAGCATCAGTAGTTAGTGTGTGGGATGGTGTTATCACCCAAGGGACACCCCCCCTGCTAAATGTTCACTATCTAACCACCATATCAAGGAAGCTAGAACATCTTGCGATAAGGTTATCTTTGACTCAAGGTGGTCAAGGAGTTTTTTCTGTTCCCGAAGAATCTGGTGTTGCAATGTTCGGGTATGGAATTGAGCCCACTGGACAGCTGGAGTACAGGAAAAAGGGATCCCAATAAGGACATTCCTTCCCTCAGAGACATTCGGTGTTTATGAATTGCAGCAGTTTTTTTTTCTCTATTAGTGATATTTTTACCTGAGGGAGTAGACATCTTTGTTTTGTAGAATCTAGATGAAACCCTAAAAATGTCTGGAGGGAAAGTGGGATAAGTCTGGATTTTTCAGAGTTGATGATCCAACCCAGGTCCTGTAAAGATGAGACAGTGTAAGCTAAGCGTTTAGCACACTGAAGAGACGAATTTCCGACAACTAAAAAGTCATCCAAATAGGGGATGATTAAAGTGTCCTTTTGATGAAGGTAGGCCATCACCTCTAACATTACTTTGGTGAAAATCCTTGATGCCGTGGAGAGACCAAAGGGCATGGCCGTGTACTGGAAATGATGAATCTCCCCTTCGAGTATTACTGCAACTCTGAAGTATTGATATCTGTTATGGATAGGGAGATGGTAATAAGCATCTTTTAAATCAATGCCCCCCATTTTACAGTTTGGAAAAAGGAGCTTAATGGTGGATCTCATGGATTCCATTTTGAATTTATAATTTTTAATAAATGTATTGAGTTTTCTAAGATTTATAAGTGTTCTGAACGAACCATCGGGCTTAGGGATTAGAAATAATGGAGAGTAGAACCCACTACCCTCTTGTCCCTTTGGTACTTTTACTAAAACGTTTTTATCTATCAGGCTTTGAATCTCAAGTTCAAGGGCCCTTTGTTTTATCAGTGAGCTGCGCTGTATGCCCCAGAAGTCCTATGATCACTTCCAGGCAGGAAAAAGATTTGCGCCGATCTGCGCATGCGCGGCCGCGTTCCTACCTCGGCCAGTGCTATGGAGCAACGTCTCGGCTGCTGCTGGAGACCGTGCGGCGGACACCCGGACCCCATATGCCGGCCGGCGTCCCGGAACCATCTTTCAGCCCGCACTCCTCGTCCCGCAGAGCTCCCCAGTGAGACCAGGCGGCCTCTCCCGGATCCAGTCATCACTGTGCCTGACAGATGAGGAGGGAGCAGTCTAATGGAAACTCCCCTGATGCTGCATCTGGACCGCACCCCCTGCCGTTCCCGCAGAAACCGCACAGGTGGATGTCCTGGACCAGGTATGATCTTCTGTGAGAATCCAGAGAACCTGTCCCCTAGGAATAGGAAACCTAAACTGAGGAGAAGCGGACTGCCCCTTTTATTCTTCTGTAGGTTTCCTGTTCCTTGGGGCGGATCCCTATCTCTCCAGTGGGTGCTGTCTACGCAAAAGGTAAAAATACCAATAAGAGTATGTGCACACGTTGAGTAAAATTTCTGAAATATTTCTGCATCTGTTGGCAGGGAAAACGCAGTTGATTTAAAAATAAAAAAAAATAAAAAAAAAAAAACGTTTTTGGTGCTTTTTTGCCCTCTGTTTTTGAATGATTTGAGTGAAGTCAATGGTGAAAAACGCAGGGCAAGAACAGAGAACTGATATGCTGCAGATTATTTTCTGCACCATTCACTTTGCTGGCATCCAAGTTTTGCTTCTGGTTGCCACAAATTTGTGACAAAAATGCACCCAATCTGCAACATGTGCACACAGCCTAAAATTTTGAACAAGTTTTTGGAGGCTTATAACACAACAAAATCTACCCAAGATGTAATACCCTATAGGTGAGCAATATAATACTGGTAATAATACTAGTACATTTTGAACAAGTTTTTTGAGCATTATATTCCAACAAATTGTAATCCAGAAAACGGAATACCCTATGGGTGAGCAATATAATTAGGATAACATTTTGAAATAATTTTTGGGAGGGTTATTAAAACATGTAACACTGTACGGTTGAGAAAAGCAACAGAGAAAAATTTTTAAACTTTTTTTGTACTGTTATATACCACCAAAATGTGACAAAGCACGGAATACTGTACGGATGAGTAATTAATCATCAACTATTTTTCCACGCTTTTTGTAAGTTTTACATACCACTGTAATGCAACAATAACCGTGTTAAACTGTATGGATGAGTCATTGAATCCATGACAAAATTTCGACAGAAAATATTTTGAAAGTGAAGTTGATGTACTTATACAGTCATAAAGGCTTTGCAGAACATGCAATGCCAAACAGAAAATATGATGAGGGTCAGCCATAGACCCCTGAAAGATAACAACTGGCAGGCCTCATTAAAATATTGCAAACACTTTCTGTGCTGCGTCATCTCAAAATGTCTATTGTCTTACAATCTGTCTATGTTAGGTCTTCCTCAATCCCCATATGGTCCACATGGGAAGCTTCATGTTTAATTTTGAACAGCGACTGTTTAAGAAGGCACAGAAGCGGGATGGTTGAGCTGACTATGGCATCATCGCCGTTCACAATCTTTGTGGGGTCCTCAAAGCCTTGGAGAACCAAACAAATGTCAGACATCCATGCCTACTCTTCAGTTATGTGCGGAGGATGACCAGATTACCCAGTGTGTTGGCGCTGGTAATCAACCACTGGCCTCTTCTGCTCACAAAGCCTTGCCAGCACATGCAGTGTGGAGTTCCAGCACGTAGTGACGTCACACACCAGTTGGTGAGCTGGCACTTGCATGCCCTGCTACAGCACTGCCAGAGCGGCAACGGCTGTAGCAGACCTGCGGAAATGGGCGCTGATGCGGCGTACCTCGACTAGAAGTTCTGGAAAATCTGGGTATGTTTTCAGAAACCGCTGAACTACCAAATTGAGCACATTTGCCAAGCATGGTATGTGTGTAAGATTGCCAAGCTTCACAGCCGCCACCCGGTTTCACCCACGTGTCAGTCGTTAAGTGCACAATGCCAGTAAGTGCATTGATAAGGTGAGATCTTTCCTTTATTATACATTCTTTTTTTGAACATTGCGCATTTCATCTAATGCTGGTGACTTATGATGTTCTAGATATGGATTCTTGATGATCTATGATGTTGTAAATGTGGATTTTACCTGATCCTGGTCTTTATATGAAGCAAGTTACTTCTCAGATTCTTGAAGGGATATATAAGTTTATGGTTTGGTCCCTCGGATCTTTCTAAATAATGTGGTTATTCAGCATTCAGCTGAATGTGATTTTTGTGAGTCTAACTATTGTCTGTATTTTGTGTTTATGTGTTATTTGAGCACTTCTTTTATACGACATATTAAAAGTTATATTTTAACTTGGTAATAGTCACACCCTGCTTATCATACTCCTTTCAAATAAAATGCCAGTCCTGGTGGATGGGGGCCTCTGCGTTTAACGATTCACTGACATGCCAAGTTCAGATATAGCCCTGTCTAATTATTAGGGCACATGGCAGTCATAGGAAAAGGCCGCACCTGGACTTTCCCTGTAAGACCATGGAAAACCACTGAAAAGCGGTGCTGTGAAAAGGAAGCCCCTCCACTGTACGATCACACATTATTACTGAATGGAGCGGATAGCTGGCTTGGATTAGGGAATCAAAAGGTCCAGATGAATGAAGATATCCACAAAGGTGTCACACACAACGGTAACAGGTAATGAAGGCAATATCACCATCACTAAACATTGCCGTTGTGTATGTCGACTTTGTAGATATCTTCTGCTTCATTCACCTGGATCGTTTGTGCCCCATTGATGGCCATTGCCGAGCAACTCACAGCGAAGGATCAGGACTAGTGATGAGCGAATATACTCGTTACTCGAGATTTCTCGAGCACGCTCGGGGGTCCTCCGAGTATTTTTTAGTGCTTAAAAATTTTGTTTTTATTGCCGCAGCTGAATGGTTTACATCTGTTAGCCAGCATAAGTACATGTGGGGATTCCCTAGCAACCAGGCAACCCCCACATGTACTTATGCTGGCTAACAGATGTAAACCATTCAGCTGCGGCAATAATAACAAATTTCCAAGCACTAAACAAATACTCAGAGGACCCCCGAGCGTGCTGGAGAAATCTCGAGTAACGAGTATATTCGCTCTTCACTAATCAGGACAACAGCAGCGCACCATCTTATTACTAAGGACCTCTACATTTCCTTGTGTATAAATCTTGCTCCTGCTGGATGCGCCAAAGCTGTGAGCTTTCTCTTTCCTTCTGCTAGTCCTCTGTATTATTACAAGGTCATTGACCACTGGGCGCCATGTTAGTCCTCTGTATTACTGCACGGTCACTGACTGACTACTGGGCAACATGCTAGTCCTCTGCATTATTACACGGTCACTGGCACCATGTTGGTCCTCTGTAACATTGCACGGTCACTGACAGACCACTGGGCGCCATATTAGTCCTCTCTATTATTACACGGTCACTGACTGACCACTGGGCGCCATGTTAGTCCTCTGTATTATTACACAGTCACTGACCACTGGGCGCCATGTTAGTCCTCTGTATTACTGCACAGTCACTGACTGACCACTGGGCGCCATGTTAGTCCTCTGTAACATTGCACGGTCACTGACTGACCACTGGGAGCCATGTTAGCCCTCTGTATTATTACACAGTCACTGACCACTGGGCGCCATGCTAGTCCCCTGGATCACTGGGCACCATGTTAGTCCTCTGTATTATTACATGGTCACACTTGGATGCACCTGCAGCTTCTTCTAGTGATACCGCTGACTATCAGGGGCCCAGACAATGGGCTCACCATCAAAGGAGGTTATCCTAGCTGGCAGTCACATGAGAGTTTTCGGTCAAAATTTTCATCCATTTTTATAAACCAAAACCAGGAGTTGAATAAGGACAACGAAAAACTATAATGGAAGAATAATCACCTCTGGTTGTGACTACAAATCCTGACGTGTGAAAGTGGCCTTAAAGGGGTGTACATATTCACTATACCGGAGAAGTGTAGAATCACTGGAGTCTGACCGCCGACACCCAGCAATCTGGAGAATAAGGGTCCCAACGTCCCCATGTGAACAGAGAGGCAATATGCTCAACCACCGCTCCATTCACTCCTGTTCTATTCCTACCTGCTCTTGTAATGACCGGTAACATTGCGTATTGGGAGACCACTTTACCATGTGTTGAATGTTGTGACACTGCGCTCAGGAAGGAAGGGGACACGGTCATATAATGGTGACACTGCGCTCAGGAGGAGGGACACGGTCATATATAATGGTGACACTGCGGTCAGGAGGAGGGGGTACACGGTTGTATATAATTGTGACACTGCGGTCTAGTGGAGGGGGGCACGGTCATATATATAATGGTGATACTGTGGACAGGAGGAGGGGGGCACGGTCATATATAATTGTGACACTGCGGTCTAGTGGAGGGGGGCACGGTCATATATATAATGGTGATACTGTTGTCAGGAGGAGGGGGGCACGGTCATATATAATGGTGATACTGTGGTCAGGAGGAGGAGGGACACTGTCTGTCGTATATAATGGTGACACTGCGGTCAGGAGGAGGGGGGCACGGTCATAGACTGTGTTCCAAATCATTATGCAAATTGGATTTAAGTGTGATGAAGATTTAATTGTTTTGTTTTGTTTTTCAAATAAACGGATGGATGGTATTGTGTCTCAGGGCTCAATGGATCACTGAAATGAATCTTAAACACGTGATAATTAGTTTTCCAGGTGATTCTAATTAAAGGAAAACTACTTAAAAATGATGTTCCACATTATTAAGCAGGTCACAGTTTTCAAGTAACATGGGAAAGAAAAAGGATCTCTCTGCTGCTGAAAAGCATCAAATAGTGCAATGCCTTGGTGAAGTGATGAAACCATTAGAAATTTCACGAAAACTTAAGCGTGATCATTGTACTGTTAAGAGATTTGTGGCTGTATCTGAGTACAGATGTGCGCCATATAGCAGTGACAGGCATGTAGGATAGCGGTGACAGGTATACGCCATATAGCAGTGACAGGCATGTAGGATAGCGGTGACAGGTATGCGCCATATAGCAGTGACAGACATGTACGATAGCGGTGACAGGTATGCGCCATATAGCGGTGACAGGCATGTAGGATAGCGGTGACAGGTATGCGCCATATAGCGGTGACAGGCATGTACGTTAGCAGTGACAAGTATGCGCCATATAGCAGTGACAGGCATGTACGATAGCAGTGACAGGCATGTACGATAGCAGTGACAGGCATGTACGATAGCAGTGACAGGCATGTAGGATAGCGGTGACAAGTATGCGCCATATAGCAGTGACAGGCATGTAGGATAGCGGTGACAAGTATGCGCCATATAGCAGTGACAGGTATGTAGGATAGCGGTGACAGGAATGCGCCATATAGCAGTGACAGGCATGTACGATAGCAGTGACAGGTATGTAGGATAGCGGTGACAAGTATGCGCCACATAGCAGTGACAGGCATGTAGGATAGCGGTGACAAGTATGCGCCATATAGCAGTGACAGGTATGTAGGATAGCGGTGACAAGTATGCGCCATATAGCAGTGACCTTATGTACAATAGCGGTGACAAGTATGCGCCATATAGCAGTGACAGGCATGTATGATAGCGGTGACAAGTATGCGCCATATAGCAGTGACAAGTATGCGCCATATAGCAGTGACAGGCATGTACGATAGCGGTGACAAGTATGCGCCATATAGCAGCGACAGGCATGTATGATAGCGGTGACAAGTATGCGCCATATAGCAGTGACCTTATGTACAATAGCGGTGACAAGTATGCGCCATATAGCAGTGACAGGCATGTAGGATAGCGGTGACAGGTATGCGCCATATAGCAGTGACAGGCATGTAGGATAGCGGTGACAAGTATGCGCCATATAGCAGTGACAGGCATGTACGATAGCGGTGACAAGTATGCGCCATATAGCAGTGACAAGTATGCGCCATATAGCAGTGACAGGCATGTACGATAGCGGTGACAAGTATGCGCCATATAGCAGCGACAGGCATGTATGATAGCGGTGACAAGTATGCGCCATATAGCAGTGACCTTATGTACAATAGCGGTGACAAGTATGCGCCATATAGCAGTGACAGGCATGTAGGATAGCGGTGACAGGTATGCGCCATATAGCAGTGACAGGCATGTAGGATAGCGGTGACAAGTATGCGCCATATAGCAGTGACAGGCATGTACGATAGCGGTGACAAGTATGCGCCATATAGCAGTGACAGGCACGCATGATAGCGGTGACAAGTATGCGCCATATAGCAGTGACAGGCATGTACGATAGCGGTGACAAGTATGCGCCATATAGCAGTGACAGGCATGTAGGATAGTGATGACAAGTATGCGCCGTATAGCAGTGACAGGCATGTAGGATAGCGGTGACAAGTATGCGCCATATAGCAGTGACAAGTATGCGCCATATAGCAGTGACAGGCATGTACGATAGCGGTGACAAGTATGCGCCATATAGCAGTGACAGGCATGTACGATAGCAGTGACAGGTATGCGCCATATAGCAGTGACAAGTATGCGCCATATAGCAGTGACAGGCATGTACGATAGCGGTGACAAGTATGCGCCATATAGCAGTGACAGGCATGTACGATAGCAGTGACAGGTATGCGCCATATAGCAGTGACAGGCACGTATGATAGCGGTGTCAAGTATGCGCCATATAGCAGTGACCTTATGTACAATAGCGGTGACAAGTATGCGCCATATAGTAGTGACAGGCATGTACGATAGCGGTGACAAGTATGCGCCATATAGCAGTGACAGGCACGTATGATAGCGGTGACAAGTATGCGCCATATAGCAGTGACAGGCATGTAGGATAGCGGTGACAGGCATGTAGGATAGCGGTGACAAGTATGCGCCATATAGCAGTGACAAGTATGCGCCATATAGCAGTGACAGGCATGTACGATAGCGGTGACAAGTATGCGCCATATAGCAGTGACAGGCATGTAGGATAGCAGTGACAGGTATGCGCCATATAGCAGTGACAGGCATGTACGATAGCAGTGACAGGTATGCGCCATATAGCAGTGACAGGCATGTACGATAGCAGTGACAGGTATGCGCCATATAGCAGTGACAAGTATGCGCCATATAGCAGTGACAGGCATGTACGATAGCGGTGACAAGTATGCGCCATATAGCAGTGACAGGCATGTACGATAGCAGTGACAGGTATGCGCCATATAGCAGTGACAGGCACGTATGATAGCGGTGTCAAGTATGCGCCATATAGCAGTGACCTTATGTACAATAGCGGTGACAAGTATGCGCCATATAGTAGTGACAGGCATGTACGATAGCGGTGACAAGTATGCGCCATATAGCAGTGACAGGCATGTAGGATAGCGGTGACAGGCATGTAGGATAGCGGTGAAGGTACGCGCCATACATCGGTGACACCACTCACCCCGGCACATACAGCATAGAGCGGTACAGTTCGGGTCGGTGACTTTGGGACGTGGCCCCGGGACACTACGCTGACATACGACCACGCAGCGCACAGACGCTGGACACAATGTCAGGTTATAACCAGTGGCGCCTCCTCACTGAGCGGTACCGAATATGGCCCAATCACATGGTCCGGTCTTCAGTCACACTGGTGCCTCAGAGGCGGTGTCAGTGGAGCCGGGGCCATGCTGGGGCCGCACTATGAATGGGGCCAGGACATGTGACCGCACACTAACAGCACAAAGCCCCGAGACCGCTGGTGCAGGCTGCAGGGACCTACCAGGCGGGCAGCCTCGGCCCAGGTGCGGTCCTTCTTCTTCCTCTTGTCTTTCATGTTGGCATCTCATTGATGGTTCTTATGACGTGGGGGATCCACTGAGCGGAGGAGACAATGGCGTGGTGGCGGCACGGCTCAGCTGACAGCTCTGGGACGCTCCCGTTCCCCCTCACAACAATACACAGTGACGTCAAGACGAATGGCGACCCGGTGCTCTCGCGAGGGCAGCAGCTGCGGTGGCCAAAACTCGCGAGTTCTCCGTCCGCAGCGCTGCCTGGAATTCCAGAGAGCGGGGCCGGGGTTTCCCTGTGCAGGTCTCCTCCCCATCCTCCTGCGTGCAGGCGGCCGGGACTCTGACCAGCGCCCCCTCCCGGCCACACACCCTGATGCCGCCGCCGCCGCTCGCACTGCTGTGTATGAAGGGAGTCCTGGCATCAGGGTCACCAGCCTTAAAGGGATTGTCCTGGCATCAGGGTCACCAGCCTTAAAGGGAGTTTCCTGGCATTATAGTAGTGCCACCAGCCTTAAAGGGAGTGTCCTGGCATTATCGTAGTGTCACCAGCCTTAAAGGGAGTGTCCTGGCATTATCGTAGTGTCACCAGCCTTAGGCCGGGGTCACACTAGACCGTAATACGGACGAGTGCTATGCGATAAAAAATCGCATAGCACTCGGCCCAATGTTAATCTATGGTGCAGCTCCCATCATCCGATATTTTCTCCACCGTATTTCGGATCCGAGGGAACTCGCATCAGGCTGCGATTGTCAGCGTATCTCGGCCGAGACTCGCCAATGCAAGTCTATGGGTGCGAGAAAAAATCGGATTACACACGGACCATGCGTGTGCATTGCGAGAAATACGCAGCGGTGTTCTATAGAAAAGCCGGTAATTCAATTGCCGGCTTCTCATTTCTCCTTCACAAACCCGACAGGATATGAGACATGGTTTACATACAGTAAACCATCTCATATCCCCTTTTTTTTGCATATTCCACACTACTAATGTTAGTAGTGTGTATGTGCAAAATTTGGCCGCTGTAGCTGCTCAAATAAAGGGTTAAATCGCGGAAAAAATTGGCGTGGGCTCCCGCGCAATTTTCTCCGCCAGAATGGTAAAGCCAGTGACTGAGGGCAGATATTAATAGCCAGGAGAGGGTCCATGGTTATTGGCCCCCCCGTGGCTACAAACATCTGCCCCCAGCCACCCCAGAAAAGGCACATCTGGAAGATGCGCCTATTCTGGCACTTGGCCACTCTCTTCCCACTCCCTGTAGCGGTGGGATATGGGGTAATGAAGGGTTAATGTCACCTTGCTATTGTAAGGTGACATTAAGCCAGATTAATAATGGAGAGGCGTCAATTGTGACACCTATCCATTATTAATCCAATTGTTTGAAAGGGTTAAAAAACACACACACACACATGATTTAAAAGTATTTTAATGAAATAAACACAGCGGTTGTTGTAATAATTTATTGCTCTCTCATTCCATTTTCAGACCCTCGCTTGGCAAAACAATAAACACACAATATACATACCCTCTCTGATGAACTGTCACGTCCCACGAAGTAATCCATCTGAAGGGGTTAACTAATATTACAGGCAGAGCTGCGATAATCCACTCGCTCGTGCCTGTAATCCCCGGGTGCTGAAAGGAAAGCAGTGATGTGTACTTACATTCAGTCGCGGTGATGCGCCCCTGCTGGATGTTCTCATGAACTGCAGCCTGGGAACTTTTCCCACGCTACAGGTCATATGAGGACATCCACCAGGGGGCGCATCACCGCGACTGAAGGAAATGTAGGTCAATGACCTATAGTTACCTTCAGTCGCGGTGATGCGCCCCCTGGTGGATGTCCTCATATGACCTGGAGCGTGGGAAAAAGTTCCCAGGCTGCAGTTCATGAGAACATCCAGCAGGGGCGCATCACCGCGACTGAATGTAAGTATAGATCACTCTGCTTTCCTTTCAGCACCCGGGGATTACAGGCACGAGCGAGTGGATTATCGCAGCTCTGCCTGTAATATTAGTTAACCCCTTCAGATGGATTACTTCGTGGGACGTGACAGTTCATCAGAGAGGGTATGTATATTGTGTGTTTATTGTTTTGCCAAGCGAGGGTCTGAAAATGGAATGAGAGAGCAATAAATTATTACAACAACCGCTGTGTTTATTTCATTAAAATACTTTTTAATCATGTGTGTGTGTTTTTTAACCCTTTCAAACAATTGGATTAATAATGGATAGGTGACATAATTGACGCCTCTCCATTATTAATCTGGCTTAATGTCACCTTACAATAGCAAGGTGGCATTAACCCTTCATTACCCCATATCCCACCGCTACAGGGAGTGGGAAGAGAGTGGCCAAGTGCCAGAATAGGCGCATCTTCCAGATGTGCCTTTTCTGGGGTGGCTGGGGGCAGATGTTTGTAGCCACGGGGGGGGCCAATAACCAAGGACCCTCTCCTGGCTATTAATATCTGCCCTCAGTCACTGGCTTTACCACTCTGGCGGAGAAAATTGCGCGGGAGCCCACGCCAATTTTTTCCGCCATTTAACCCTTTATTTGAGCAGCTACAGCGGCCAAATTTTGCACATACACACTACTAACATTAGTAGTGTGGAATATGCAAAAAAAATGGGAATATGAGATGGTTTACTGTATGAAAACCATGTCTCATATCCTGTCGGGTTTGTGAAGGAGAAATGCAAAGCCGGCAATTGAATTACCGGCTTTTCACAGATATCGCGCTGAATGAAATATAAATACAGAATATATATATGTGTCTCAATGACATATATATATATATATATATATATATATATATATACTGTATATATGTTTTCCTGAACATTTGAGCACATAAATCCATTAGATGTCGGTTTTGCAAGCTTGCGAGAAAATCTCGGCATACGGATGCCATACGGATGTCACACGGATGTCACACGGATCATTTGATGCGAGGAAATTGCATCCTCGCACTGCACACGGATCACTGTTTTTGAAACATTTGTGCGATTCTCGGCCGTGAAAAACAGACCGTTTTTTTATACGTTAAGTGTGTCCCCGGCCTTAAAGCGAGCGTCCTGGCATTATCATAGTGTCACCAGCCTTAAAGGGAGCGTCCTGGCATTATCATAGTGTCACCAGCCTTAAAGGGAGTGTCCTGGCATTATCGTAGTGTCACCAGCCTTAAAGGGAGTGTCCTGGTATTATCATAGGATCATCAGCCTTAAAGGGAATGTCCTGGCATCAGGGTCACCAGCCTTAAAGGGAGTGTCCTGGCATTATCATAGTGTCACCAGCCTTAAAGGGAGTGTCCTGGTATTATAGTGTCACCAGCCTTAAAGGGAGTGTCCTGGCATTATCATAGGATCATCACCCTTAAAGGGAGTGTCCTGGCATTATCATAGTATCACCAGCCTTAAAGGGAGTGTCCTGGCATTATCATAGTATCACCAGCCTTAAAGGGAGTGTCCTGGCATTATCGTAGTGTCACCAGCCTTAAAGGGAGTGTTCTGGCATTATCATAGTATCACCAGCCTTAAAGGGAGTGTCGTGGCATTATAGTACCACCAGCCTTAAAGGGAGTGTCCTGGCATTATTGTAGTATCAACAGCCTTAGGCTGGGGTCACACACAACGTATAACAATACGGTCTGGTTTTTACAGACCAATTACGCAGAAATGTTCCCTGAACAGTGATCCGTATGTCATCCATAGGCAAGGTGTGGCTGCGTTTTTTGCACATGTAAACGTCCGTACGGCGAGATTTTCTCACCGGCTTGCAAAATGGACATAGAATGGATCCATGGGCTCAAATATTCGTGAAAACACATATACAGTCTATATATATATGTCAGTGAGACATATATATATATATATTTATATTTAATTCAGCGCTAGATAGCAGAAAAGCCGGTATTTCAATTGCCGGCTTTTGTTATCTCCTTATCAAACCCGACAGGATATGAGACATGGTTTATATAATACAGTAAACCATTTCATATTTTCATATTCCTCACTAATAATGTTAGAAGTGTCTGTGTGCAAAATTTTGGAGCTCCAGGTGTTAAAATAAAGGGTTAAATCACGGAAAAAACTGGTGTGGGCTCCCGCGCAATTTTCTCCGCCAGAGTGGGAAAGCCAGTGACTGAGGGCAGATATTAATAGCCAGGAGAGGGTCCATGGTTATTGGCCCCCCCCTGGCTACAAACACCTGCCCCCCAGCCACCCCAGAAAAGGCACATCTGGAAGATGCGCCTATTCTGACACTTGGCCACTCTCTTCCCACTCCCGAGTAGCAGTGGGATATGGGGTAATGAAGGGTTAATGTCACCTTGCTAATGTAAGGTGACATTAACCCCTTTCTACCATTAGACGTACTATTCCGTCCATATGGGGTGGGCCCTACTTCCCATGGACGGAATAGTACATCTAGCACGATCAGCGGCGATCACGGGGGGAGCGCGGCCAGGTGTCAGCTGACTATCGCAGCTGACATCTGACACTATGTGCCAGGAGCGGTCACGGACGGCTCCTGGCACATTAACCCCCGAAACGCTGCGATCAAAGATGATCGCAGCGCTCCAACAGCGCAGGGAAGCATCGCGCAGGGAGGGTGCTCCCTGCGTGCTTCCCTGAGACCTGAGGTCTCCTACCTCCTTCTCCCTGTAGGCCCCAGATCCAAAATGGCCGCGGGGATGCTTCAGGGTCCTGCAGGGAGGTGGCTCACAAGCGCGTGCTCAGAGCAGGCACCGGGAAGCCTCCAGGAGTGCATGTCAGATCTCTGATCTGACACAGTGCTCTGCAAAGTATTAGATCAGCGATCTGACACTATAGGGTGATGTCCCCCCCCCCCCCCCCGGGGCACTGTAAAAGAGTTAAAAAAAATATTTACTGTGTACAAAAAAAAAAAATCCTAAATAAAGAAAAAAATATATATATATTGTTCCAATAAATACATTTCTTTATCTAAATAAAAAAAACAAACAATAAAAGTACACATATTTAGTATCGCCGCATCCGTAACGACCCGACCTATAAAACTGTCCCACTAGTTAACCCCTTCAGTGAACACCGTCACAAAAAAAAATGAGGCAAAAAACAACGCTTTATTATCATACCGCTGAACAAAAAGTGGAATAACACGCGATCAAAAAAAAGGATATAAATATCCATGGTACCGCTGAAAACGACATCTCCCGCAAAAAACGAGCCGCCATACAGTGTCTTCAGCGAAAATATAAAAAAGTTATAGTCCTCAGAATAAAGCGATGCAAAAATAATTATTTTTTATATAAAATAGTTTTTTTCGTATAAAAGCGCCAAAACACTTCCATACTGTGTTGATCTGGGGAAACTGGATATATCTCCTACGCTACACACTATTGTGAGATCTTGGAGGCGTTTTGCAAGGCGTTTCCGACTGGCGACTATACCGGGACCACTAATCCCCTTGGTTGGTAACCCTGGACTCCCTCCCGAAGTACAACATTCAACTTCTATAGTTTGTTCTAGTGTTCAGGGGGCTATTCCTCGTATTAGAGATGTGACCAGTCAGACAGATATTTTGTCATTGAGAGAGATTCTGGGAGAGGAGAGGCAATGCCGGGGCACTGGCTACAGTATCTACAACTTCGGAGTTACATTGGCTCTCTGGGGCTGGAGGGCTCATACCACATGTCCACTCCTTTTGAGCAGTTGTGTTTTATGTCTCAGGGCCCGACACATTCTATTTCCTTGATATACGGATTGATAGTGTCCGGGGGGATGGGAGATGGGCCTCTCAGATGTACAGTACAGTGGCAAAAGGAATTGCACAAAGAGATTGCGCCTGAGTTGTGGGTGAGGGCCTTCACATACGCACATAGGCTGTCGGTGTCTTGTAGAATCCAGGAGCTGAATTATAAAATTATAACTCAGTGGTATAGAACACCTGCTAGGTTACATAAAATTGATCCGACGATACCAGACGCCTGCTGGAGATGTAATAGGGCGGTGGGATCCATGTTATACATATATGGTGGAGTTGCAGTGGTGTCAGACCCCTCTGGAACGACATATTTGCCTTATATAATCATATTACAAACAAGCAAGTAGAGGCGACACCGGAGATAGCTTTACTATCAATTTTCCCGGGCTCTGTGTCCAAAAATAAGAGGAGTATGTTGCCGTATTTCATGAATGCAATGCGCCAAATCATACCCAGATTGTGGAGATCCCCCGTTGCTCCGAGGAGGATAGACTGGGTGAAGGCGTTGGATGTACTGTGCAGGATGGAGGAGATGAGGGCTTTTGATGACAGGTTGGGTGTCAACTGGTATGTGAAGTGCAGGGGCGTAACGACCGCGGTCGCAGCGGTCGCCATTGCGACCGGGCCCCGCAGGTCAGGGGCCCCGGGCCTGCAGGTCAGAGCAGGGCCGGGCTGGCCATCGGGCACTTCTGGCAAATGCCAGAAGAGCCGATGCCAGTAGTGGGCCGCTGCACTGTTCCTCCCCCGGAACCCCCCCCAGTGCCGCCGCCGCATTTAACTATACCGGCGTCTATGACACCGGTATAGTTCAATGCAATGATGGAGGAGAGAGTGTCACCTGACGCTCCCTCTCCCAACATTCCCCGCTCTGCCTCTGACAGTACACTGCGGGTGCGCGATGACGTCATATCATCGCGCACCTGCTGTGTCCTGGGCAGACTGCAGCCGCCAGTAGCAGCGCGGGCAAAAGGAAAGGTGAGGAAAGTTTTTTTTTTTCTTTTTAACGGGACTGTGAGGACATTCTCGGGGGGGGGAGATGTGATGTGGGCTGTGCTCTATATACCCCAGTGCGGGCTGTGCTGTATATATCCCTAAATTGAATACAGTATACCCTTGTTTAATCCCTGAAATTATACCACTGATATACACTCACCGGCCACTTTATTAGGTACACCTGTCCAACTTCTTGTTAACACTTAATTTCTAATCAGCCAATCACATGGCGGCAACTCAGTGCATTTAGGCATGTAGACATGGTCAAGACAATCTCCTGCAGTTCAAACCGAGCATCAGTATGGGGAAGAAAGGTGATTTGAGCGCCTTTGAACGTGGCATGGTTGTTGGTGCCAGAAGGGCTGGTCTGAGTATTTCAGAAACTGCTGATCTACTGGGATTTTCACGCACAACCATCTCTAGGGTTTACAGAGAATGGTCCGAAAAAGAAAAAAAATCCAGTGAGCGGCAGTTCTGTGGGCGGAAATGCCTTGTTGATGCCAGAGGTCAGAGGAGAATGGGCAGACTGGTTCGAGCTGATAGAAAGGCAACAGTGACTCAAATCGCCACCCGTTACAACCAAGGTAGGCCTAAGAGCATCTCTGAACGCACAGTGCGTCGAACTTTGAGGCAGATGGGCTACAGCAGCAGAAGACCACACCGGGTACCACTCCTTTCAGCTAAGAACAGGAAACTGAGACTACAATTTGTACAAGCTCATCGAAATTGGACAGTAGAAGATTGGAAAAACGTTGCTTGGTCTGATGAGTCTCGATTTCTGCTGCGACATTCGGATGGTAGGGTCAGAATTTGGCGTAAACAACATGAAAGCATGGATCCATCCTGCCTTGTATGGAGCATCTTTGGGATGTGCAGCCGACAAATCTGCGGCAACTGTGTGATGCCATCATGTCAATATGGACCAAAATCTCTGAGGAATGCTTCCAGCACCTTGTTGAATCTATGCCACGAAGAATTGAGGCAGTTCTGAAGGCAAAAGGGGGTCCAACCCGTTACTAGCATGGTGTACCTAATAAAGTGGCCGGTGAGTGTATATGTATATATCTCTTCTCAAGATAACAAATAACCGGTGATCAGGGTGTACTGTAAAGGCAACAGTGGAAGCCACTGTGATTAGGGAAACCCAAGAGCTGAACCACCATAGATATGGAAAACACCAGAAAGTCTTAGAGCTTTAGGAATCTTTTGAATAAGCCTTTATTTCTAGAAATGGCAACAATATATTAAAAAGTATATATAAAAAATATAAAATATAAACATATACATGAAACCACCGCAAGGACAGGATTAAAAGTGCCCATATACAAAATAGAACCCCGATATAAAAATATATATATAAATTCCTTATATTTTATTTTATTCACGCTGTGTACGTAAAGAAGTGCAAAAAAATAGAAAGTGCATTAGTCATAAAAACATGTTGTAATGAGAACCACGCAAATATTACACCATTATATTGTTGAGTCCTTATCAGTCCCCGGCTTACTAATATAGGAATCCAAGTAATGACACGCAGCACAAGAGTTGTGTGATCATATGCAGGGATCGCCCAGGAGCTCATCTGGCCCCCCTGGTCTCTCACCCCTCTTTTTATATGGCAAAGAGATAAGCATTACAGACATGCGTACAAGCGCTCATATTCTCTAACAAAAGAGTATCTATTCTACTGATAACGTTCAACTTCTGGAATGTAGGTTAAAGGTCACAATAACAAGAAGGAATGCGTCCATAAAAGGAAATGTCTACCTTGCTCAAGTTTGCTCATATGAGCCAGACGTTTCTGAATAGGAAGACAAAATGGATTCTTCAATCTGATCTCTACAATTCCCCCCTTTGACATATTCCTTTTATAATCTATCACAAATCCCCTTTAACATATCCATATTTTAGATTACCACAGGGCCAAAGACAAAGCCTTTATTTTTGGTATTACACATGTACACGCTTGTATTCAATAAGAGAATCAAATCTACTATCAATTCTTCCGTTTAACTCTCACAACCTTTTCTTTGTTTTGCAATAAGTATACTAAAATATAAAAAAACAAAGATTAGTACAGTAATATTAATTAGAATCACTAGAGGATAACATAAGAATAAAGAAAAAAAAAACTTTATACTCTTGCATCTATTACACAAAGTTTATCTGTGCATACTGAGATACCCTTGAGCACAATCTGGAATAGTACGTATATGACTACAATAATTATAACTATATGTATTATGCTCTGCATAATCCCAGCAACCCACCCACCGATTCCTCTGAACCAGTTGGCTGGGTTGAGAAAAGAGAAAGTATCAGACCACCAGCTATCCTTATTCTGGTCATTGTCTTTATCATACTGATCTCTGAGTCGTTGTACGTCCTTTAATTTAAATGTCATGTGCTAATTTTCTATGATGTTGTACGAATCTATTGTTCAAAGGGGTTAAAGAATTCAGTTTATCCCATGCCTCCGTTGAGGTTAATACTATTAACATCAATGTTATGAGTTTTATACTGCTCTTTTGCAATGGCTTGCATGTATCCATGATGCCTTTCCTTCAAGCTTGACTGATGTAGGTGTTGTCAACAGGACTTGGAAGGGTCCGTCAAACCTTGGTTCAAGAGCCTTTCTGGTGTGTCTTTTTACATAGACTTGATCACCTGGTTCCAACTTGTGACTTCCTTCAGTGTTGTCAGGATCTGGAAGGGAAGTAAAAACTTGTGCATGCACCTTAGTTAATTGTTTCTAAAGATTTTGCACATAAGAAGTCAATGACTCAATATTTAACACAAGTTGTTGTGGAAAATAACATCCTAAATTGGCAGTCCTGCCAAACAAAATTTCATATGGAGACAGTTTAGTCTTACCCCTTGGGGTATTGCGTATTGAATAAAGGGCCAGTGGAAGGCATTCTGTCCAAGGCTTTCCTGTTTCAGCCATGGCTTTCTGTATTTTTAATTTTAAAGTTCCATTCATGCGTTCCACCTTACCAGAACTTTGAGGATGGTACGGAGTGTGTAACTAACTTTCAACACCCAACATTTTCAGTACATTTTGAAATATTTCTCCAGTGAAATGAGTACCCCTATCTGACTCGATCACTTCAGGGAGACCGTAACGGGGTATCAGTTCGGCAACTAGCTTTACAGCAGTGTTTTTAGCTGAAGCCTTCCGAACTGGATAGGCCTCTGGCCACCCTGGGAACATGTCCACACACACCAACACATACTCATACCCATTACTTTTTGGCAGCTGGATAAAGTCTATTTGTAATCGCTGAAACGGATAGAGAGGTCGGACGTGATGCTTCATAGGGGTCTTTGTTGTCTGTCCGGGATTATGTGCCAGGCATATAGCGCATGTTGCACAATAGTCTCTTGCGTAGTTGCCAAAACCTGGAGCCAACCAGACTTGCTTTGCCAGTAGTGTCATTGCATTTGCAGACACATGAGTAGGGTGGTGCAGTCCACCAACTACAATCGGGTACCAGGCTCTAGGTAGACATATTAGTCCATCTTTCTTCCAAATTCCTGCTTGTTCTTCTGCCCCTTCCTTTTTCCACCTGTCCCTCTCCTCTTCTCCTGCATCTTCCTGTGCTTGTCTCAGTCTATCTTCAGTATTTTCTGTGGGGTTTACAGTATGAACCTGCTGTAAGGGTTTAACTGCTGCTGCCTTGGCTGCTTTATCAGCCCTATCATTTCCCCTAGATTCCCTAGTGTCGAGTCTCACATGTGCAGCTACCTTGATTACTGCTACTTCTTTTGTTTCTTGTGCAGCCTCTAAGATCTGTTTGATCAAAGAAGCATGTTTTACAGGTTGTCCTGACGCTGTCATGTAACCTCTAGCTCTCCAGATTACTCCAAAATCAAACACAATACCATGTGCATACCTAGAATCAGTGTATATATTAGCTGTCTGATTCTCAGCTATTTTTAGCGCTTCAATCAATGCTGTTAGTTCTGCTTCTTGTGCAGACTGTTTCGGTGGAAGAGGTTCTGCTTTGAGAGTTTCAGATTCTGACACAACTGCATACCCTGTATGGAAATTACCTGTGTCATCTGCAAACCTACTACCATCTATAAACAGCTCTAAATCTGGATTTTGAAGTGGTGTTTCGGATACATTGGGTAAGCCTGCCGTTTCTTGTAAAATGAGCTCTGTACAATCATGTGTGTCTGTAGGGAAAAAATTTGCGTGTGGATCAGTGTCCTTATTCCCCCCTTCAGACTCGAGAGGTAGCAGTGTTGCTAAATTAAGAGTCTGAAGCCTAGCAAATGTGATAGTAGAGGGGAGCAGCAAAGAACACTGTAGCCGCAAATGTCTGGCCATAGAAATGTGTTTTGGTTGGACCTGGTTTTTTACAGTAGTGGCAAAGAAAATTGTGTCTCACTCTTCCTCCTGTATTAGCTTGTGCTATTCTAACAGGCTTACGATTCTCTCTCATATCCATGGCTATTCCTAAACATCGTTGTTTCACAATATTTGGTTGTTCAATTGTTCTCCAATCTGGAGTAGAGGATTTAAATTTTTCTCTGATTTTCGGATCTAGCCCCTCTATTAATTGTTTTGTAAAAAGTCTCCTTACTGAAGCATCAGTCAAATCCAATCCTTCATCCCTAAAGCTATTTTCTAGTTCCTGACTATATTCTTCAATACTTTGCCCAAATTTCTGCATAATCACACCTGTTGACCCCCTTTCCCTCTGTTTTCCTCCTTCTGTTCTTCCAGATGGTACAAATGATTGGGCTTTTGGATCTAGGTAAGGTGGTGGGATTATGTCACAACTTTTTCCCTTTCCCATGATCCATTTGGAAGTGTCTGGATCATACTTCCAATTCTCCTCTTTAGCTGTTTTTGAGACCTCTATCATACAGTGTATGATTTCTTCCCACCCATTGTCTTTGATAATTCCTCCTCTTTCTTTACTCAGTCTTTCCCATTCTGTACTGAACATAAGTGCTTCTGAAATTCCCAATTTTTCTCTCACTCTTCTAATCTGACTTCTGACTATCTTTCCACATCTTTCCTGTATGATATCTGCTGCTTCCACTTGTCCTAAGACAGTTTTGGTCTGTTTATTTCTCATTTTAGCTATTTCTACCCCAGGTGACGTTTGGACAATCACTGTGGTGATGTCTCGTTGCCTTCTCTCCTAGGGAGCTAAAATATCCTTTCAATATTTGCTATTTCTACCCCAGGTGACGTTTGGACAACCACTTCCTCTGTTGGTGGCGTCTCGTTGCCTTCTCTCCTAGGGAGCTAAAATATTGAAGGGCTTGTCTGCTCTGTTTCTTCTAATATGCAGGACGTACTTAAGTGCTATTATGCACACAGACCCAGCAACACCATACAGATCACAAAACTTTCTGTGTCAGTTAGCATACTTGTCCCAGGCTCATGAAAACCGCGTCCTGGGCTCATTCTATCACACCTTATCCAGGGAATGTAGAAACAAGTTCTATAGGAGAGTCAAGCATGGGCGGAGGTCTCCCAGAAGGACGCTACCTCATAACCCAGTTAGGCTGACTTCACCAATAACCTTGTTCTAACAATCGTGGCTTATTGTTCTACGTACTTCTATTCTTCTTTCACAACATGTCACAACCTTCACACTGTTCACACACTGTTCACACACTGCTCACACACTGCCAGGGACTAGACTCATAAATCTATACAATATGGTAACCCGAGTTCTATAGGTATCTACTCACTACTAGACTAACCCAGCATGACACGGCTCATAGAGATCTTTCGGATAATACAGGGCAGATAAAAGAGAACTAATAATGTCTCTTACCTGGCCAGGTTTTTTTTCATTTGCCGTCCATTATCCCAGATCTCCGTTGTCCGTATCCGCAGGTAAATCTCGAGCAAACACTCTCTCCTCAGGTCCCTGTTCAGGCGCCAAGAAATGTTAAGTCCTTTTCAGTCCCTGGCTTACTAGAAGTAGGCATCCGAGTGAATGACACGCAGCACAAGAGTTGTGTGATCATATGCAGGGATCGCCCAGGAGCTCATCTGGCCCCCCTGGTCTCTCACCCCTCTTTTTATATGGCAAAGAGATAAGCATTACAGACATGCGTACAAGCGCTCATATTCTCTAACAAAAGAGTATCTATTCTACTGATAACGTTCAACTTCTGGAATGTAGGTTAAAGGTCACAATAACAAGAAGGAATGCGTCCATAAAAGGAAATGTCTACCTTGCTCAAGTTTGCTCATATGAGCCAGACGTTTCTGAATAGGAAGACAAAATGGATTCTTCAATCTGATCTCTACAATATCTTTGAAAAATCCATACAATAATTCCATAACAATGTGCAAAATACGCAATAGCAGCTGTGAACAAAACGTGACCAAATTGTGTAAAAAATTTCCCCCTGACGAAGGAAATATATCCGAAACGCGCGTCGGGCGCCCGCAGGCTCAGGACCCAGTACATCCCCAGGTATATATAGTGGCTATATTGCTGCAGCCTTAGATCGCTGTGTACGGACATTTGTCCACTGACTTCTCATTGATCTAGGCACTAAGGCACTTTACAAGATATGTGGTGTCATTCTTTATAAATTATCTTGATATAGTGCACTATTTTCCCCCCCTTTTCCTTTTTTTACACAATTTGGTCACGTTTTGTTCACAGCTGCTATTGCGTATTTTGCACATTGTTATGGAATTATTGTATGGATTTTTCAAAGATATAATGGTGTAATATTTGCGTGGTTCTCATTACAACACGTTTTTATGACTAAGGCTAGGTTCCCATTGCGTTAATGGGATAGCGCTAACGGACAGCGTTGCACGGCGAAATTAACGCCGTGCACCGCATCCATTAGCGCTCCCATTGCCGGCAATATTAGAGCGCATTGCTAGCGCGTGTCATTTTCGGCACGCGCTAGCGATGTGCCGGTCTTTTGTAGCGCGCCTCGGACGCTGCTTGCAGCGTCCGCGGCGCGCCAGAGGTCCGTTCCCCGCTCTCGCAGATCGGGGATCTGCGAGAGCGGGGACGTTAACGCGACCCCTGAACGCGGCCCCGAAAAAGACATTGCGTTAGCGCAATCCGCTAGCGCTCGCGCTAAACGGATTGCACTAACGCAATCTGAACCTAGCCTAATGCACTTTCTATTTTTTTGCACTTCTTTACGTACACAGCGTGAATAAAATAAAATATAAGGAATTTATATATATATTTTTATATCGGGGTTCTATGTTGTATATGGGCATTTTTAATCCTGTCCTTGCGGTGGTTTCATGTATATGTTTATATTTTATATTTTTTATATATACTTTTTAATATATTGTTGCCATTTCTAGAAATAAAGGCTTATTCAAAAGATTCCTAAAGCTCTAAGACTTTCTGGTGTTTTCCATATCTATGGTGGTTCAGCTCTTTGGTTGTATATATCCCTGTGCGGGCTGTGCTGTATATACCCCTGTGCTGGCTGTGCTCTATATACCCCAGTGCGGGCTGTGCTGTATATATCCCTGTGCGGGCTGTGCTGTATATACCCCTGTGCCGGCTGTGCTGTATATATCCCTGTGCCGGCTGTGCTGTATATATCCCTGTACGGGCTGTGCTGTATATACCCCTGTGCTGGCTGTGCTCTATATACCCCAGTGCGGGCTGTGCTGTATATATCCCTGTGCTGGCTGTGCTCTATATACCCCAGTGCGGGCTGTGCTGTATATATCCCTGTGCTGGCTGTGCTCTATATACCCCAGTGCGGGCTGTGCTGTATATATCCCTGTGCGGGCTGTGCTGTATATATCCCTGTGCTGGCTGTGCTCTATATACCGCAGTGCGGGCTGTGCTGTATATACCCAGTGTGGGCTGTGCTGTATATATCCCTGTGCGGGCTGTGCTGTATATATCCCTGTGCTGGCTGTGCTCTATATACCCCAGTGCGGGCTGTGCTGTATATACCCCTGTGCTGGCTGTGCTCTATATACCCCAGTGCGGGCTGTGCTGTATATACCCCTGTGCGGGCTGTGCTCTATATACCCCTGTGCCGGCTGTGCTGTATATATCCCTGTGCGGGCTGTGCTCTATATACCCCAGTGCGGGCTGTGCTGTATATATCCCTGTGCGGGCTCTGCTGTCATGATCTCTGCAGGCAGAGATCATAGCAAGCCTATAGAGGGACAAGCTCTCGGAAGATGGAACTATACTGACCATGAACTAAGCCTGCCGCGCAACTAGAAATAGCCAGGTAGCATTTCCTATTTATCGCTAGATGCCCAGCTCTGGCCTAAGACCTAAATAGCTAGCAGAGGGAAATATAAGACCTGGCTCACCTCTAGAGAAATATTCCAAAGAAGACAGTAGCCCCCCACATATAATGACGGTGAGTTCAGATGAAACAACAAACGCAGCAGGAAAATAGTCTTAGCAAATTTGAGGTCCGCTTACTAGATAGCAGAAGACAGATAGTATACTTTCATGGTCAGCAGAAAAACACTAACAAAACACCATCCAGAGATTACCTTAAACTCTGGCATTAACTCATAACGCCAGAGTAGCAATCCCTGATCAACGAGAGCTTTCCAGACACAGAAACAAAACTTCAGCTGTGAACTGGAACAAATAGGCAAAACAAAACATGGACAAAAGTCCAACTTAACTAGTAGTTGTCTAGAAGCAGGAACAAGCACTGAGAGGCATCAGATAACATTGTTGACCGGCAAGAAACCACCAGAGAAATGAGCTTAAATAGCGACACCCACTACTGATGGAACCAGGTGAAACAGGAAAGAGGATGACAAGTCCAATTCCACAAGCGGCCACCGGGGGAGCCCAGAATCCAAATTCACAACAGTACCCCCCCCTCAAGGAGGGGGCACCGAACCCTCACCAGATCCACCAGGGCGACCAGGACGAGCCCTATGGAAGGCACGAACAAGATCAGAAGCATGAACATCAGATGCATTGACCCAAGAATTATCCTCCTGGCCGTAACCCTTCCAGTTGACCAGATACTGGAGTTTCCGTCTGGAAACACGAGAGTCCAAAATTTTCTCCACAACGTACTCCAACTCACCCTCAACCAACACCGGAGCAGGAGGCTCAACTGAAGGTACAACAGGCACCTCATACCTGCGCAATAACGACCGATGAAAAACGTTATGAATGGAAAAGGACGCAGGGAGGTCCAAACGGAAAGAAACAGGATTAAGAATCTCCAATATTCTATAAGGGCCGATGAACCGAGGTTTAAACTTAGGAGAAGAGACCCTCATAGGGACAAAACGAGAAGACAACCACACTAAATCTCCAACACAAAGCCGAGAACCAACACGACGATGACGGTTGGCAAAACGCTGAGTCTTCTCCTGGGACAACTTCAAATTGTCCATAACCTGCCCCCAGATGTGATGCAATCTCTCCACCACCGCATCCACTCCAGGACAATCCGAGGATTCCACCTGACCGGAGGAAAATCGAGGGTGAAACCCCGAATTACAGAAAAACGGGGACACCAAGGTGGAAGAACTGGCCCGATTATTGAGGGCGAACTCTGCCAATGGCAAAAAAGCAACCCAATCATCCTGGTCAGCAGAGACAAAACACCTCAGATATGTCTCAAGGGTCTGATTAGTCCGCTCGGTCTGGCCATTAGTCTGAGGGTGAAAAGCAGATGAAAAAGACAAATCTATGCCCATCCTAGCACAGAATGCCCGCCAAAATCTAGACACAAATTGGGTACCTCTGTCAGAAACAATATTCTCAGGAATACCGTGCAATCGGACAACATTCTGAAAAAACAGAGGAACCAACTCAGAAGAAGAAGGCAACTTGGGCAGAGGAACCAAATGGACCATTTTAGAGAAACGGTCACAGACCACCCAGATGACAGACATCTTCTGGGAAACAGGCAGATCTGAAATAAAATCCATCGAGATGTGTGTCCAAGGCCTCTTAGGAATAGGCAAGGGCAACAGCAGTCCGCTAGCCCGAGAACTACAAGACTTGGCCCGAGCACAAACGTCACATGACTGCACAAAGACTCGCACATCTCGCGACAGGGAAGGCCACCAGAAGGATCTTGCCACCAAATCCCTGGTACCAAAAATTCCGGGATGACCTGCCAATGCAGAAGAATGTACCTCAGAGATGACTCTGCTGGTCCAATCATCCGGAACAAACAGTCTATCAGGCGGACAACGATCCGGTCTATCCGCCTGAAACTCTTGCAAGGACCGCCGCAGATCAGGAGAAACGGCCGACAAAATTACTCCCTCCCTAAGGATACCTGTGGGTTCAGAATTACCAGGAGAGTCCGGGTCAAAACTCCTAGAAAGGGCATCTGCCTTAACATTCTTAGAACCCGGTAGGTATGACACCACAAAATTAAAGCGAGAAAAAAATAAAGACCAGCGCGCCTGTCTAGGATTCAGGCGTCTGGCAGTCTCAAGATAAATCAAATTTTTGTGGTCAGTCAATACCACCACCTGATGCCTAGCCCCCTCGAGCCAATGGCGCCACTCCTCAAACGCCCACTTCATGGCCAAAAGCTCCCGATTCCCAACATCATAATTCCGCTCTGCGGGCGAAAATTTGCGAGAAAAGAAGGCACAAGGCCTAATGACGGAGCAGTCGGAACCTTTCTGCGACAACACTGCCCCAGCTCCGATCTCCGAAGCGTCAACCTCAACCTGAAAAGGCAGATTCACATCAGGCTGACGCAACACAGGGGCAGAGGCAAAACGGCGCTTAAGCTCCTGAAAGGCCTCTACAGCATGAGGGGACCAATTAGCAACATCAGCGCCTTGTCTGGTCAAATCAGTCAGTGGTTTAACGACATCCGAAAAACCAGCAATAAATCGGCGGTAAAAGTTGGCAAAGCCCAAAAATCTCTGAAGACCCTTAAGAGAGGAGGGCTGAGTCCAGTCACAAATAGCTTGCACCTTGACGGGATCCATCTCAATGGAAGAGGGAGAAAAAATATACCCCAAAAAGGAAATTTTCTGGACCCCAAAAACGCACTTAGACCCCTTCACACACAAAGAATTAGACCGCAGAACCTGAAAAACTCTCCTGACCTGCTGGACATGAGAGTCCCAGTCATCAGAAAAAATCAGAATATCATCCAGATATATTATCATAAACTTATCCAGAAAATCGCGGAAAATATCATGCATAAAAGACTGGAAAACTGAAGGGGCATTAGAAAGACCAAAAGGCATGACCAAATACTCAAAGTGGCCCTCGGGCGTATTAAATGCGGTCTTCCACTCATCCCCCTGCCTGATCCGCACCAAATTATACGCCCCACGAAGATCAATTTTAGAGAACCACTTAGCACCCTCTATACGAGCAAACAAATCAGTAAGCAATGGCAATGGGTATTGATACTTAACAGTGATCTTATTCAGAAGCCGATAATCAATACATGGTCTCAAAGAGCCGTCTTTTTTTGAGACAAAGAAAAACCCAGCTCCCAAGGGAGAAGAAGATGGACGAATATGTCCCTTTTCCAAAGACTCCTTTATATATTCCCGCATAGCAGCATGTTCCGGCACAGACAAATTAAACAAACGACCCTTTGGATATTTACAACCCGGTATCAAATCTATGGCACAATCGCACTCACGGTGCGGAGGTAACGACCCAAGCTTGGGTTCGTCAAAGACGTCTTGATAATCAGAGAGGAACTCAGGGACTTCAGAGGGAATGGACGACGAAATAGAAACCAAAGGTACGTCCCCATGAATACCTTTACATCCCCAGCTCAACACAGACATTGCTCTCCAGTCCAAGACTGGGTTGTGAGACTGCAACCATGGCAATCCCAGCACCAAATCGTCATGTAAATTATACAGCACCAGGAAACGAATAATCTCCTGGTGATCCGGATTGATACGCATGGTTACTTGTGTCCAGTATTGTGGTTTATTATTAGCCAATGGGGTGGAGTCAATCCCCTTCAGAGGAATAAGAGTCTCCAAAGGCTCTAAATCAAAACCACAACGATTGGCAAAGGACCAATCCATAAGACTCAGAGCGGCGCCAGAGTCAACATAGGCGTCCGTGGCAATGGATGACAAAGAGCAAATCAGGGTTACAGACAAAATAAACTTAGACTGAATGGTGCCAATGGAAACAGACTTATCAAGCTTCTTTGTACGCCTAGAGCATGCTGATATAACATGAGTAGAATCCCCACAATAGAAACACAATCCATTCTTCCGTCTAAAATTCTGTCGCTCGCTCCTGGACAGAATTCTATCACACTGCATACTTTCTGGCGTCTTTTCCATAGACACCGCCAGATGGTGCACCGGTTTGCGCTCCCGCAGACGCCTATCAATCTGAATAGCCATTGTCATGGACTCATTCAGACCTGCAGGCAAAGGGAACCCCACCATAACATCCTTAACGGCATCAGAGAGACCTTCTCTGAAAGTTGCCGCCAAGGCGCACTCATTCCACTGAGTAAGCACAGACCATTTACGGAATTTTTGGCAGAAAACTTCAGCTTCGTCTTGCCCCTGAGATAGTGCCATCAAAGTTTTTTCTGCCTGAAGTTCCAAATGAGGTTCCTCATAAAGCAAGCCCAAGGCCAGAAAAAACGCATCCACATCGCGTAACGCAGGATCCCCTGCTGGCAATGAGAAGGCCCAATCTTGAGGGTCACCCCTGAGCAAGGAAATCACAATCCTAACCTGCTGAGCAGGGTCTCCAGCTGAACGAGACTTCAGGGACAAATAAAGCTTACAATTATTTCGGAAATTCTGGAAGCTAGCTCTATTCCCTGTGAAGAACTCCGGCAAAGGAATTCTCGGCTCAGATACCGGAGCATGTACCACAAAATCTTGTAAATTTTGTACTTTCGTGATGAGATTATTCAAACCCGCAGTTACACTCTGGAGATCCATTATTGTCAGGTGCACACAGAGCATACAGAGATTAGGAGGAGAGAGAGAAAAAAGACTGCAGCAAGGCAGACTGGAGGAAAAAAAAAAAAAAAAAAAAAAAAAAAAAATTCCAGCAGACTTCTTATAACTCTCCTTTCTCAACCTGGGTCTTTAACACTTTAACTGGCCGGTCAAACTGTCATGATCTCTGCAGGCAGAGATCATAGCAAGCCTATAGAGGGACAAGCTCTCGGAAGATGGAACTATACTGACCATGAACTAAGCCTGCCGCGCAACTAGAAATAGCCAGGTAGCATTTCCTATTTATCGCTAGATGCCCAGCTCTGGCCTAAGACCTAAATAGCTAGCAGAGGGAAATATAAGACCTGGCTCACCTCTAGAGAAATATTCCAAAGAAGACAGTAGCCCCCCACATATAATGACGGTGAGTTCAGATGAAACAACAAACGCAGCAGGAAAATAGTCTTAGCAAATTTGAGGTCCGCTTACTAGATAGCAGAAGACAGATAGTATACTTTCATGGTCAGCAGAAAAACACTAACAAAACACCATCCAGAGATTACCTTAAACTCTGGCATTAACTCATAACGCCAGAGTAGCAATCCCTGATCAACGAGAGCTTTCCAGACACAGAAACAAAACTTCAGCTGTGAACTGGAACAAATAGGCAAAACAAAACATGGACAAAAGTCCAACTTAACTAGTAGTTGTCTAGAAGCAGGAACAAGCACTGAGAGGCATCAGATAACATTGTTGACCGGCAAGAAACCACCAGAGAAATGAGCTTAAATAGCGACACCCACTACTGATGGAACCAGGTGAAACAGGAAAGAGGATGACAAGTCCAATTCCACAAGCGGCCACCGGGGGAGCCCAGAATCCAAATTCACAACACTCTGCTGTATATACCCCTGTGCTGGCTGTGCTCTATATACCCCAGTGCGGGCTGTGCTGTATATAGCCCTGTGCTGGCTGTGCTCTATATACCCCAGTGCGGGCTGTGCTGTATATATCCCTGTGCTGGCTGTGCTCTATATACCCCTGTGCGGGCTGTGCTGTATATATCCCTGTGCGGGCTGTGCTGTATATATCCCTGTGCGGGCTGTGCTGTATATATCCCTGTGCTGGCTGTGCTCTATATACCCCAGTGCGGGCTGTGCTGTATATACCCCTGTGCTGGCTGTGCTCTATATACCCCAGTGTGGGCTGTGCTGTATATATCCCTGTGCGGGCTGTGCTGTATATATCCCTGTGCAGGCTGTGCTGTATATATCCCTGTGCGGGCTGCACTCTATATACCCCTGTGCGGGCTGTGCTGTATATATCCCTGTGCGGGCTGTGCTGTATATACCCCTGTGCTGGCTGTGCTCTATATACCCCAGTGTGGGCTGTGCTGTATATATCCCTGTGCGGGCTGTGCTGTATATACCCCTGTGCGGGCTGTGCTCTATATACCCCTGTGCGGGCTGTGCTGTATATATCCCTGTGCGGGCTGTGCTGTATATACCCCTGTGCTGGCTGTGCTGTATATACCCCTGTGCTGGCTGTGCTGTATATATCCCTGTGTCGGCTGTGCTCTATATACCCCTGTGCCGGCTGTGCTGTATATATCCCTGTGCGGGCTGTGCTGTATATATCCGTGCGGGCTGTGCTGTATATATCCCTGTGTGGGCTGTGCTCTATATACCCCTGTGCGGGCTGTGCTCTATATACCCCTGTGCGGGCTGTGCTGTATATATCCCTGTGCGGGCTGTGCTGTATATATCACTGTGCGGGCTGTGCTGTATATACCACTGTGCCGGCTGTGCTGTATATATCCCTGTGCGGGCTGTGCTCTATATACCCCTGTGCGGGCTGTGCTATATATATATATCCCTGTGCAGGCTGTGCTGTATATATCCCTGTGTGGGCTGTGCTCTATATACCCCTGTGCGGGCTGTGCTGTATATATCCCTGTGCGGGCTGTGCTGTATATACCACTATGCGGGCTGTGCTGTATATACCCCTGTGCGGGCTGTGCTGTATATATCCCTGTGCGGGCTGTGCTGTATATACCACTGTGCCGGCTGTGCTGTATATATCCCTGTGCGGGCTGTGCTCTATATACCCCTGTGCGGGCTGTGCTGGATATACCACTGTGCGGGCTGTGCTGGATATACCACTGTGTGGGCTGTGCTGGATATACCACTGTGTGGGCTGTGCTGGATATACCACTGTGCCGGCTGTGCTGTATATATCCCTGTGCGGGCTCTGCTGTATATGCCACTGTGCGGGCTGTGCTGTATATACCACTGTGCGGGCTGTGCTGGATATACCACTGTGAGGGCTGTGCTCTATATACCCCTGTGCCGTATATATCCCTGTGCGGGCTGTGCTCTATATACCACTGTGCGGGCTGTGCTCTATATACCACTGTGCGGGCTGTGCTCTATATACCACTGTGCGGGCTGTGCTGTATATATCCCTGTGCGGGCTGTGCTGTATATATCCCTGTGTGGGCTGTGCTCTATATACCCCTGTGCGGGCTGTGCTGTATATATCCCTGTGCGGGCTGTGCTGTATATACCCCTGTGCGGGCTGTGCTGTATATATCCCTGTGCGGGCTGTGCTGTATATACCACTGTGCCGGCTGTGCTGTATATATCCCTGTGCGGGCTGTGCTCTATATACCCCTGTGCGGGCTGTGCTGGATATACCACTGTGCGGGCTGTGCTGGATATACCACTGTGCGGGCTGTGCTGGATATACCACTGTGCGGGCTGTGCTGTATATACCACTGTGCCGGCTGTGCTGTATATATCCCTGTGCGGGCTCTGCTGTATATACCCCTGTGCGGGCTGTGCTGTATATATCCCTGTGCGGGCTGTGCTGTATATACCACTGTGCCGGCTGTGCTGTATATATCCCTGTGCGGGCTGTGCTCTAAATACCCCTGTGTGGGCTGTGCTGGATATACCACTGTGCGGGCTGTGCTGGATATACCACTGTGCGGGCTGTGCTGGATATACCACTGTGCGGGCTGTGCTGTATATACCACTGTGCCGGCTGTGCTGTATATATCCCTGTGCGAGCTCTGCTGTATATACCACTGTGCGGGCTGCGCTGTATATACCACTGTGCGGGCTGTGCTGTATATACCACTGTGCGGGCTGTGCTGGATATACCACTGTGAGGGCTGTGCTCTATATACCCCTGTGCCGTATATATCCCTGTGCGGGCTGTGCTCTATATACCGCTGTGCTCTATATACCACTGTGCGGGCTGTGCTCTATATACCACTGTGCGGGCTGTGCTGTATAAATCCCTGTGCGGGCTGTGCTGTATATATCCCTGTGTGGGCTGTGCTCTATATACCCCTGTGCGGGCTGTGCTGTATATATCCCTGTGCGGGCTGTGCTGTATATACCACTATGCGGGCTGTGCTGTATATACCCCTGTGCAGGCTGTGCTGTATATATCCCTGTGCGGGCTGTGCTGTATATACCACTGTGCCGGCTGTGCTGTATATATCCCTGTGCGGGCTGTGCTCTATATACCCCTGTGCGGGCTGTGCTGGATATACCACTGTGCGGGCTGTGCTGGATATACCACTGTGCCGGCTGTGCTGTGTATACCACTGTGCCGGCTGTGCTGTATATATCCCTGTGCGGGCGCTGCTGTATATACCACTGTGCGGGCTGTGCTGTATATACCACTGTGCGGGCTGTGCTGTATATATCCCTGTGCGGGCTGTGCTGTATATACCACTGTGCGGGCTGTGCTGGATATACCACTGTGCGGGCTGTGCTGGATATACCACTGTGAGAGCTGTGCTCTATATACCCCTGTGCCGTATATATCCCTGTGCGGGCTGTGCTCTATATACCACTGTGCGGGCTGTGCTCTATATACCACTGTGCGGGCTGTGCTCTATATACCACTGTGCGGGCTGTGCTGTATATATCCCTGTGCGGGCTGTGCTCTATATACCCCTGTGCGGGCTGTGCTGTACATACCACTGTGCGGGCTGTGCTCTATATACCACTGTGCGGGCTGTGCTGGATATACCACTGTGCGGGCTGTGCTGGATATACCACTGTGCGGGCTGTGCTGGCACCCAATACCATGTTGCAGTGCAGGAGATTCCTGCAACAGTCCGAGGCGTATCTAGGGGAAGGTGGGGGGGGCCCATTTGGAAGTTTGCACCGGGGCCCATAACTTTGTAGTTACGCCACTGGCGAAGTGGTATCCATGGATACAATTTAAAGAAGCACAACACCTTCAGATGTGGGTGACACAGGGTGTGCTGCCTCATTCCTCATGATGGGAACTTATTAAGTAGTAGACTGTTGGAGTCCTATCGTTGTATCTGCACCGATCCCCGTTCTTTCTTTCTTTTCTTTATCTTTCTTTCTCTTTTCTCTTAAGATATTTTGTTATTTTTATTTGTTCTTTCATGTAAGTGTGACCTGCTTTGTCCCTCCTCATATTATATACAAAATTGATATATAAACTGCTGTGGTATCACCACAGAGGTAGTGGAGCTACTGATGGGGGAGAGGGGAGTAAAATGTTGACATTATTTTCAATGGTTACCGTTACAATGTTTGTATATTTCTCTTTCTTGTTGAATAAAAACATTTTGAACATAAAAGCGCCAAAACATAAAAAAATGATATAAATGAGGTATCGCTGTAATCGTACTGACCTGAAGAATAAAACTGCTTTATCCATTTTACCAAACGCGGAACGGTATAAACGCCTCCCCCAAAAGAAATTCATGAATAGCTGGTTTTTGGTCATTCTGCCTCACAAAAATCAGAATAAAAAGCGATCAAAAAATGTCACGTGCCCGAAAATGTTTCCAATAAAAACGTCAACTCGTCCCGCAAAAAACAAGACCTCACATGACTCTGTGGACCAAAATATGGAAAAATTATAGCTTTCAAAATGTGGAGACGCAAAAACTATTTTTTGCAATAAAAAGCGTCTTTTAGTGTGACAGCTGCCAATCATAAAAATCCGCTAAAAAACCCACTATAATTGTAAATCAAACCCCCCTTCATCACCCCCTTAGTAAGGGAAAAATAATAACATTTAAAAAATGTATTTCCATTTTCCCATTAGGGTTAGGGCTAGGGTTGGGGCTAAAGATAGGGTTGGGGCTAGGGTTAGGGTTGGGGCTAGGGTTAGGGTTGGGGTTAGGGCTATGGTTACGGTTAGGGCTACAGTTAGGGCTGGGGCTAAAGTTAGGGTTAGGGTTGGGGCTAAAGTTAGGGTTTGGATTACATTTACGGTTGGGATTAGGGTTAGGGGTGTGTCAGGGTTAGGGGTGTGGTTAGGGTTACCGCTGGGATTAGGGTTAGGAGTGTGTTTGGATTAGGGTTTCAGTTAGAATTGGGGGGTTTCCACTGTTTAGGCACATCAGGGGCTCTCCAAACGCGACATGGTGTCCGATCTCAATTCCAACAAATTCTGCGTTGAAAAAGTAAAACAGTGCTCCTTCCCTTCCGAGCTCTCCCGTGCGCCCAAACAGGGGTTTACCCCAACATATGGGGTATCAGTGTACTCAGGACACATTGGCCAACAACTTTTGGGGTCCATTTTCTCCTGTTACCCTTGGGAAAATACAAAACTGGGGGCTAAAAAACTTTTTGTGGAAAAAAAAGATTTTTTATTTTCATGGCTCTGCGTTATTACCTGTAGTGAAACACTTGGGGGTTCAAAGTTCTCACAACACATCTAGATAAGTTCCTTGGGGGGTCTAGTTTCCAATATGGGGTCACTTATGGGGGGTTTCTACTGGTTAGGTACATCAGGGGCTCTGCAAATGCAATGTGATGCCTGCAGACCAATCCATCTATGTCTGCATTCCAAACGGCGCTCCTTCCCTTCCGAGCTCTGCCATGCGCCCAAATGGTGGTTCCCCCCCACATATGGGGTATCAGCATACTCAGAACAAATAGGACAACTTTTTGGGTCCAATTTCTCCTGTTACCCTTGGGAAGATCCAAAACTGGGGGCTAAAAAACAATTTTTGTGGAGTAGAAAGATTTTTTATTTTCATGGCTCTGCGTTATTAACTGTAGTGAAACCCTTGGGGGTTCAAAGTTCTCACAGCACATCTAGATAAGTTCCTTGGGGGGTCTAGTTTCCAATATGGGGTCACTTGTGGGGGGTTTCTACTGTTTAGGTACACCAGGTGCTCTGGAAATGCAACGTGACGCCTGCAGACCAATCCATCTAAGTCTGCATTCCAAACGGCGCTCCTTCCCTTCCGAGCTCTGCCATGCGCCCAAACGGTGGTTCCCCCCACATGTGGCGTATCAGTGTATTCAGGACAAATTGGACAACAAGTTTTGGGGTCCAATTTCTCCTGTTACCCTTGGGAAAATACAAAACTGGGGGCTAAAAAATAATTTTTGTGGAAAAAAAAAAGAATTTTTATTTTCACAGCTCTGCGCTATAAACTTCTATGAAGCACTTGCTGGGTCAAAGTGCTTACCACACATCTAGATAAGTTCCTTGGGGGGTCTACTTTCCAAAATGGTGTCACTTGTGGGGGGTTTCAATGTTTACGCACATCAGGGTCTCCAAACGCGACATGGCCTCCTATCTCAATTCCAGTCAATTTTGCATTGAAAAGTCAAATGGCGCTCCTTCCTTTCCGAGCTCTGCCATGCGCACAAACAGTGGTTTTCCCCACATATGGGGTATCAGCGTACTCAGGACAAATTGCACAACAACTTTTGGGGTCCAATTTCTCCTGTTACCCTTAGTAAAATAAAACAAATTGGAGCTGAAGTAAATTTTTTGTGAAAAAAAATTAAATGTTCATTTTTTTTTAAACATTCCAAAAATTCCTTTGAAACACCTAAACTCTAGCATGAGAACATAGTCAGAAAAATTCCCATGCTAGAATTCATATGAGTTTATATCAGCAGGGGGCGCAGCACCGCAAGTCTGCGATGCTACGTTCCCCTGCTTTCAATTCATTCCCCAGTTTTTACAGGCAGGAGCACAGCTGCATTAGCAGGCTCCTGGCTGTAAAATTATTTAACCCCTTCAGATGGATTTACAGCGTGGGACGTGACTGAGCGCCGGCAAGGTATGGGATATTGTTGCTCTTTTATTTTTGTTCTTTTACAGAATGAGGGTCTTCAGGTGGATTAAGTGTATAATAAAAATTTTACAGCCCCATGTATGTTAGTATTTCAATAAAATACTTTATTCTTAATGTGTGTGTATTATTAACCCTTTAATATTATTGGATTAATAATGGATAGGTGTCTCATTGACAACTCTCCATTATTAACCTGGCTTAATGTCACCTTACAATAGCAAGGTGACATTAACCCTTTATTACCCTATATCCCACTGCTACAGGGCAGTGGGATTAGAGAGGCTAAGTGCCAGAGTAGGCGCATCTTACAGATGCGCCTTTTCTGGGGTGACTGGGGGTAGAAGTTTTTAACCAGGGGAGGCCAATAACCATGGTCCCTCTGTGGGCTATTAATATCCGCCTTCAGTAACTGGCTTTCCCTCTGTAGCAGAGAAAAATGCCCACGCCAGTTTTTTCAGTGAATTAATCCTTTAACAACTACAGCTCCCAAATTTTACACACACACACACACACACACACACACACACACACACACACACACACACACACACACACCTAACATTATTAGTGAGGGACATATATAAATCTAACGGATGGGCAATGGTTTACTGGATGTATCCTGCCGGGCTCTATAAAATAAATATATATATATATATATATATATATATATATATATATATATATATACGTATATATATATATATATATATATATATATATATATATATACATATATACATATATCTTTATATGTGTCAAATATATATATATATATATATATATATATATATATACAGTGCCTACAAGTAGTATTCAACCCCCTGCAGATTTAGCAGGTTTAATAAGATGCAAATAAGTTAGAGCCTTTAAACTTCAAACAAGAGCAGGATTTATTAATAGATGCATAAATCTTACAAACCAAAAAGTTTTGTTGCTCAGTTAAATTTTTATAAATTTTAAACATAAAAGTGTGGGTCAATTATTATTCAACCCCTAGGTTTAATATTTTGTGGAATAACCTTTGTTTGCAATTACAGCTAATAATCGTCTTTTATAAGACCTGATCAGGCCGGCACAGGTCTCTGGAGTTATCTTGGCCCACTCCTCCATGCAGATCTTCTCCAAGTTATCTAGGTTCTTTGGGTGTCTCATGTGGACTTCAATCTTGAGCTCCTTCCACAAGTTTTCAATTGGGTTAAGGTCAGGAGACTGACTAGGCCACTGCAACACCTTGATTTTTGGCCTCTTGAACCAGGCCTTGGTTTTCTTGGCTGTGTGCTTTGGGTCGTTGTCTTGTTGGAAGATGAAATGACAACCCATCTTAAGATCCTTGATGGAGGAGCGGAGGTTCTTGGCCAAAATCTCCAGGTAGGCCGTGCTATCCATCTTCCCATGGATGCGGACCAGATGGCCAGGCCCCTTGGCTGAGAAACAGCCCCACAGCATGATGCTGCCACCACCATGCTTGACTGTAGGGATGGTATTCTTGAGGTCGTATGCAGTGCCATCCAGTCTCCAAATGTCACGTGTGTGGTTGGCACCAAAGATCTCGATCTTGGTCTCATCAGACCAGAGAACCTTGAACCAGTCAGTCTCAGAGTCCTCCAAGTGATCATGAGCAAACTGTAGACGAGCCTTGACATGACGCTTTGAAAGTAAAGGTACCTTACGGGCTCGTCTGGAATGTAGACCATTGTGGTGGAGTACGTTACTTATGGTATTGACTGAAACCAATGTCCCCACTGCCATGAGATCTTCCCGGAGGTCCTTCCTTGTTGTCCTTGGGTTAGCCTTGACTCTTCGGACAAGCCTGGCCTCGGCACGGGAGGAAACTTTCAAAGGCTGTCCAGGCCGTGGAAGGCTAATGGTAGTTCCATAAGCCTTCCACTTCCGGATGATGCTCCCAACAGTGGAGACAGATAGGCCCAACTCCTTGGAAAGGGTTTTGTACCCCTTGCCAGCCTTGTGACCCTCCACGATCTTGTCTCTGATGGCCTTGGAATGCTCCTTTATCTTTCCCATGTTGACCATGTATGAGTGCTGTTCACAAGTTTGGGGAGGGTCTTAAATAGTCAGAAAAGGCTGGAAAAAGAGATAATTAATCCAAACATGTGAAGCTCATTGTTCTTTGTGCCTGAACTACTTCTTAATACTTTAGGGGAACCAAACAGAATACTGGTGGGTTGAGGGGTTGAATAATAAATGACCCTCTGAAAAAACTTTTCCCAATTTTAAAAAAAAATAAACAAAGAAATAACATTCTTTTTTGCTGCAGTGCATGTCACACTTCCAGGCTGATCTACAGTCCAAATGTCACAATGCCAAGTTAATTCCAAATGTGTAAACCTGCTAAATCTGCAGGGGGTTGAATACTACTTGTAGGCACTGTATATACTGCTCAAAACAATAAGGCTATGTGCACACGTTGAGGATTAGCCTCAGGAATTTTTTGTGCGGATTCTGCATCTATTGGCAGAAAACGCAGGTGCGTTTTTTAATGCGGATTTGCTGCGGATTGTGTGCAGATTTCTTGCGTTTTTTAACCCTGCGGATTTCTATAATGGAATGGGTACAAAAAAACGCTGCTGATCCGCAAAAAAGAAGTGACATGCTACTTCTTTTAATCCGCAGCGTTTCTGCACGGAATTTTTCACACCATTTGCACAGCATTTTTTTTTCTCATTGATTTAAATTGTACTGTAAATCACTTGCGGATCTGTAGCGTTTTTGCACGGTAAGAAACGCTGCGGATCCGCAGGAACTCGGCAACGTGTCCACATACCCAAAAGGGAACTATTAAACAGCAGAATATAACTCCAAGTAAATCAAACTTCTGTGAAATTAAACTGTCCACTTAGGAAGCAACACTGTTTGACAATCAATTTCACATGCTGTTGTGCAAATGGAATAGACAACAGATGGAAATTATTGGCAATTATCAAGACACACTCAATAAAGGAGTGGTTCTGCAGGTGGGGACCACAGACCACATCTCAGTACCAATGCTTTCTGGTTAATGTTTTGGTCACTTTTGAATGTTGGTTGTGCTTTCACACTCGTGGTAGCATGAGACGGACTGTACAACCCACACAAGTGGCTCAGGTAGTGCAGCTCATCTAGGATGGCACATCAATACGAGCTGTGGCGAGGTTTGCTGTGTCTGCCAGCGTAGTGTCTAGAGGCTGGGGGCGCTACCAGGAGACAGGCCAGTACACCAGGAGACGTGGGGGGCCGTAGGAGGGCAACAACCCAGCAGCAGGACCGCTACCTCAACCTTTGTGTAAGGAGGAACAGGAGGAGCACTGCTAGTGCAGCGCCCCAGGGTCCTGGTCGTTGCAGTAATGTCTTTCTCCTCTAGGGGAGGGTGGTCTTACGTTTGGAGGCAAAGAAGGACAACTGCATCCAGGTATCACAAACATGCAACACATTTCACACTCCAGGCCGCCAGGGGGAGCTCTGCTCCTATTTATTAGGTCACTCCCCACACTTAGGTAAAACTGGTGACCTGTAGGGAAAGTTAGTTAGTTGCTGCTGAGCTTCGCTCAGGTAGTTGGTCACTGGCAGGGGTGGGATCCTGTCAGAGATCGAGGAAGAAGGACAGGGAGCTGTGCATGCCCTGAGAGCTGCAGCTTCCAGAAAGAGACATCGAAAGAGAACTGTATTGCAGAGAGGGTGAAAGAAGTTGTAGCAAAGGAGTGAATACGAGAAGGGGATCAGCCCTGTTATGAACTGGTGGTTTAGGAGCAACATGGGACGTGCTCTGGAGGAGGTGGTACCTGTACTGACCGCAGTTCCTGAGCTTAACACAACACTAGAAGTAGCCGTGGGATGTTCCTGTCACTCCCTAGACACCTCTTCACAGCCGGAGGACTAACTGCCCCTAAAGATAGAAACAGGAAAGCTATCTTGCCTCAGAGAAAATCCCCAAAGGATAGGACAGCCCCCCACAAATATTGACTGTGAGTGGAGAGGGAAATGACATACACAGAATGAAAACAGGGTGCAGCAAAGGAGGCCAGTCTAGCTAGATAGATGGAACAGGACAGAATACTGTGCGGTCAGTATTAAAAACTAGAAAAATCCACCACAGAGTTTACGAAAATCTCCACACCTGACTAAAGGTGTGGAGGGTAAATCTGCTTCCCAGAGCTTCCAGCTTAACTGAATAAATCCATAGTGGCAAGCTGGACTGGAAAAAACATAGAAAGTGCAGAAAGATTAAGTCCACAACAAGTGGACTGCAAAAGAACAAAGCAAGGACTTATCTTAGCTGAACTGGTCAGAATATCAGGGAAATCCAAGCAGAGATGTGAATCCAAGCAGGAACCATTGACAACTGGCAATGGCTGAAGGATAGAGCCAGGATAAATTGCAGAGCCAGAATAAACGATCAGTGGAAGCAGCTGCTGACTGCTAAATCCAAGGAGCAGCAGTTCCACTTAAATCCTCCGGAGGGAGCCCAAGAGCAGAACTCACAAAAGTGCCACTTACAACCACCGGAGGGAGCCCAAGAGCGGAATTCACAACAGTACCCCCCCTTGAGGAGGGGTCACCGAACCCTCACCAGAGCCCCCAGGCCGATCAGGACGAGCCAAGTGAAAGGCACGAACCAAATCGGCGGCATGGACATCGGAGGCAACAACCCAAGAATTATCCTCCTGGCCATAACCCTTCCACTTGACGAGATACTGAAGCCTCCGCCTCGAAAAACGAGAATCCAAAATTTTCTCCACCACATATTCCAACTCCCCATCAACCAACACCGGGGCAGGAGTATCAACAAAGGGAACAACGGGCACCACATATCTCCGCAACAAAGATCTATGGAAAACATTATGGATGGCAAAAGAGGCTGGAAGGGCCAAACGAAAAGATACCGGATTGATAATCTCAGAAATCTTATAAGAGCCAATAAACCGAGGTTTGAACTTAGGGGAAGAAACCTTCATAGGAACATGACGAGAAGATAACCAGACTAAATCCCCCACCCGAAGCCGGGGACCAACACACCGACGGCGGTTAGCAAAACGTTGAGCCTTTTCCTGAGACAACGTCAAATTGTCTACCACATGAGTCCAAATCTGCTGTAACCTGTCCACCACAGAATCCACACCAGGACAATCAGAAGGTTCAACCTGCCCCGAAGAAAAACGAGGATGAAAACCAAAATTACAAAAAAAAGGCGAAACCAAAGTAGCCGAACTAGCCCGATTATTAAGGGCAAACTCGGCCAACGGCAAGAAAGCCACCCAATCATCCTGATCAGCAGACACAAAGCATCTCAAATAGGTTTCCAAGGTCTGATTAGTTCGCTCAGTTTGTCTGAGGATGGAACGCCGAAGAAAAAGACAAATCAATGCCCATCCTAGCACAAAAGGCCCGCCAAAACCTAGAAACAAACTGGGAACCTCTGTCAGACACAATATTCTCCGGAATGCCATGCAAACGAACCACATGCTGAAAAAACAATGGAACCAAATCAGAGGAGGAAGGCAATTTAGGCAAAGGTACCAAATGGACCATTTTAGAACCGGTCACAAACCACCCAGATAACAGACATCTTCTGGTAAACAGGAAGATCCGAAATAAAATCCATGGAAATATGCGTCCAGGGCCTCTCAGGGACCGGCAAAGGCAAAAGCAACCCACTAGCGCGGGAACAGCAAGGCTTGGCCCGTGCACAAGTCCCACACTGAAAATTTCGGCCAGAGCATCCTCATTCCATTTAGTGAGCACAGACCATTTTCTAAATTTCTGGCAGTATAATTCTGCCGCTTCCTGACCCTGACATAGGGCCAACAAGGTTTTTTCTGCATGATCCACAGTATTAGGTTCGTCATACAATAATCCGAGCGCTTGAAAAAATGCGTCTACATTAAGCAATGCCGGATCCCCTGATTCAAGGGAGAATGCCCAGTCCTGAGGGTCACCACGCAGCAGAGAGATGACGATTTTAACCTGCTGAATGGGATCACCAGAGGAACGGGGTTTCAAAGCAAAAAACAATTTGCAGTTATTTTTAAAGTTCAGAAACTTGGATCTGTCCCCAAAAAACAAATCAGGAGTAGGAATTTTAGGCTCTAATGCCGGAGTCTGGACAACATAATTTTGGATACTCTGTACTCTTGCAGCAAGTTGATCCACACGAGAAAACAAACCCTGAACATCCATGCCAGCGCCAAAATCCTGAACCACCCAAAGATTAAGAGGAAAAAAAAGACAAAACAGACTGCAGAAAAAAAATGGCTCAAAATTTTCCTTTTTTCCTTCTTTTGAGATGCATTTAATTCATTTTTGGCCAGTTGTACTGTTATGAACTGGTGGTTTAGGAGCAACATGGGACGTGCTCTGGAGGAAGTGGTACCTGTACTGACCGCAGTTCCTGAGCTTAACACAACACTAGAAGTAGCCGTGGGATGTTCCTGTCACTCCCTAGACACCTCTTCACAGCCAGAGGACTAACTGCCCCTAAAGATAGAAACAGGAAATCTATCTTGCCTCAGAGAAAATCTCCAAAGGATAGGACAGCCCCCCACAAATATTGACTGTGAGTGGAGAGGGAAATGACATACACAGAATGAAAACAGGGTGCAGCAAAGGAGGCCAGTCTAGCTAGATAGAACAGGACAGAATACTGTGCGGTCAGTATTAAAAACTAGAAAAATCCACCACAGAGTTTACGAAAATCTCCACACCTGACTAAAGGTGTGGAGGGTAAATCTGCTTCCCAGAACTTCCAGCTTAACTGAATAAATCCATAGTGGCAAGCTGGACTGGAAAAAACATAGAAAGTGCAGAAAGATTAAGTCCACAACAAGTGGACTGCAAAAGAACAAAGCAAGGACTTATCTTAGCTGAACTGGTCAGAATATCAGGGAAATCCAAGCAGAGATGTGAATCCAAGCAGGAACCATTGACAACTGGCAATGGCTGAAGGATAGAGCCAGGATAAATAGCAGAGCCAGAATAAACGATCAGTGGAAGCAGCTGCTGACTGCTAAATCCAAGGAGCAGCAGTTCCACTTAAATCCACCGGAGGGAGCCCAAGAGCGGAATTCACAACACAGCCCTACACCGGCTGCCTCCTTCTGAGGCGCAGGATCCCGGTAGCCGGAACACCGAGGGAGCAACGACCCTTTATGTCTTACTCCAGAGACCGGCAGGACAGCTAATTTCACGTTACCTGCCCGCCCTACACCCAGGAGGCAAGGTGGCACCCCTTAGAGGCTGGGGCATGATAGAGTCCCTGTAAAACACCTCAAGCCACCAGTCATATAGGTTTGTCCTATCCTATCCGGGGGACAGAGAGAGAGAGACATAACATCTGTGAGGATCTTATGAGAAGCTAGAGGAAGGCTACTGATTTCCACCTGGACAAGGGAACTCTGGACTTGCCTCCAAACCGGCCGGACTCTGCCTGCCCTGTGGTCTGGTGCTCTGGACTGTGGATGCCAAAGTCTTCAGTAAAGGTAAAGAGACTGCAACCTTGTGTCCTCGTACTTCACTGCGCCTCTCACCATCCACCATCTACACACCGGGAAGCCCTGGGGATACACTTCACCTGTGGGAAGGTATATCATCTAGCTGCCATAACATCACCCCAGTGGACCCCTTAAAGCAGCGTCGGTCACCCTGAACAAATACCACAGGTGGCGTCACAAACATTTCCCCTTTAAAGACCTTTCCCCTTTAATATGGACGTCCCAGGGCCACGGACCGGGTCAGCCACCGTGACATCCCCCTGTGAACCGCAGGACCCGGTATCGAGTACCCCACGGCCCCATGGGGGCGGGCTGCCCTGACAGGGCGATCCACTAGAGCCCTGCAAAATGACCTCCAGCAGGCCACAAATGTGCATGTGTCTGCACAAAACCGACTCCACGAGGATGGTCTGAGTGCCCAACGTCCACAGATGGGGTTGTGCTCACAGTCCAACACCGTGCAGGACGCTTGGCATTTGCCACAGAACACCAGGATTGGCAAATTCGCCACTGGCGCCCTGTGCTCTTCACAGATGAAAAGCAGGTTCACTCTGACCACGTGACAGACGTGACAGAGTCTCGAGACGCCATGGAGAGCGATCTGCTGCCTGCAACATCCTTCAGCAGGACCGGTTTGGGAGTAGGTCAGTAATGGCGTGGGGTGGCATTTCTTTGGAGGGCCGCATAGCCCGCCATGTGCTCGCCAGAGGTAGCCTGACTGCCATTAGGTACCGAGATGAGATCCTCAGACCCCATGTGAGACCATATGCTGGTGCGGTTGGCCCTGGGTTCCCAATGCAGGACAATGCCAGGCCTCATGTGGCTGAAGTGTGTCAGCAGTTCCAGCAAGATGAAGGCATTGAAGCTATGGACTGGCCCACCCGTTCCCCAGACCTGAATCCGATTGAGCACATCTGGGACATCATGTCTCGTTCCATCCACCAACATCACGTTGCACCACAGACTGTCCAGGAGTTGGCGGATGCTTTAGTCAAGGTCAGGGAGGAGATCCCTCAGGAGACCATCCGCCGCCTCATCAGGAGTATGCCCAAGCATTGTAGGGAGGTCAGTCACGTGGAGGCTACACACACTGAGCATCATTTCCTTGTCTTGAGGCATTTCCACTGAAGTTGGATCAGCCTGTAACTTCATTTTCCACTTTGATTTTGAGCATCATTCCAACTCCAGACCTCCGTGGGATATTAGTTGTGATTTACATTGATAATTTTTAGGTATATACATACTGTATATATATATATTTTATATATATATATATATATAATATATATATATATACAGTACAGAGCAAAAGTTTGGACACACTTTCTCATTTAAAGATTTTTTCTGTATTTTCATGACTATGAAAATTGTAAATTCACACTGAAGGCATCAAAACTATGAATTAACACATGTGGAATTATATACTTAAAGAAGTGTGAAACAACTGAAAATATGTCTTATATTCTAGGTTCTTCTTCTTGATGAGCTTCAAGAGGTAGTCAGCGCAAATGGTTTTCACTTTACAGGTGTGCCCTGTCAGGTTTAATAAGTTGGATTTCTTGCCTTATAAATGGGGTTGGGACCATCAGTTGTGTTGCGCAGAAGTCTGGCGGATACACAGCTGATAGTCCTACTGAATAGACTGTTAGAATTTGTATTACGGCAAGAAAAAAGCAGCTAAGTAAAGAAAAACGAGTGGCCATCATTACTTTAAGAAATGAAGGTCAGTCAGTCCGAAAAATTGGGAAAACTTTGAAAGTGTCCCCAAGTGCAGTGGCAAAACCCATCAAGCGCTACAAAAGAAACTGGCTCACATAAGGACCGCCCCAGGAAAGGAAGACCAAGAGTCACCTCTGCTTCTGAGGATAAGTTTATCCGAGTCACCAGCCTCAGAAATCGCAGGTTAACAGCAGCTCAGATTAGAGACCAGGTCAATGCCACACAGAGTTCTAGCAGCAGACACATCTCTACAACAACTGTTAAGAGGAGACTTTGTGCAGCAGGCCTTCATGGTAAAATAGCTACCAGGAAACCCCTGCTAAGGACAGGCAACAAGTAGAAGAGACTTATTTGGGCTAAAGAACACAAGGAATGGACATTAGACCAGTGGAAATCTGTGCTTTGTTCTGATGAGTCCAAATTTGAGATCTTTGGTTCCAACCACCGTGTCTTTGTGCGATGCAGAATAGGTGAACGGATGGACTCTACATGCCTGGTTCCCACCATGAATCATGGAGGAGGAGGTGTGATGGTGTGGGGGTGCTTTGCTGGTGACACTGTTGGGGATTTATTAAAAATTGAAGGCATACTGAACCAGCATGGCTACCACAGCATCTTGCTATTCCATTCGGCTTGCGTTTCGTTGGACCATCATTTATTTTTAAACAGGACAATGACCCCAAACACACCTCCAGGCTGTGTAAGGGCTATTTGACCAAGAAGGAGAGTGATGGGGTGCTACGCCAGATGACCTAGCCTCCATATTCACCAGACCTGAACCCAATCGAGATGGTTTGGGGTGAGCTGGACCCAGAGACGTAGCTAGGGTTTTGGCTCGGGGGGGGGCAAGCTCCTGAGTGGACCCCTAACCAGGTAACCTTGATTACAACTTGGTGACGCGCCCTAATACTGGAGAACCTCAGCAGATGATCGCGCTGTTACTGAAGATAATCTCTATATAAAGGCCAATATGGATATTACCACCATATGGTCAGTGGTAAATACCAGTCCTACAGAACATGTAACAGATCACTGCACAGTTACAGATAATGACTTACCGCTGACGTTCTTTCTGATGGAATCGTTCATTTTTAACGTCTTTTCCATCTGGCCCAGACCGACATGACAACTTCTTCCAGCTACAACTCGTCTGCAGAGAATACAACAAAGACACATTTCACTTCTCATATTCCAGCCCCATCACCATCTATTCCCAACCTGCACAAACTCCTCATCCTGCTCATACCCCAATATTGAGCCGATGCTGCCATATGTGTCCCTATTACTGCCCCTGATACCCCAATACTGAGCCGCTGCTGTCGTATGTGTCCCTATTACTGCACCTGATACCCCAATACTGAGCCGCTGCTGCCGTATGTGTCCCTATTACTGCCCCTGATACCCCAATACTGAGCCACTGCTGCCGTATGTGTCCCTATTACTGCCCCTGATACCCCAATACTGAGCCGCTGCTGCCGTATGTGTCCCTATTACTGCCCCTGATACCCCAATACTGAGCCGCTGCTGCCGTATGTGTCCCTATTACTGCTCCTGATACCCCAATACTGAGCCGCTGCTGCTGTATGTGTCCTTATTACTGCACCTGCTGTGTGGTTCTCTGTGCCCACTAAATTCTAAAGCAACTCTCTACAATATAGTAATGCCAGGTGCAAGTGCCCTAAAAAACAGTGCACACATTTTGCCACCTAGAAAGTAATATTGCCCTGTGTGCTCCTTTGACAGCCACAGTAACCTGAGTTCCCCTATAACAATAAGTGCCCACTTTACATTTAATAAAGTCCCGAGTCTCCCCGTACAGCTCCTCTATACACAATATGATGCTCTCTTATACACAGTATAATGCACCCACACAGTATACTGACCCCTTAGTAGCCCCCAACAATGTATAATGACCCCCACACTGTAATCTCCATACTGTATGATGGCCCCTAGATAGCCTCCTTATACAGTAGCATAATGCACCAAACAGTCCACAATATAGTATAATGCACTCCCCATAAGCAGACTCTATAGCATACGGCAGCCCCCATAGGCAGACACTGTATTAAGGCAGCACCCCCATATAGGCAGACCCTGTAATAAGGCAGTACCCCCATAGGCAGACTCTGTAGTATAAGGCAGCACCCCCATAGGCAGACCCTGTAATAAGGCGGCAGACCCTGTAATAAGGCAGCCCCCATAGTCAGACCCTGTAATAAGGTGGCAGACCCTGTAATAAGGCAGCACCCCCATAGTCATACCCTGTCATAAGGCAACACCCCCATAGTCAGACCCTGTAATAAGACAGCACCCCCATAGTCAGACCCTGTAAAAAGGCATCCCCCATAGGCAGCCCCTGTAATAAGGTAGCACCCCCATAGTCAGACCCTGTAATAAGGCAGCACCCCTATAGGCAGACCCTGTAATAAGACAGCACCCCCATAGGCAGACCCTGTAATAAGGCAGCACCCCCATAGTCAGACCCTGTAATAAGGCAGCCCCCACATAGGCAAACCCTGTAATAAGGCGGCAGATCCCCATAGGCAGACACTGTAAATAGGCGGCCCCCATAGTCAGAACCAGTAATAAGGCAGATCCCCATAGGAAGACCCTGTAATAAGGTGGCAGATCCCCATAGGCAGACCCTGTAATAAGGCGGCAGATCCCCATAGGCAGACCCTGTAATAAGGCAGCACCCCTATAGGCAGACTCTGTAATAAGGCAGCCCACTTAGTCAGACTGTAATAAGGCAGCCCCCATAGTCAGACACTGTAATAAGGCAGCCCCTCATAGGCAGACCCTGTAATAAGGTGGCAGATCCCCATAGGCAGACCCTGTAATAAGGCAGCACCCCCATAGTCAGACCCTGTAATAAGGCAGCCCCCATAGTCAGACCCTGTAACAAGGCATCACCCCCATAGTCAGACCCTGTAATAAGGCAGCCCCCATAGTCAGACCCTGTAATAAGGCAGCCCCCCATAGGCAGACCCTGTAATAAGGCGGCAGATCCCCATAGGAAGACCCTGTAATAAGGCAGCACCCCTATAGGCAGACCCGTGATAAGGCAGCCCCCATAGTCACACTCTGTAATAAGGCAGCCCCCTGTTGTGAATTCTGCTCTTGGTGGTTGTAAGTGGCATTTTTGCGAGTTCTGCTCTTGGGCTCCCTCCGGTGGTTTTAAGTGGTACTGCTGCTCCTTGGATTTAGTAGTCAGCAGCTGCTTCCACTGATTGTCTTTCTGGCTCGACTATTTAGCCTGGTTCTATCCTTCAGCCTGTTCCAGTTGTCAATGGTTCCTGGTTGGATTCACATCTCTGCTTGGATTTCCCTGATATTCTGACCAGTTCAGCAAAGATAAGTCCTTGCTTTGTTCTTTTGCAGTCCACTTGTTGTGGACTTAATCTTTCTGCACTTTCTATGTTTTTTCTAGTCCAGCTTGTCAGTATGGATTTATTCAGTTAAGCTGGAAGCTCTGGGAAGCAGATTTACCCTCCACACCTTTAGTCAGGTGTGGAGATTTTTGTAAACTCTGTGGTGGATTTTTCTAGTTTTTAATACTGACCGCACAGTATTCTTTCCTGTTCAATTTATCTAGTTAGACTGGCCTCCTTTGCTACATCCTGGTTTCATTCTGCGTATGTCATTTCCCTCTCCACTCACAGTCAATATTTGTGGGGGGCTGTCCTATCCTTTGAGGATTTTCTCTGAGGCAAGATAGCTTTCCTGTTTCTATCTTTAGGGGTAGTTAGTCCTCTGGCTGTGACGAGGTGTCTAGGGAGTGACAGGAACATCCCACGGCTACTTCTAGTGTTGTGTTAAGCTCAGGAACTGCGGTCAGTACAGGTACCACCTCCTCCAGAGCACGTCCCATGTTGCTCCTAAACCACCAGCTCATAACAGCCCCCATAGTCAGACCCTGTAATAAGGCAGCCCCCAAAGTCACACCCTGTAATAAGGCAGCCCCCCATAGGCAGACCCTGTTATAAGGTGGCAGATCCCCATAGGCAGACCCTGTAATAAGGCAGCACCCTAATAGGCAGCCCCTGTAATAAGGCAGCACCCCCATAGTCAGACCCTGTAATAAGGCAGATCCCCAAAGGCAGACCTTGTAATAAGGTGACAGATCCCCATAGGCACACCCTGTAATAAAGCGGCAGATCCCCATAGGCAGACCCTGCAATAAGGCAGCACCCCTATAGGCAGCCCCTGTAATGAGGCAGCACCCCCATAGTCAGACCCTGTAATAAGGCAGCCCCCATAGTCAGACCCTGTAATAAGGCAGCCCCCCATAGGCAAACCCTGTAATAAGGCAGCAGATCCCCATAAGCAGACCCCATAATAAGGCAGCAGATCCCCATAGGCAGACCCTGTAATAAGGCAGCAGATCCCCATAGTCAGACCCTGTAATAAGGCAGCACCCCTATAGGCAGACTCTGTAATAAGGCAGCCCCCATAGGCAGACCCTGTAATAAGGCGGCAGATCCCCATAGGCAGACCCTGTAATAAGGCAGCACCCCCATAGTCAGACCCGGTAATAAGGCAGCACCCCCATAGTCAGACCCAGTAATAAGGCAGCCCCCATAGTCAGACCCTGTAATAAGGCAGCACCCCTATAGGCAGGCCCTGTAACAAGGCAGCACCCCCATAGTCAGACCCTGTAATAAGGCAGCCCCCATAGTCAGACCCTGTAATAAGGCAGCCCCCATAGTCAGACCCTGTAATAAGGCAGCCCCCCATAGGCAGACCCTGTAATAAGGCAGCAGATCCCCATAGGAAGACCCTGTAATAAGGCAGCACCCCTATAGGCAGACCCTGTGATAAGGCAGCCCACATAGTCACACCCTGTAATAAGGCAGCCCCCATAGTCAGACCCTGTAATAAGGCAGCCCCCAAAGTCACACCCTGTAATAAGGCAGCCCCCCATAGGCAGACCCTGTTATAAGGTGGCAGATCCCCATAGGCAGACCCTGTAATAAGGCAGCACCCTAATAGGCAGCCCCTGTAATAAGGCAGCACCCCCATAGTCAGACCCTGTAATAAGGCAGCCCCCATAGTCAGACCCTGTAATAAGGCAGATCTCCATAGGCAGACCTTGTAATAAGGTGGCAGATCCCCATAGGCAGACCCTGTAATAAAGCGGCAGATGCCCATAGGCAGACCCTGCAATAAGGCAGCACCCCTATAGGCAGCCCCTGTAATAAGGCAGCACCCCCATAGTCAGACCCTGTAATAAGGCAGCCCCCATAGTCAGACCCTGTAATAAGGCAGCCCCCATAGGCAAACCCTGTAATAAGGCAGCAGATCCCCATAATCAGACTCCGTAATAAGGCAGCAGATCCCCATAGGCAGATCCTGTAATAAGGCGGCAGATCCCCATAGGCAGACCCTGTAATAAGGCGGCAGATCCCCATAGTCAAACCCTGTAATAAGGCAGCACCCCCATAGTCAAACCCTGTAATAAGGCAGCACCCCCATAGTCAGACCCTGTAATAAGGCGGCAGATCCCTATAGTCAGACCTTGTAATAAGGCAGCATCCCTATAGGCAGACCTTGTAATAAGGCAGCACCCCCATAGGCAGACCCTGTAATAAGGCAGCACCCCCATAGTCTGACCCTGTAATAAGGCAGCCCCCCCATAGGCAGACCCTGTAATAAGGTGGCAGATCCTCATAGGCAGACCCTGCAAAAAGGCGGCAGCACCCATAAAAAATGCTCACCTCTCTTCTTCCTGGTTCCTGCGCTGCTCCCGCTGACTCCTGACAGCGGGCGCCGGGCAGTGATGTCATCACGCCCGCTGTCAGTGTCGGCGACATCAGATGCCGACACTGACATGGGGATGATGGGAGGAGCATAGCGCTCCTTCTCCCATCAATGCGATCAGCTGTATCTGCTAAATGCCTGTACAGCTGATCTTCCGATGACGGCGGGGGTGCCACTGCTGGCACCGGGCCCCCCGCCTGCTCAGGGGCCCCATAGCGGCTGGGCGGCAGAGCAGGGAGATCGATTCTCCATGCTCTGCTGCAGAATGTAACTGTATAAGCGTGCGCAGCACAATTACAGTAGCGTAGCTCTGGGTGGGCCCCCTAAGAGCACTGGGCCCAGGGCGCCCGCACCCTCTGCCCGCCCGGTAGCTACGCTACTGCGTTGAGCCCATAGTCAATAAACTTGTGCAGCCAACGTCAAGGGAGCTGTGTACAGTCTATTGTCGAGGGAAGTCTGCGATGTGCTGTCCGGCAAAGAGGGCCACAATGACCAGTCCTGCACACGGCCCCCGTTTCTGTGCCCACGCTCGGTACGGAGCTTAGCGGAGCTCACGGCCCTTCCTCTGCTGCTGGTCTCAGTGGCGTGCTCGTGTGTAGCCGACCGTGGTACGTTGCGGTGCTGCTGCACACCAGGTGGAGCACGCTGTGCACGCACCTGCTTTTCCACCACCGGGGGGAAACTGCCCGTCGCTACGTGCGCTTTTTTGTTTGCCACGCCCCTTGCTTCCAGGTGAAAAGGTCTGTCCAGTTCCCTATTCTTTCACCCGGACAACCTGGGACGCAGCCCTGACAGTTCCGGACCCGGCACAGTACAGGTGCCCGCAGCCCGGTCTCCCTCTTACACGGGAGCCTGCTCTCAGCAGGCGCTCACAAGCCACCTCCCTGCAGGACCCAAAAGGACCCCGCGGCCATCTTGGTGCTGGGGGTCTCCATGGAGACAATCAGAACAACGCAATCTTGTTCCGAGGGAAGCCCCCTCCCTTCGCGATGCTTCTCTATGCCACTGTCACTACTGACAGAGGCATCAGAGGGGTTAATTGCCCACAATCGGTGCTAGCACCAATCGTGGATGTTGTTGCGGGTGTAAGCTGTCTCCCGCACGCGATCACCGCGGCGCTCAGCACGAGGTTGCAGAGCCGTACTAATACTGCTCTGGGCAGAAATGCACCGCCTGAAGAGCAGTAATAGTACGGCGCATGTCGCGAAGGGATTAAAGAGGTTTTCCTTTCAAACCAATAAGTTTGCAGTCACTCTGTGTGACTGCAGACTTATGAATCCCCCCAGTTCATGCACTGTGCACTACAGGCCTTCGCCACTCTCTGAGCTGTGACCTGAGGGTATGTATGAGTTCTAAATACTCCTGGTCAGGGCCAATCTAATGGGCATGACATTGCTCTAACCTTGTATTGAGCAAAACCACGCCCCATCTAGTGATATGGCTGTTCACTGGGCGTGGCTAACAAGAGGGCGTGGCCTCACTCCATACAAATGTATGGAATCTAAGGGCGCAACCCCCGGGCCATGAGTATGCTTTGCTTTCTGTGGCCCTTCCTCTGTCTCAAACTGCTACACATTCTGCTCCCTCTCTTGGATCCTATAAACCTTTCCTCACAGTCTGCTGCAAATGCTTTCACAGAGTGGCCCCATGCCCCCTTTCTCACAAACTAATCCACATGGCCCATCTTTCTCACAGACTGCTCCGCATGGCCCATCTTTTTCAGACTGCTCCCCATGGCCCCTTTCTCACAGACTGCTCCGCATGGCCCATCTTTTTCAGACTGCCCCCATGGCCCCTTTCTCACAGACTGCCCGCATGGCCCCTTCATCTCACAAACTGCCCCCATGGCCCCTTCGTCTCATAGACTGCCCCCATGGCCCCTTCGTCTCACAGACTGCCCCTATGGCCCCTTAGTCTCACAGACAGCCTCCATGGCCCCTTAGTCTCACAGATTGCCCCCATGGCCCCTTAGTCTCACAGATTGCCCCCATAGTCCCTTAGTCTCACAGACTGCCCCCATGGCCCCTTTCTCACAGACTAATCCACATGGCCCATCTTTCTCACAGACTGCTCCGCATGGCCCATCTTTCTCACAGACTGCTCCGCATGGCCCATCTTTTTCAGACTACTCCCCATGGCCCCTTTCTCACAGACTGCCCGCATGGCCCCTTCGTCTCACAGACTGCCCCTATGGCCCCTTAGTCTCACAGACTGCCCCCATGGTCCCTTAGTCTCACAGACAGCCCCCATGGCCCCTTCGTCTCACAGACTGCCCCTATGGCCCCTTAGTCTCACAGACTGCCTCCATGGCCCCTTAGTCTCACAGATTGCCCCCATGACCCCTTCGTCTCACAGACTGCCCCCATGATCCCTTTCTCACAGACTGCCCGCATGGCCCCTTTGTCTCATAGACTGCCCCTATGTCTCAAAGACTGCCCCCATGGCCCCTTTCTCACAGACTGCCCGCATGGCCCCTTCGTCTCACAGACTGCCCGCATGGCCCCTTCGTCTCACAGACTGCCCCTATGGCCCCTTAGTCTCACAGACTGCCCCCATGGCCCCTTCGTCTCACAGACTGCTCCCCATGGCCCCTTTCTCACAGACTGCCCGCATGGCCCTTCATCTCACAGACTGCCCCTATGGCCACTTAGTCTCACAGACTGCCCCCATGGTCCCTTAGTCTCACAGATTGCCCCCATGGCCCCTTTGTCTCACAGACTGCCCCCATGGCCCCTTCGTCTCACAGACTGCCCCCATGGTCCCTTTGTCTCACAGACTGCCCCCATGGCCCCTTCGTCTCACAGACTGCCCCCATGGTCCCTTAGTCTCACAGATTGCCCCCATGGCCCCTTCGTCTCACAGACTGCCCCCATGGTCCCTTTGTCTCACAGACTGCCCCCATGGCCCCTTCGTCTCACAGACTGCCCCCATGGTCCCTTTGTCTCACAGACTGCCCCCATGGCCCCTTCGTCTCACAGACTGCCCCCATGGTCCCTTAGTCTCACAGATTGCCCCCATGGCCCCTTAGTCTCATAGACTGCCCCGATGGCCTCTTAGTCTCACAGATTGCCCCCATGGCCCCTTAGTCTCATAGACTGCCCCCATGGCCCCTTCGTTTCACAGACTGCCCCGATGGCCCCTTAGTCTCATAGACTGCCCGCATGGCCCCTTCGTCTCACAGACTGCCCGCATGGCCCCTTCGTCTCACAGACTGCCCCCATGGTCCCTTAGTCTCACAGATTGCCTCCATGGCCCCTTCGTCTCACAGACTGCCCCCATGGCCCCTTCGTCTCACAGACTGCCCCCATGGTCCCTTTGTCTCACAGACTGCCCCCATGGCCTCACAGACTGCCCCCATGGCCCCTTTGTCTCACAGACTGCCCCCATGGTCCCTTCGTCTCACAGATTGCCCCCATGGCCTTAGTCTCATAGACTGCCCCGATGGCCTCTTAGTCTCACAGATTGCCCCCATGGCCCCTTAGTCTCATAGACTGCCCCCATGGCCCCTTCATTTCACAGACTGCCCCGATGGCCCCTTAGTCTCATAGACTGCCCGCATGGCCCCTTTGTCTCACAGACTGCACTCGTATGGCCCCATCGTCTCACAGACTGCCCCCATGGCCCCTTCATTTCACAGACTGCCCCGATGGGCCCTTAGTCTCATAGACTGCCCCGATAGCCCCTTCGTCTCACAGACTGCCCGCATGGCCCCTTCGTCTCACAGACTGCCCGCATGGCCCCTTCGTCTCACAGACTGCCCCCATGGCCCCTTCGTTTCACAGACTGCCCCGATGGGCCCTTAGTCTCATAGACTGCCCCGATGGCCCCTTAGTCTCATAGACTGCCCGCATGGCCCCTTCATCTCACAGACTGCCCCCATGGCCCCTTCGTCTCACAGACTGCCTGCATGGCCCCTTCGTCTCACAGACTGCCCGCATAGCCCCATCGTCTCACAGACTGCCCCCATTCTCTCACAGACTGCCCCCATTCTCTCACAGATTGCCCCCATGGCCCCTTAGTCTCATAGACTGCCCCCATGGCCCCTTCGTTTCACAGACTGCCCCGATGGCCCCTTAGTCTCATAGACTGCCCGCATGGCCCCTTCGTCTCACAGACTGCCCGCATGGCCCTTCGTCTCACAGACTGCCCGCATGGCCCCTTCGTCTCACAGACTGCCCCCATGGTCCCTTTCTCACAGACTGCCCGCATGGCCCTTCATCTCATAGACTGCCCCTATGTCTCACAGACTGCCCCCATGGCCCCTTTCTCACAGACTGCCCGCATGGCCCTTCATCTCATAGACTGCCCCTATGGCCACTTAGTCTCACAGACTGCCCCCATGGTCCCTTAGTCTCACAGATTGCCCCCATGGCCCCTTCGTCTCACAGACTGCCCCCATGGCCCCTTCGTCTCACAGACTGCCCCCATGGTCCCTTTGTCTCACAGACTGCCCCCATGGCCTCACAGACTGCCCCCATGGCCCCTTTGTCTCACAGACTGCCCCCATGGTCCCTTCGTCTCACAGATTGCCCCCATGGCCTTAGTCTCATAGACTGCCCCGATGGCCTCTTAGTCTCACAGATTGCCCCCATGGCCCCTTAGTCTCATAGACTGCCCCCATGGCCCCTTCGTTTCACAGACTGCCCCGATGGCCCCTTAGTCTCATAGACTGCCCGCATGGCCCCTTTGTCTCACAGACTGCACTCGTATGGCCCCATCGTCTCACAGACTGCCCCCATGGCCCCTTCATTTCACAGACTGCCCCGATGGGCCCTTAGTCTCATAGACTGCCCCGATAGCCCCTTCGTCTCACAGACTGCCCGCATGGCCCCTTCGTCTCACAGACTGCCCGCATGGCCCCTTCGTCTCACAGACTGCCCGCATGGCCCCTTCGTCTCACAGACTGCCCCCATGGCCCCTTCGTTTCACAGACTGCCCCGATGGGCCCTTAGTCTCATAGACTGCCCCGATGGCCCCTTAGTCTCATAGACTGCCCGCATGGCCCCTTCATCTCACAGACTGCCCCCATGGCCCCTTCGTCTCACAGACTGCCTGCATGGCCCCTTCGTCTCACAGACTGCCCGCATAGCCCCATCGTCTCACAGACTGCCCCCATTCTCTCACAGACTGCCCCCATTCTCTCACAGACTGCCCCCATGGTCCCTTAGTCTCACAGATTGCCCCCATGGTCCCTTAGTCTCACAGACTGCCCCTATGGCCACTTAGTCTCACAGACTGCCCCCATGGTCCCTTAGTCTCACAGATTGCCCCCATGGCCCCTTTGTCTCACAGACTGCCCCCATGGCCCCTTCGTCTCACAGACTGCCCCCATGGTCCCTTTGTCTCACAGACTGCCCCCATGGCCCCTTCGTCTCACAGACTGCCCCCATGGTCCCTTAGTCTCACAGATTGCCCCCATGGCCCCTTAGTCTCATAGACTGCCCCGATGGCCTCTTAGTCTCACAGATTGCCCCCATGGCCCCTTAGTCTCATAGACTGCCCCCATGGCCCCTTCGTTTCACAGACTGCCCCGATGGCCCCTTAGTCTCATAGACTGCCCGCATGGCCCCTTCGTCTCACAGACTACCCGCATGGCCCTTCGTCTCACAGACTGCCCGCATGGCCCCTTCGTCTCACAGACTGCCCCCATGGTCCCTTTCTCACAGACTGCCCGCATGGCCCTTCATCTCATAGACTGCCCCTATGTCTCACAGACTGCCCCCATGGCCCCTTTCTCACAGACTGCCCGCATGGCCCTTCATCTCATAGACTGCCCCTATGGCCACTTAGTCTCACAGACTGCCCCCATGGTCCCTTAGTCTCACAGATTGCCCCCATGGCCCCTTCGTCTCACAGACTGCCCCCATGGCCCCTTCGTCTCACAGACTGCCCCCATGGTCCCTTTGTCTCACAGACTGCCCCCATGGCCTCACAGACTGCCCCCATGGCCCCTTTGTCTCACAGACTGCCCCCATGGTCCCTTCGTCTCACAGATTGCCCCCATGGCCTTAGTCTCATAGACTGCCCCGATGGCCTCTTAGTCTCACAGATTGCCCCCATGGCCCCTTAGTCTCATAGACTGCCCCCATGGCCCCTTCGTTTCACAGACTGCCCCGATGGCCCCTTAGTCTCATAGACTGCCCCCATGGCCCCTTCGTTTCACAGACTGCCCCGATGGCCCCTTAGTCTCATAGACTGCCCCCATGGCCCCTTCGTTTCACAGACTGCCCCGATGGCCCCTTAGTCTCATAGACTGCCCGCATGGCCCCTTTGTCTCACAGACTGCACTCGTATGGCCCCATCGTCTCACAGACTGCCCCCATGGCCCCTTCATTTCACAGACTGCCCCGATGGGCCCTTAGTCTCATAGACTGCCCCGATGGCCCCTTCGTCTCACAGACTGCCCGCATGGCCCCTTCGTCTCACAGACTGCCCGCATGGCCCCTTCGTCTCACAGACTGCCCCCATGGCCCCTTCGTTTCACAGACTGCCCCGATGGGCCCTTAGTCTCATAGACTGCCCCGATGGCCCCTTAGTCTCATAGACTGCCCGCATGGCCCCTTCATCTCACAAACTGCCCCCATGGCCCCTTCGTCTCACAGACTGCCTGCATGGCCCCTTCGTCTCACAGACTGCCCGCATAGCCCCATCGTCTCACAGACTGCCCCCATTCTCTCACAGACTGCCCCCATTCTCTCACAGACTGCCCCCATGGTCCCTTAGTCTCACAGATTGCCCCCATGGCCCCTTAGTCTCATAGACTGCCCCGATGGCCTCTTAGTCTCACAGATTGCCCCCATGGCCCCTTAGTCTCATAGACTGCCCCCATGGCCCCTTCGTTTCACAGACTGCCCCGATGGCCCCTTAGTCTCATAGACTGCCAGCATGGCCCCTTCGTCTCACAGACTGCCCCCATGGCCCCTTCGTCTCACAGACTGCCCCGATGGCCCCTTCGTCTCATAGACTGCCCCCATGGCCCCTTTGTCTCACAGACTGCCCCCATGGCCCCTTCGTCTCACAGACTGCCCTCATGGTCCCTTCGTCTCACAGACTGCCCCCATTCTCTCACAGACTGCCCCCATGTTCACTTCCCTCTTTTTGTCACGCACTGCCCCCATGTCCTCTTTTTTCTCACAGACTTGCTCCCTGTGATTTTACAGCCTGCTGTTCTCCTTTCCTCAGCTCCCACAGAGCAGCAGTCTCTTCTTCTCTTCTTTTCCCCCACAGAGAAGCACTAGGGCGCACACAGTACAGTGCGGCGCCTCACAGCTGTCAGTCTGAGCCAATCACGGCTTCAAAGGAAGGGCAAGCAGAGCAGTGATGTCACACGCAGTAGGCGGTGATCGGTGCAGTGTTTGCCGGTTACCATGGTGTTCTGTCCTCAAGCACTGCTCCTGTAACCGGTTACCAGCTGCTGTTGCGCGGTCAGGAGGTACGATGTGCGCCCGCTGCCGCCCGGCACTGCTTACGAGTTCTGTCGGTCCCGTCCCCTCGTGCTCCTACAGTCAGACGTTATTACAGCTGAGTGTGATCTCAGCGCTGCCTTATGAATCAGAGGTGCCTTGTGCAGCGCCCCCTGCTGCGCCTCTGTGTAAGTGCGGGGTGTGCTGTGTATAGCACAGGGGTGTACTGTGTATATAGCGCAGGGGTGTACTGTGTATATAGCACAGGTGTGTGCAGGGGTGTGCTGTGTATATAGCGCAGGGGTGTGCGAGGGTGTACTGTGTATAGCACAGGTGTGTGCAGGGGTGTACTGTGTATAGTGCAGGGGTGTACTGTGTATATAGTGCAGGGGTGTGCTGTGTATAGCACAGGTGTGTGCAGGGGTGTACTGTGCATAGCACGGGTATGTGCAGGGGTGTGCTGTGTATATAGCACAGGGGTGTGCAGGGGTGTGCTGTGTATATAGCACAGGTGTGTGCAGGGGTGTGCTGTGTATAGCACAGGTATGTGCAGGGGTGTACTGTGTATAGCATAGGTGTGTGCAGGGGTGTACGGTGTGTGCAGGGGTGTGCTGTGTATAGCATAGGTGTGTGCAGGAGTGTGCTGTGTATATAGCACAGGGGTGTGCTGTGTATATAGCACAGGGGTGTGTGAGGGTGTACTGGGTATAGCACAGGTGTGTGCTGTGTATAGCACAGGTGTCTGCAGGGGTGCACTGTGTATAGCACAGGTGTGTGAGAGAGTGTACTATGTATAGCACAGGTATGTGCGTGGGTGTACTGTGTATAGCACAGGTGTGTGAGAGGGTGTACTGGGAATAGCACAGGTGTGTGCTGTGTATAGCACAGGTGTCTGCAGGGGTGCTGTTGTGAATTCCGCTCTTGGGCTCCCTCCGGTGGTTGTGTCATTTTTGTGAATTCTGTTCTTGGGCTCCCTCCTGTGGTTTTGAGTGGTATGGCTGCTTCTGGGATTTAGCATCAGCAGCTGTTTTCACTGATCGTCTTTCTGGCTCGGCTATATTAGTCTGCCTGTTCCCTCATTCAATGCCAGTTGTCAATTGTTCCAGCCTGGAGTCACGGCTCTTTGGATTTCCCTGACACTCTGACCAGTTCAGCAAAGCTAAGTCCTTGCTTGTCCTTTTGCAGTTCACTTGTTGTGGACTTTGTTGTTCAGCACTTTCTATGTTTTGCTCATTTGTCCAGCTTATCAGTATGAACCTATTCAGCTAAGCTGGAAGCTCTGGACAGCAGAGTTTGCCCTCCACACCTTTAGTCAGGTGTGGAGATTTTTGCATTTCTCTGCGGTGGACTTTTTCTAGTTTTTATTACTGACCGCACAGTGTTCTGTCCTGTACTAATTCTATCTAGCTAAAAGTGGCCTCCTTTGCTAAATCTTGTTTCATACTACGTATGTCATTTCCTTCTCCTCTCACAGTCATTATTTGTGGGGGGCTGTCCTATCCTTTGGGGATTTTCTCTGAGGCAAGATAGCTTTCCTGTTTCTACCTTTAGGGGTAGCTAGTTCTCCGGCTGTGACGAGGTGTCCAGGGAGTGACAGGAACATCCCACGGCTACTGCTAGTGTCTGTGTTAAGATCAGGTACTCTGGTCTGTATAGTTACCACCTGCTCAGAGCTAGTCGCATGTCGCTCCTACATCACCAGACCATAACAGGGTGCACTGTGTATAGCACAGGTGTGTGAGAGGGTGTACTGTGTATAGCACAGGTATGTGCATGGGTGTACTGTGTATAGCATAGGTGTGTGAGAGGGTGTACTGAATGCTCAGTTTCAAAAGATGGCATCCTTCGCTGGATTCCTGCTGTTGACGTCAGCGACGGAACCTGCTTCCATAGGCTTCCATTATAGCCAACGACTGACAGCGCAGGATCCGTCACTGGGCCATTTTCCGATGTACACAAAAAACGTTTCTATGTGTGTTGTCTCCGCCCGACGGACAGCGATTTTACGACGGATCCAGCGCACGACGGATGAAACGGAAGGCCATTCGTCACAATCCATCGCTAATACAAGTCTATGAGAAAAAAACGGATCCAGCAGAAACATTTTCTGGATCCTTTTCACAAAACGATGGATTTTGACTGAAACAAAAAGATGGAAGTGTGAAAGAGGCCTTAGAGCAAGAGTTGACACACCTCCTGACTGCTTGCGAGACACTAATCTGATGCCCTGCAATGCAAAAGTATTGCAGAGTATTAGATCACCTGTCAGGCCAGGGAAAGTTGACGTCCCTTCCTGGGTCAAGGTAAAAAAAAGTATGAAGAAAGGTTTTGAAAATTGTAAAAATATTTAAAAAATCACTAGAATAAACTAAGAAAATGAAATATTAATGCTATATACACTGCTCAAAAAAATAAAGGGAACACTAAAATACCACATCCTTGATATCTCTGAATGAAATATTCCAGTTGCGAATTTTTATTCATTGCATAGTGGAATGTGTTCAGAACAATAAAACATAACAATTATCAATGTAAATCAAAATTAATATCCCATGGAGGTCTGGATTTGTAATGATACTCAAAATCAAAGTGGAAAATAAAATTACAGGCTGGTCCAACTTCAGTGGAAATGCCTGAAGACAAGGAAAAGATGCTCAGTATTGTGTGTGGCCTCCACGTGCCTGTATGACCACCCTACTGTACAATGCCTGGGCATGCTCCTGATGAGGCGGCGGATGGTCTCCTCCCAGACCTGGATTAAAGTATCCGCCAACTCCGGGACAGTCTGGTGCAACGTGAAGTTGGTGGATGGAGCGAGACATGATTTCCCAGATGTGCCCAATCGGATTCAGGTCTGGGAAATGGGCGGCCCAGTCCAGAGCTTCAATGCCTTCATCTTGCAGCAACTGCTGACACACTCCATCCACATGAGGTCTGGCATTGTCCTGCATGAGGAGCAACCCAGGGCCAACCGCACCAGCATATGGTCTCACAAGGGGTCTGAGCATCTCATCTCGGTACCTAATGGTGCTCAGCCTACATCTGACAAGCACATGGAGCGCTGTGCGGCCCTCCAAAGAAATGCCACCCCACACCATCACTGAGCCACTGCCAAACCGGTCATGCTGAAGAATGTTGCAGGCAGCAGATCGCTCTCCACAGCATTTCCAGACCCTGTCACGTCTGTCACGTGCTCAGTGTGAACCTGCTTTCATCTGTGAAGAGCACAGGGCGCCAGTTCTGAATTTGTCAATCCTGGAGTTCTGTGGCAAATGCCAAGCGTCCTGCACAGTGTTGGGCTGTGAGCACAACCCCCATCTGTGGACGTCGGGCACTGAGACCATCCTCATGGAGTCAGTTTCTAACCATTTATGCAGATACATGCACATTTGTGGCCTGCTGGAGGTCATTTTGCAGGGCTCTGGCAGTGCTCCTCCTGTTCCTCCTTGCACAAAGGCAGAGGTAGCGGTCCTACCACTGGATTGTTGCCCTCCTACAGCCCCTTCCACGTCTCCTGGTGTACTGGCCTGTCTCCTGGTAGCACCTCCAGCCTCTGGACACTGCGCTGACAGACACAGCAAACCTTATTGCCACAGCTCACATTGATGTGCCATCCTGGATGAGCTGCACTACCTGAGCCACTTGTGTGGGTTGTAGAGTCCGTCTCTTGCTACCATGAGTGTGAAAGCACAACCAACATTCAAAAGTGACCAAAACATCAGCCAGAAAGCATTGGTACTGAGATGTGGTCTGTGGTCCCCACCTGCGGAACCACTCCTTTATTGAGTGTGTCTTGATAATTGCCAATAATTTCCACCTGTTGTTTATTCCATTTGCACAACAGCATGTGAAATTGATTGTCAAACAGTGTTGCTTCCTAAGTGGACAGTTTGATTTCAGAGAAGTTTGATTTACTTGGAGTTCTATTCTGTTGTTTAAGTGTTCCCTTTATTTTTTTGAGCAGTGTATATATTTACATAAACCAAATAAAGTACAAATATTTGGTATCACCAAGTCCGGAACGACCTGACCTATAAGGGTATGTGCACACGTTGCGGATCCGCAGCAGTTTTCCATTAGGTTTACAGTACCATGTAAACCTATGGAAAACCAAATCCGCAGTGCCCATGGTGCGGAAAATACTGCGTGGAAACACTGCGTTCTATTTTCCGCAGCATGTCAATTCTTTGTGCGGATTCCGCAGTGTTTTACACCTACTCCTGTATAGGAAACCGCATGTGGTAAAACACAGGTGAAATCCACACAAAAAACGCTGTAAATCCATGGTTAATCCGCAGGTAAAACGCAGTGCGATTTACCTACGGATTTTTCAAAAACGGTGCGGAGAAATCCACACACGAATCCGCAACGTGGGCACATAGCATAAAACTGTCTAACTAGTTAACCCTTTCAGTGAACACTGTAAATAAATAAATAAATAAATAAACACAAGGCAAAAAAGCTATTCTTTTTCCTCATACCGCTGAACAAAAAGTGAAATAAAATGCGCTTAAAAAGTGAAATGGAAATAACAACAGTATAGCGGAAATCAACATTTTGTCCCGGGAGATAAAAAGCCACCATACAGCTCCATCAGCAGAGAAATAAAAAAGTTATAGCTCTCAGAATGAAAAGATGAAAAAACTATTATTTTTTTCTATAAAAAAATGTTATTGTGTAAAAGCAACAAAACATTTAAAAAATTATATAAACGTGGTATCGCTGTAATCGTACTGACCTGAAGAATAAAGTTGTTGTCTTATCACGTTTACCACATGGTGAACTGCATAAGAAAAATCTAAAAAAAAATTTCCTGAATTGCTGTTTTTTGTTCATTGTGCCTCCCAAAAATCAGAATAGAAGCAATAAAAAAATTGTGACTAAAAATGATACCAATAAAAATATCAACTCTTCCCGCAAAAAGCAAGCCCTCATATGACTTTGTCAGCATAAATATGAACAAATTAAACTTTTCAATATATGGCGATGCAAAAACTTTGTTTTGCAAAAAAAAGCTTATTTTCGTGTATGACAGCAGCCAAACATAAAAAAAAGACATAAATCTGGTATTGCTGTAATCACACCGATCCGAAGAATAAAGTCGGGTAATCACTTATACCGCACGAGGAATGGCGTAAACAATAAATAAAACCAATTCTTCACCTGCTGTTGATTTGTTCGTTCTGCCCCCCACAGATAGCAATAAGGTACACATTTATCCTGCGCTCTGCACTGAGTGCTTACATCGGGGTTTCCTTATAAAACTGAAATATGTGATTCAGACAGAACCCCCGCGTAAGATTCCGTATAATGAGGCAGATGAAGAAACTGTGAATGCCATCTGGTCTGTGATCCGGTGGTATCTGTCTTTTTTAGTGTGCATAAAAGCGCAGTCAACTACAATTTTGTGCACCTGTAAAAAGGACACTGCTGAACAAAGGCCAGACAGAGTACAGAGTTACTCTGTTGCTTCATCATAGTTAATGGACCAGTCGGGGGGGTTTATGTGAATCATGTCACTTAGGCCTCTTTCACACTTCCGTCTTTTCAGATTCGTTGCAATGCGTCGTTTTGGGAAAAAAACGGATCCTGCAAATGTGCCCGCAGGATCCGTTTTTTTCCCATAGACTTGTATTAGCGACGGATGGCCACACGTCGCATCCATTGTGCGACGGATCCGTCGTCTTTCAGCGGACCGTCGTCTGGAAAAAACGTTCAATGTAATGTTTTTTGTCTGCGTTGGGAAAACGTGTCGCGACGGATCCTGCGGCATACGTCGTTGACTAGAATGGAAGCCTATGGACGCAGGATCCGTCGTGACACGTCGTATGACGGAATCCAGCGCTGGAATCCGTTTTTTTACACTGAGCGTGCTCAGAATCAGGAATTTGTAGTCAATTGGCCTGACAGGCCCCAAATCTATATAAACCTGGCCTGGTGGGTCACCCCCAAATGTGCCAGCAAGACTCCTGCCAGCCTGAAGACAGCCAGCCAGTCAATATATAGGTGTCCCTATTTTCCAGTAGCCAATAACATTTGTGAGACTCCCATTTTTAGGCATGGAAAACGGATCCGTCAAAAAAGCGGATGAAATGGATGGTAAAAACGGACAAAACTGATGCAACAGATCCAGTTTTTCGAGGGAACCATCTAGCATTGCATGTAACGTTTTTTTGTGCCGGCGGTCCGCCAAAACACGAAGCAACCATCGCACAACGGTTGCGGCGTCTGGCGATACGTCGCAATGCATCGGTAATGTAAGTCTGTGGGGAAAAAACGCATCCTGCAGACAACTTTGCAGGATGCGTTTTTTCTCCTAAACGACGCATTGCGACATCCGCCGAAAAACGCTAGTGTGAAAGTAGCCTCAGAGATTTAGATGGAAACCTTGATGTAAGTGCTCAGCGTAGAGTGCTGGATAAATGTGATCCCGAATGTTATGTAAAATATTCTTAATAAAAGCTTCAAATTCCAAAAAATAGCAATTACACACTCAGGTCTATCATCTTTCAATGGAAATGGAAAAAGTGCTATGGCTCCTCACCCCACAAAATGAAGTTCAGCGAATTCTGGGCTCCTAAATCCAAATGCCCCCTCTCCTTTCTGTGCCCCATTTCTATAGCGATGAGGGCTTAAAGGGAACCTATCACCCCGTTTTTTTCGGTATGAGATAAAAATACTGTTAAATATGGCCTGAGCTGTGCGTTACAATAGTGTAGTTTGTGGACCCCGATTCCCCACCTATGCTGCCGAAATACGTTACCAAAGTAGTCATTTTCGCCTGTCAATCAGGCTGGTCAGGTCGGATGGGCGTGGCTTCTTCCCCCAGATATTGCGTAGTTTTCCGTTGGTGGCGTAGTGGTGTGCGCATGTCCAACGTCCCCAATCCTGCACGGGGGGGTGAAAATAGCAGCGATGTCCGTTATTCCATTGGTGGTCGGTGGGCGCGGCCATCTTCCTTTGGCCGCGCGTGCGCAGAAGCGGCGCTCTGCTGGCCGCGGCTTCAGGAAAATGGCCGCCGCGATCTCCATCTGCGCACGCGCGGCATCCCGCGGCCATTTTCCTGAAGCCGCGGCCAGCAGAGCGCCGCTTCTGCGCACGCGCGGCCAAAGGAAGATGGCCGCGCCCACCAACCACCAATGGAATAACGGACATCGCTGCTATTTTCACCCCCCCGTGCAGGATTGGGGACGTTGGACATGCGCACACCACTACGCCACCAACGGAAAACTACGCAATATCTGGGGGAAGAAGCCACGCCCATCCGACCTGACCAGCCTGATTGACAGGCGAAAATGACTACTTTGGTAACGTATTTCTGCAGCATAGGTGGGGAATCGGGGTCCACAAACTACACTATTGTAATGCACAGCTCAGGCCCTATTTAACAGTATTTTTATCTCATACCGAAAAAAACGGGGTGATAGGTTCCCTTTAATTGTCTCCAGAAGCACATGCTGGGCATAATGTATTTGCACTACAATGTACAGGCACTACGCTAGCGGATTTGCATCTTTCACTCAGCAACATTTTCTGCTGCTTGTTTCTGGCAAGGACCCATATAGTAAAAAATCATCACTACACCTGTAGATAAATTCCCAGAAAGGTGTAAATTCCAAAATGGGATCGCTTTAGGAGGGATTCTGCTCTTCTGGCTCTTAGAGGCTCTGTATATGAAGTCCGCAAACTATTCTGAGATTATTTGTTCTTTAAGAGTCAAATAGTGCTCTGTAATGATTAAACCCTTCAGTGCTGTGCTGTCTGTGCAGTAATTGACAGCTACGCTGTCCAGACTGGTTCAGGGTGTGTTGAGCTGTCTGTGTTTGATTAGCTTGGCTGTCCAATCTGAGACTGGGAGGTGCTGAGCTCTTGTCATGTGCTCTCAGTTCCCATGATTGCTCAGTTATTTAAACTGAGCTTGCAGTCCAAGATAGCTGTCAGCCATAGCTTCAGCTATGTGTGGTTGGTTTACTCTGTGCCTTGTATTTTACTCATTGATCTATCGCTGTCTAACCTTGACACTCGTTTTGACCATCCATCTGTTTAACCCCTTTGTTCTGATCCACTTTTCTCATGGTATTTTGACCTCACCATTACCTGACTGCGGCGTTGTCTCTTCCCTCAGTTTATGACGTACCCTCCTGGCTATTTAACTCAGACTTCTCTATTAATCCAACTTACGACTTGTCTGTGAGAAGTGACTCAGCGTCACATGCTCCTTCCCTCCCAGTCTTTGCCGTATGGCTAAGCAGTACTGTACAGCCACATATGAGGTATTTCCACTTTCAGCACAAATTGTGTAACAAATTTTTGTAAGATTCTGTGGCACACCCGTGGTGTCAATATGATCACTGCACCCCTAGTTTAATTCATTGAGAGGTGTAATTTGTAGAATTGGGTCACTTATGTGGGATACTGCTGTTCTGGCACCTCAGGGGCTCTGCCAATGTGACATGGCATGCTCAAACCATTCCAGCAAAATGTTTACTACAATATGGCGCTCCTTCCCTTCTGAGCTTGTGGGGTTTTCCACTGTTTAGGAACATAAGTGATTCTCCAAACGCGACATAGCGTCTGCTATCTATTTCAGCCTATTTTGCGTTCCAAAAGTCAATTGGCCCTCCTTCCATTCCGAGCCCTACCGTGCGCCTAAACAAGATAATCACCAGATTGTCCTCATCTTAGGGTACCGTCACACAGTGCAATTTTGATCGCTACGACGGCACGATCCGTGACGTCGCAGCGATCGTATGATTATCGCTCCAGCGTCGTAGACTGCGGTCACACGTTGCAATCACGGCGCTGGAGCGATGCCGAAGTCCCCGGGTAACCAGGGTAAACATCGGGTAACTAAGCGCAGGGCCGCGCTTAGTAACCCGATGTTTACCGTGGTTACCAGCGTAAAAGTAAAAAAAAACAAACCGTACATGCTCACCATCTGATGTCCGTCCGGTCCCTTGCCGTCCGCTTCCTGCTCTGACAGATCCGGCCGTACAGTGAGAGCAGAGTGCAGCGGTGACGTCACCGCTGTGATCTGCTCTCATTTTCCGGCCGGCAGACAGTCAGAGCGGGAAGCGGACGGCAAGGGACCGGACGGACATCAGATGGTGAGCATGTACGGTTTGTTTTTTTTTACTTTTACGCTGGTAACCACGGTAAACATCGGGTTACTAAGCGCGGCCCTGCGCTTAGTTACCCGATGTTTACCCTGGTTACCAGCGAACGCATCGCTGGATCGCTGTCACACACAACGATCCAGCGATGTCAGCGGGTGATCAAGCGACGAAAGAAAGTTCCAAACGATCTGCTACGACGTACGATTCTCAGCAGGATCCCTGATCGCTGCTGCGTGTCAGACACTGCGATATCGTAACGATATCGCTAGAACGTCACGAATCGTACCGTCGTAGCGATCAAAATTGCACTGTGTGACGGTACCCTTAGAAACCCATTGGTACTTCTATAATCATATACAACCCAGACAGCAGTAATTAAACTGCTAACTCAATGGAGCAAACCAATCAAAAATCTATTAAAAAATATCACTTATTTTTTAAAAGTTAAAAAAGTCTAAAATAATCACATTTATAATTTTCACATAAACACATACCCCAAGTCAGAGAGGGAATACCTATGAAAGACCACATGCATAAGGACATTATAATACAGCATACAGGAAGGAATAAACTGGCTATGCAGACTGCTATGTAGATTTAAACCAAGACTAAAATTCAGTACAAAATTCACCAGTACAGAGCAAAGACCAAAAGACACATAAGAGGTGCTATAAAGCATCCATATTACCGGTCCGCCCATTGTGAATTAACATATCCGTCCATATGGTCACAATCCACCATAAGAGTGCATATTGAGTAAACCATAATATTACCTTTCCCTGGGCCATGTGGTATAAGGTAAAGAGGTGCAAGTCGTCTGTCTGGTGTCCCCTCTGGCGCCGCAATGCGTGTTTCGCCCTCTGCTTCATCCGGGGGCCTCTTTTTTGCAACAAATTCTTTAAAAATGCCTAAGGTCAAAAAAATATATATTTTTCTTCTTTTTTATACACTTTTTAGCACAGAAAGTCGCATATTGGAAAATATTTACAAAAAATTGTGCAAGTGTAAGAGGGTGGTGCTGTTATGGACAGTAAGGAACACGCTGTCACTTTAAGGGACTGCACCTCCTTGTCTGGTGTGATGGAATGTTCTGCTTCTCCCCTGCAATAGACTGTGTGAATGAACTGGACTGAGCAGAGGGTGGGTGTGGAGCCTGGACAGGATGTGAGCTGAAGCTGCAGCAGAGAGAACTTTGTGCTGTTTGCTGCAAGAGAGGACCCACAGCCTGTAGCAGAGTGGATTTGTGAAATTTGACAGACTTTTCCGGGTGCAGCAAGAGTGGCTGTCCTGTGTGAGTTTGAGAAGCCACGAAGATACCGAGAAAGGCATTTACAGTTTCCAGGAGCACCTCCAGGACTCAGAAGCAAGGAGGAGACCACGTTTCACGGAGCTGGCAGAAAGCCATGCGCACCACCGTACTAGGAATAGTAGACACGGCACTCAAGGCTTTTTAGTGGTGCACAAGTTAGGTATCCAACCCGTCAAATACAAGCAATAAGTTACTTGGCACTCAGGAGATCGTTTTGCAAGAAAAGAAATTCGTTTATTCAGTGCATCCAGTTCAACATTTAAACGTTTTCGGTCTAATCACAAGACCTTCATCAGAAACAGTTTTTTGAGTGCTGGAAGACACAAATTGTATGCGTGGGCCCACAAAGGTGCCGACGTCAGTCGGGGACCGGGAGAAGAGAGCGCCTTGAACAGACTGGAGGTATGGGGTCAGCGCTGCAGTAAGGCGAGATGCTCGCAGGGGCGGTAGCACTGTAACCTCTGAGGAGACTGGCGCCGTGATGAGGGGGTCGCGTGGCTCCCGGAGCTGCCAGGGAGCCACGCGACCCCCTCATCACGGCGCCAGTCTCCTCAGAGGTTACAGCGCTACCGCCCCTGCGAGCATCTCGCCTTACTGCAGCGCTGACCCCATACCTCCAGTCTGTTCAAGGCGCTCTCTTCTCCCGGTCCCCGACTGACGTCGGCACCTTTGTGGGCCCACGCATACAATTTGTGTCTTCCAGCACTCAAAAAAACTGTTTCTGATGAAGGTCTTGTGATTAGACCGAAAACGTTTAAATGTTGAACTGGATGCACTGAATAAACGAATTTCTTTTCTTGCAAAACGATCTCCTGAGTGCCAAGTAACTTATTGCTCGCACCACCGTACTAGACTGTTGGGGGCCCCCCAGGACTGGATCTGAGTTTCCAACATCACCGTGAGTTTGTTCCTGCTTTGTGCACATGTCAGGGCCTAGTGTACCCTTCAATAGTCAGAACACAGCAGCCATGAGGCCAGCTTAGTAAAGGCCAGGGAGGTTATACGTAGAGTAGCATTATTCTTTGTTTATTAATTGCATTTACGTGTATGACATATATTGAGTCTGTAACAGATTGGAGCACCGTGCTATTTTACGGACAAGCTAAAGAATATAACTGTTGTAAATTATCTTTTGCCATTGCATACCCCTGTTTGCATCTTCCTCATCCACTTCATTCCTTGCCTACCAATAAATCTACCCTTTGTTGTTTGCACCTCATCTTGTGTATGGTAGTCTTCCTGCAAAGTGGTGGTCCCCCAGCCATCACTTCAAGTGGTACTGTGAGCAGGGTAATGTCACCAAGATGGAGGTAGCAGACAGCAACGGCAGGAATGCTAATGTTAACCCCTTCGTGACATGCGCCGTACTAGTACTGCGCTGCCGGCACTGCATTTGTGCCAGCCACAGTACTAGTACGGTGCACCGATCACCGTGGTCTCACGCTGAGCGCTGCGGTGATCGGGTGCAGGTGTCAGCTGTATATGACAGCTGACACCCCGCAGCAATGCCCACGATCGGCGCTAGCGCCGATCGCGGGCATTTAACCCCTTTGATGCCGCTGTCAGTAGTGACAGCGGCATAGAGGGGGATCGCACAGGGACGGGGGCTCCCTGCGCTCTCCCACCGGAGCAACGCGATGAGATCGCGTTGCTCCAGTGATCCGGAAGGAGTCCCCGGATCCAAGATGGCCGCGGGACTCCTTCCGGGTCATGAAATGACCTGGCTAGCCGGCGCCTGCTGAGAGTTGCTGAGAGCAGGCGCCGGAAAGCCTCCTGAACTTGCCTGTTAGATCGCTGAGCTGACAGTGCTATGCACACTGTCAGATCAACAATCTGATCTAATACAGTGATGTCCCACCCTGGGACAATGGTGGAAGGTTAAAAAAAAAAAATATAGAATGTATTAAAAAAAATAAAAAAATCCTCAAATAAAGAAAAAAAAAAACATTTCCCAGTAAATCCATTTATTTATGTAAATTAAAAAAAAATAAAAGTACACATATTTGCTATTGCCGCGTCCGTAACGACCCGCTCTGTAAAACTATCCCACTAGTTAACCCCTTCAGTGAACACCGCAAAAAAAAAAAAAAAAACAAGGCAAAAAACAACGCTTTATTATCATACAGGCGAACAAAAAGTGGAATAACACGCGATCAAAAAGATGGATATAAATAACCATGGTACCGCTGAAAACGTCATCTTGTCCCGCAAAAAAAAAGCCGCCATACAGCATCATCAGCAGAAAAATAAAAAAGTTATAGCTCTCAGAATAAAGCGATGCAAAAACAATTATTTTTTTATATAAAATAGTTTTTATTGTGTAAAAGCTCCAAAACATAAAAAAATTACATAAATGAGGTATCGCTGTAATCGTACTGACCTGAAGAATAAAGCTGCTTTATCAATTTTACCACACTTGGAACGGTATAAATGCCCCCCTAAAAGAATTTCAGGAATTGCTGGTTTTTGTTCATTCCGCCTCCCAAAAATCGGAATAAAAAGCGATCAAAAAATGTCATGTGCCCGAAAATGGTACCAATAAAAACGTCAACTCGTCCCACAAAAAACAAGATCTCACATAACTCTGTGGACCAAAATATGGATAAATTATAGCTCTCAAAATGTGGTGATGCAAAAACTATTTTTTGCAATAAAAAGCGTCTTTTAGTGTGTGATGGCTGCCAACCATAAAAATCCGCCAAAAAGTGCTATAAAAGTAAATCAAACCCCCCTTCATCACCCCCTTAGTTAGGGAAAAATAATAAAATTTTAAAAAATGTATTTATTTCCATTTTCCCATTAGGGTTAGGGCTAGGGTTAGGGCTAGGGCTGGCGTTAGGGTTGGGGTTAGGGTTTCAGTTAGAATTGGGGAGTTTCCACTGTTTAGGCACATCAGGGGTTCTCCAAACGCGACATGGCGTCCGATCTCAATTCCAGCCAATTCTGCTTTGAAAAACTAAAACAGTGCTCCTTCCCTTCCGAGTTCTCCTGTGCGCCCAAACAGTGGTTCCCTCCAACATATGGGGTACCAGCGTTCTCAGGACAAGTTGGACAATGTGGGGGCTAAAATATCATTTTCGTGGAAAAAAATTTTTTTTTATTTTCACGGCTCTGCGTTATAAACTGTAGTGAAACACTTGTTGGTTCAAAGTTCTCACAACACATCTAGATAAGTTGCTTTGGGGTTCTAGTTTCCAATATGGGGTCACTTGTTGGGGGTTTCTACTGTTTAGGTACATCAGGGGCTCTGCAAATGCAACCTCCACAGAGAGAGAGAATATGAGTCTAGGAAGAGGTTTTCACAGGTACCCATTCACATGGAGACGTTTATTCTCAGCGAGGTAGGCAAGCGTAGGACCTGCTATACGAGAGATGCCGTAAAGGGGCTATCAGGTACACATAAAATTGGCCATTTTTATGCGCTAAACGCTCTCATTTTTCATATTTCTAGTGCAGTATTGCAGTTCAGTTTTCATGTTTCATGTTTGCATGTCTTAGCGCTGCAGTGTGCTGCCTTTTTTACTTGACTATATATGAGTTGGTTACTCTAGGTTCAGCACCTGTTCACACTTAGTCTATGTATGGATGTGACGGTCAGTTTTTTCAAATATATTATTTAGCCTTCTGACTGAGCACTCCGCCTCCTAGCCCAGGTGTTTTAATCGAAGTAGGTCCAGTACCCCTCCACAGAGAGAGAGAATATGAGTCTAGGAAGAGGTTTTCACAGGTACCCATTCACATGGAGACGTTTATTCTCAGCGAGGTAGGCAAGCGTAGGACCTGATATACGAGAGATGCCGTAAAGGGGCTATCAGGTACACATAAAATTGGCCATTTTTATGCGCTAAACGCTCTCATTTTTCATATTTCTAGTGCAGTATTGCAGTTCAGTTTTCATGTTTCATGTTTGCATGTCTTAGCGCTGCAGTGTGCTGCCTTTTTTACTTGACTATATATGAGTTGGTTATTCTAGGTTCAGCACCTGTTCACACTTAGTCTATGTATGGATGTGACGGTCAGTTTTTTCAAATATACTGCAAATGCAACATGACACCTGCAGACCAATCAATCTAAGTCTGCATTTCAAACGGCGCTCCTTCCCTTCCGAGCTCTGCCGTGCGCCCAAACAGTGGTTCCCCCCATGTTTGGGGTATCAGCGTACTCAGGACAAATTGGACAATAACTTTTGTGGTCCAATTTCTCCTGTTACCCTTGGGAAAAAAAAATTGCGGGCTAAAACGTCATTTTGTGGAAAGAAAAAATGATTTTTTTTTAATTTTCACAGCACAACATTCTAAACTTTAGTGAAACAATTGGGGGTTAAAAGTGGTCACCACACATCTAGATAAGTTCCTTAGGGGGTCTTCTTTCCAAAATGGGGTCACTTGTGGGGGGTTTCCACTGTTTAGGCACGTGAGGGGCTCTCCAAACGCGACATGGGTTCCGATCTCAATTCCAGCCAATTTTGCATTGAAAAGTCAAACGGCGCTCCTTCCCTTCCGAGCTCTGCCATGCGCTCAAACAGTGGTTTATCCCCATATATGAAGTATCAGCGTACTCAGTACAAATTGCACAACAACTTTTGGGGTCCAATTTATTCTGTTACCCTTGGGAAAATAAAAAATTTGGGGCAAAAAGATCATTTTTTGTGAAAATTAATATGAATTTTTTTTTACGGCTCTACATTATAAACTTCTGTGAAGCACTTGTGTGGTGAGCACTTTGAACCTCCATCTAGATTAGTTCCTTAGAGGGTCTACTTTCCAAAATGGTGTCACTTGTGGGGGTTTCCACTGTTTAGGCACGTCAGGGGCTCTCCAATCGTGACATGGGTTCCGATCTCAATTCCAGCAAATCTTGCATTGAAAAGTCAAATGGCGCTCCTTCCCTTCCGAGCTCTGCCATGTGCCCAATCAATGGTTTAACCCAACATTTGGGGTATCAGCGTACTCAGGACAAATTGTACAACGACTTTTGTGGTCCAATTTCTCCTGTTACCCTTGGTAAAATAAAACAAATTGGATCTGAAGTAAAAATTTTGTGAAAAAAAAAGTTAAATGTTCAATTTTTTTAAACATTCCAAAAATTCCTGTGAAGCACCTGAAGGGTTAATAAACTTTTTGAATGTGGTTTTGAGTACCTTGAGGGGTGCAGTTTTTAGAATGGTGTCACTTTTGGGCATTTTCTGTCATATAGACCCCTCAAAGTCACTTCAAGTGTGAGGTGGTCCGTAAAAAAAATGGTTTTGCAAATTTTGTTGCAAAAATGAGAAATCGCTGGTCAACTTTTAACCCTTATACCTCCCTAACAAAAAAAACAATTATGTTTCCAAAATTGTGCTGATGTAAAGCAGACATGTGGGAAATGTTGTTTATTAACTATATTATGTGATATAACTCTCTAATTTAAGGTCATAAAAACTAAGTTTGAACATTGCAAAATTTTCATAATTTGACAAGTTTTTGTTTTTTTCACAAATAAATGCAAGTCATATCGAAGAAGTTTTACCACTATCATGAAGTACAATATGTCACGAGAAAACAATGTCAGAATCACCAGGATCCGTTGAAGCGTTTCAGAGTTATGACCTCATAAAGTGACAGTGGTCAGAATTGTAAAACTTGGCCCTGTCACTTAGGTGAAAACAGGCTTCGGGGTGAAGGGGTTAATGGAGATGCTGTGGGCATTGGTGGAACCCCTGCAAGGACACTCCCTATGGGCACTATAGTGTGCTACCAAAGTTTGACGGCAATAATATGCCACTGTCCGACTGGGTGTCCCGGCTGCAAAGCACCCTGAAGATTTATAACAGCCCAGACCTTGAAGCGAACATTACTTTAACTGCCCTAGAGAGAGAAGCCTGTAGAAACATCTGCCTACAACCAGAACTCACCCGCAGTACCCTGAAGGAGCTAGTGAAGTTCCTGGAAGAGATCTACGGCGAGACTGCTAGCGCCGGAAACCTTCGCGCCAAATTTTTCTCTAGGCTGCAGAAGGAAGAAGAAGGAATTTCTCAGTATGCAACAACACTGCAAGAAGTGTTAACGGAGGTGCAGAGAAAGGAGGCGGATGGATTTGGCGGCATGGGCTCTAAAGACCGGATACTCCGGGAGCAATTCATTCTGGGACTGCACAGCACATCCTTGAGGCGAGCACTGTCAGAACGGGTCTGGGCAGATCCGGCTCTTACGTTTCGTCAAATCCTGGCAGAAACAGTGGTCCGAAGTAAAGAAGAGAGCTACACATCTGGGGTGATGCGTGTCCAGGGCTCCAATACCAGATGGGACCCAAACCATCAGGAGGTGCTCCTGGAAACTGTAAATCCCTTTCTCGGTATCTTCGTGGCTTCTCAAACTCACACAGGACAGCCACTCTTGCTGCACCCGGAAAAGTCTGTCAAATTTCACAAGTCCACTCTGCTACAGGCTGCGGGTCCTCTCTTGCAGCAAACAGCACAAAGTTCTCTCTGCAGCAACTTCAGCTCACACGCTGTCCAGGCTCCACACCCACCCTCTGCACAGTCCAGTTCATTCACACAGTCTATTGCAGGGGAGAAGCAGAACATTCCACCACACCAGAAAAGGGGGTGCAGTCTCTTAAAGTGACAGCGTGTTCCTTACTGTCCATAACAGCACCACCCTCTTACACAAGCAAAGAAAAAAAAATTCTAGCGTACATAAAATCACTCCAGACAGAACTGTAATACCCTTACACCAAAATGCAGCAACTTTTCAAATGATGAACCAGCAGAAAACATCCGGAAAGCTAAAGTAAAAATATTGACAACATGGAGACAGCACAACTTGTGTTCTATTCATAATTTAATAATTAACAACAATTACTATTTTCTTTAATCTTAGCACATTGCAGCATTTGTTTATTTACTGCGCTGATCTCTTGTCCTTTACCAGTGATCTCCCACCCATCTGCCTTTTCTACACTTTCACTCAACATCCTACTTGATGTCAAATGAAGTGACACTTTGCTCTTTAATGGGAACCTGTTATTCCTCAAATGTTATTAACCAGCAGGTATAGAGTTACAATTAAATACTTAAAGGGAACCCGTCACATAGTTTTTAGCTATTAAACTGGCCCCAGTGTGTTGTTAGTGATGCAATGTGTTTCACTAACATGGTTTTCTCAACGAAAAGCTCCAAGTATTTTGTATAAAAAACACTTTATATCACTAAGGGATTTCCTCACATACCTTTTGTTTCAGTCCCTGATGTGTCAGTGTCGATTCATTGCCGTGACTGGCTCGACTTCATGGCAGCCACCTACCAAATTCTGCTCGTGCGGACTCCCCATCCGCTCTCTGGGAGCGCAGAGTGTAGGGCACACAGAGGCGTGCATAGCATGCGCGCTCACACCTCATATAGCCACTGACTCACAGCAGCTCCGGCACATGCGCACATTTAATATGAAGCTGGGACTGTACACACAGGGTCAGTGCGCATGCTCGGGGATCAGATAGGTAGTGCGCACGTGCGGGATTAACTAGGTGGCTGCTGTGTTGTTGAGCCAGTCATGGCATTCAATCGCAATGCTGTGGGCGTGCATAATTTTAACAAGACACTGACTGATCTGCGACTGAAATGATAAAAAGCGCCACACCTAAGACTGAAACAAAAGAGATGTGAGGAAATCCCCTAATGATATAAAGTGTTTTTTAAACATAATAAGGGGGAATTTTCTTTTTTTCTTTGAGAAAACTATGTTAGTGATGCACATTGCATTACTAGTGTCACACTGGGGACAGTTTAATAGCTAAAATGACTTGACTGTTTCCCTTTAATTACTCCTATGAGCTGCCAGCATTCAGTCATAGAGGCTTGAACGGAGCAGCTACAGTCACCACTCAGTACATAGTGATTGACGACTGTAAGAACACCCTTTCATTTTGATTGACAGGTCACTCTGCAGCGCATCTGCACACTCAGGAAAGTGAGAGCCATGATGCTGAGGTCGAAGAGGGAGAGTGAGCAGCTAACTGCTGTATAGAAGTTAATGGGCTGGAGAGAGCTAACTGGAACGCTAGGCCATGTGCACACATTCAGTATTTGGTTAGTATTCTACATCAGTAATTGTAAGCCAAAACTTGGAGTGGGTAAGAAATGTAGAAGTGGTGACGTGTTTCAATTATACTTTTCCTCTGACTGTTCCATTCCTGGTTATGGCTTACAAATACTGATGTAAAATATTGACCAAATACGGACCATGTGAATGTCAACTTAGGTCTTAAGTCATCTTTTCGAATGTAATTACTGTGCGTTCTAGGCCAGGCACTTGTGCTCCAGTTCAATGGAAACCAGCTGTACACTATGCAAGATAAACGCACTCATTGCAGGAGAATTAGAGCAGATAGAAAAAGTAGGTCAGTTGCAAACTTGCTTATTTTTATGCTGTCAAACTAATTAAAGCAATTTTATAACTTAGAACATCAATTTAAAGAAGTTATTAGGGATGAGCGAACGTGCTCAGTGATACACAGACATCACTACAGTATTTGGTTGCTTGGATGTGCTCGTTACTCAGCGAGCATTGGGCGGTGCTCGATTTAAAATCTGAATGTTTGGTGCCTGTTACACAGCCAATAACCATGCAGGATTGCCTGTGCGTCACTTTAATACCGTAGCCATCTTGGTTGTTGCATTACTGTGATTTGCTGGCCGTGTGACATCATCAGGAGTTATAAAAGAACTCCAGCTTTGTGACACTTCATATTGGAGGGAGAAAGTGCTTGTCTGTGCACAGTATAACGAATCAGAGACCTGTAGTGTTGATACTGATGCTGGTGAATATTCTGGAGGCTGTGGCCGAGTCCCACCCTGGCACGGCTCATGTTCTACTGACGCCAAGGATCGCTGCTACTACTGCTATCAGGGTTTCCTCCACCTCCTACACTAGTTCCTGCAGCCTCATCCTGCTCTTCCTCATTTGCCATATCTGATGTGCTATCTCAGAACACGTTGTCCACATCAGGTGGAAGCTTTTCAGCACTGCCTCAGCGAATCGGCAACATGTTCTGCTGTAGCTATTTTGTCTAGAAGACAAACTGCACAGTTATTTAAAGGAATAACAGACCAGACAGATCTGTGTTTTTTTTGCCGCTGAACTTCCAACCAGGCATGGTCATGTGTGATAATGGGCGTAACCTGGTGGCGGCTGTGAAGCTTGGCAAGCTCACACATGCACCATGTTTGGCACTTATGGTCAACTTGGTAGTTCAGCGGTTTCTGAAAACTTACCCAGATTTGAGATTTGATACCCAGAGATTCTGGTCAAGGTATGCCACTCCAGAATCCATTTCCACAAGTCGGCTATAGCTGCCGCTGCTCCTGCACTACTGCAGCAGTGCATGCAAGTGCCAGCTCACCAACTGGTGTGCGAGGGTGCCAAAGCGCTGGAACTACACACTGCACATGCTGGAAAAGCTTTGTGAGCATCAGAGGGCAGTTGTAGAATACCAGCCCCAACATGCCCGTTGGTATTCTGGTCAGTCTCCACACATATATCTGAAGAGTAGGCATGGATGTCTGCCATTTATGCTGTTCTCCGAGGCTTTGAGGACTCCACAAAGATGGTGAGCGGTGAGGACGCCATAATCATCGCAACATTCCCGCTTCTGTGCCTACTTAATATGTCACTGCTGACAATTAAAAAAGAAGCTTTGCATGGACCAGGTGGACAAGGAAGAAGACATGACACAGGGAGATACTACCCAGCCCAGCTCCATCTCATCTGCTCAGCGAAGATTGTATAACAATGATTAGGTGGAGGCTCAGGAAGAGGAGGAGTAACAGGATCTGTTGGCTAGCAAAACAGAGGATAATACCCATACAACCTTCGTCCCTTCTCTTCTATGTGGATGAGGTGAAGAGGGGAATGAGGAGGAAGAGATGGAGGAGAAGCAGAGGGAGAGTCATCATCATGGCGGAGACAGGGAAGTGTTAGCTCTAGGGAGCTTAGCACATATGGCCGACTTTATGTACCACTGCCTTTCCCATGACCCTCACATTACATTCATTTTGTCAAAAAAGAGTACTGGTTGTTCACCCTGCTAGACCTACACTACAAGGAGAACTTTACATCTCTTCTTCCTGAGGAAGAGAGGTCTTCTAAAATTTTGCTATAACAGAAGGCCATTGTGGAAAATATGTTGAAAAAATTCCTATAAGACAATGATAGCAGCAGGGGGCAATCTTCTTTGCCCAACCAAGGAGGAGAAGGAGACACACACCAGGTACAGCAGAGGCAGGGGTACACTGTCAAAGGCCTGGGCCAATTTCATGACAACCTGCCAGTGTCCATGCCCTCATGACTAGTGATGAGCGAATATACTCGTTACTTGAGATTTATTGAGCATGCTCGGGGGTCCTCCGAGTAATTTTTAGTGCTCGGAGATTAGGTTTTTCTTGCCGCAGCTGAATGATTTACATCTGTTAGCCAGCATAAGTACATGTGGGGATTCCCTAGCAACCAGGCAACCCCCGCATGTACTTATGCAGGCTAACAGATGTAAATCATTCAGCTTGCGGCAAGAAAAACTAAATCTCGGAGCACTAAAAAATACTCGGAGGATCCCCGAGCATGCTCGAGAAATCTCGAGTAACGAGTATATTCGCTCATCACTACTCATGACCAGATATTTTTCATAAGGACAGAAAGGTTTTAAAAGATGGTTAAGCAATACCTGGCCAACCAAACCAGCATACTCCCTAATTTCTCTGTGACCTTCCGCTATTAGGTCTCAAAGCTGGTCACCTGGCATGAGCTGTCCCTCTATCCCTTGGAGGTGTTGTGCTGCCCTGCCGCTAGTGTCTTGTCTGAGCAGATTTTTAATGCCACAGGGGAGTTATAACAGACAGCCGCTTTCGCCTGTGAACAGAAAGTGCTGACAGACTCACTATGATAACAATGAACAAAGCCTTGCTTAGACCCAACTTTTAGGGTACCGTCACACAGTGCCATTTTCATCGCTACGACGGCACGATTCGTGACGTTGCAGCGTCGTATAAGTATCGCTCCAGCGTCGTATACTGCGGTCACACGTTGCAATACACAGTGCTGGAGCGATAATTTCATGACGTATTTGCGATGTAGAAGCCGTCGGTTACTGTGCGCACATCGTATACAACCTTTGTCACACAATGCAATCATGCCGCCACAGCGGGACACTAGACGACGAAAGAAAGTTTCAAACGATCTGCTACGACGTACGATTCTCAGCGGGGATCCGGATCGCAGTAGCGTGTCAGACACAGCGATATCGTAAATGCATCGCTGGAACGTCACGAATCGTGCCGTTGTAGCGATCAAAATTGCACTGTGTGACGGTACCCTTACACACCACCAGATGATCGCAGCACATAAAGCTTTGTTAATGTTCTATATTTGAATGAGGCCCGCCATTGGTTGCCTTCTAGGGTCTGTGGATGACCCTACTAATATTTTTTTTCTGGCCTTGCACTTTATGCAAAGATTTTGAGTACAGGAGTACTTCAACTAGATTTTATTCACAATATTTGAATGAGGCAATACAGTTGGTTCCTTCAAGGGTGTATGGATGACACTGCTTCTTCATTTGTATTCTTATTGGCGTACCAATACATGACCGTTTGAACAGAATGTGTATGAGGCCCTCCTTAATGTCTAGTACAGAGTCTGAGTCCCTCTGAGTTCCTAATTTTGCGCAATACTTGCTTTTTTCATACTACACTGAAATTTCTTATATTAAATGCAATTTCTCATTGATTTTAAATTGTTCGTCTTTAAAGTGGTGTAAAAGTGTGACACCATTGTTCTCAGCAGCGATCTGGGTGTCAGAGATGCTTCCAGGGGTCTTCCCTATGCAGTTCTCCTTCCATTCAGCACTTTTCCCATTCATTTGGCTCCCATTATACTCGTTACTCGAAACGAGCACCACGAGCACCCGAGAATTAGGAGTTGGTCGGGTTCCGGTAATGAGCATCTGAGCATTTTAGTGCTCGCTTATCTTTATAACTTATGCAACTAATAAAAACATGTACCAAAAGTAGCAAATGTTCTTAAATAAGGAAGAAACATTACGCATCTGTTTTTTTTCTCTCTGTAAGGCTACGTTTATATGTTCAGTATTTGGTTAGTATTTTACATAAACATTTATAAACCAAAATCAATAGTGGAACAATCAGAGGAAAAGTATAATAGAAGCACGTCACCACTTCTGGATTTATCACCCACTCCTGGTTTTGGCTTACAAATACTTATGTAAAATACTGACCAAATACTGAACATGAGAACTTGACCTAATGTTCTGAAGTTTCAGCAGTCCTCCCAATCACTGTTCACAACAGTTACAGTGGGGAAAAAAGTATTTAGTCAGGCACCAATTGTGCAAGTTCTCCCACTTAAAAAGATGAGAGAGACCTGTAATTGACATCATAGTTAGACCACAACTATGAGAGTCAAAATGAGAAAACAAATCCAGAAAATCACCTTGTCTGATTTGGCAAGATTTATTTTGCAAATTATGGTGGAAAATAAGTATTTGGTCATTAACAAAAGTTCATCTCAATATTTTGTTATATATCCTTCGTTGGCAATGACAGAGGTCAAACGTTTTCTGTAAGTCTTCACAAGGTTGGCACACCCTGTTGGTGGTATGTTGGCCCATTCCTCCAAGCAGATCTCCTCTAGAGCAGTGATGTTTTGGGCCTGTCGCTGGGAAAAACGGACTTTCAACTTCCTCCAAAGGTTTTCTATGGGTTTGAGGTCTGGAGACTGGCTAGGCCACTCCTTTGTTGCCCTGGCGGTGTGCTTGGGATCATTATCATGCTGAAAGACCCATCCACGTTTCATCTTCAATGCCCTTGCTGATGGAAGGAGGTTTGCGCTCAAAATCTCACAATACATGGCCCCATTCATTATTCCATGTACACGGATCAGTCGTCTTGGTCCCTCTGCAGAGAAACAGCCCCGAAGCATGATGTTGCCACCCCCATGCTTCACAGTAGGTATAGTGTTCTTTGGATGCAACAGCATTTTGTCTCCTCCATACACGACAAGTTTTGTTTCTATCAAACAATTCTACTTTGGTTTCATCAGACCATATGACATTCTCCCAATACTCTTCTGGATAACCCAAATGCTCTCTAGCAAACTTCAGATGGACCCGGACACGTACTGGCTTAAGCAGGGGGACACGTCTGGCACTGCAGTATCTGAGTCCCTGGCAGTGTAGTGTGTTATTGATGGTAGCCTTTGTTACGGTGGTTTCAGCTCTATGCAGGTCATTCACTAGGTCCCTCCGTGTGGTTCTGAGATTTTTGCTCGTTCGTGATTCGTTCTTGTGATCATTTTGACCCCACGGGGTGAGATCTTGCATGGAGCCCCAGATAGAGGGAGATTATCAGTGGTCTTGTATGTCTTCCATTTTCATATTACTGCTTCCATAGTTGATTTCATCACACCAAGCTGCTTGCCTATTGCAGATTCAGTCTTCCCAGCCTTGTGCAGGGCTACAATTTTGTTTCTGGTGTCCTTCGACAGCTCTTTGGTCTTCACAATAGTGGAGTTTGGAGGGTGACCGATTGAGGTTGTAGACAGGAGTCTTTTATACTGATAACAAGTTCAAACAGGTGTCATTACTACAGGTAATGAGTGGAGTACAGAGGAGCCTCTTAAAGAAGTTGTTACAGGTCTGTGAGAACCAGAAATCTTGCATGTTTTTAGGTGACCAAATACTTATTTTCCACAATATTTTACAAAATAAATCTTGCCAAGTCAGACAAGGTGCTTTTCTGGATTTATTTTCTCATTTTGACTCTCATAGTTGTGGTCTAACTATGATATCAATTACAGACCTCTCTCATCTTTTTAAGTGGGAGAACCTGCACAATTGGTGGCTGACTAAATACTTTTTATACCAACTTTATGTGAGGTAGTACTGGCATCATGGATCTGCCCATAGTGGTGATGCCAGTGAGGTTCAATCACTGATGTTGCCTGCCTATAAAAACCTGATGGTACTGCTGAGGTAAGTAGTGTTTCTTTTTTGTTTTATAATATTTGTAGCTGTTTTTAAATGTTTCAGATGTTGAATACTCCGAGCCCATGACTGCTTATTATTAGGATATGTTGTGATTGCTGATTGCAGTCTTCTGAGTACTTTGCCTCCACATATGGCAATCATAAAGTACCTGCAACGACAACTATCTCAGAGATGTGGGGGTGGGAGATAAGCTGTCAATCAGTGGAAATCTCCTGGAGAACAAAATATATTTTGTGTTTTTGTAAAACTGATACCTATCTGTCAGAGCTCCTGCTACTAAAGGCTCTGCACTTTTTTCCCCTACTCTTAGTTGTTTTAGCAACAGCAGCAGGGAGGTGGTTTTATACAGATCTCTAATGGAGAGGGAAGAAAACATGTACAGTCTCAGGGAGGGCAGAGAATACAGGCTACAGCTTAAGGCCGGCGTCACACTAGGCGTATGAAAATACGGTCCGTTTTTTACGGCCGTAATACGCAGAAATGTTCCCAAAATAGTGATCTATTGTACAAATAGTCCCCAAAACATAATTAGAATACACTTGTTACCATGCATGTAGTTGCATCTCAATGCTGAATTGCATTTAGAGTATAGGGCAAAGAACGACTCAAACTAATAGATTACAGACAGGAGAAAAATAGAGTCTGAATGCCAGTATTTATAAAGATGAATTGAAACTTTATTAAATAATCTATACAAACATAAAATCAATATTGTGCACCAATATGTGCACAGCCGTGAGCAATACAGTAATATTGTAACACTATAGAATAGTTAATGTGACATTCCAAGAAAAAAGAGAGAAGCAGTGCACCTCATCAGTATATATGGGTCATAGTAAAATTCTGGCCACTAAGCGTATGGATAAGCCCACATAAAGGCATAAAATGTATACTAAACACCACAGACGGGATGATGAATAGTATCCTATTGGACATGCTATAGTAGAAAGAAGAAATATAGCCGTCAGCAGCAAGTTGTAGTCGCCTAACACATACAATAGCCGTCCAGATACTATAAGTCAAAAGGCTCCAGCCTACCCATAGTAGCGAAGAGATATAATATCCCCCAAATGCCCAAGTGAAGATATCATGCAAAATAAACGCTGCCTGAACAAAAATAGTAATAATTACCCATTGAGTGATAGAGACAGGTGCAACCGCGCTCTCACCCCAACGCACGTTTCGGTGCGAGATCACCTTCTTCAGGGGGCGTGGTTTTACTCATGCAATGATCCTTCCTTATATGTCAGGTGTAATAGATCACCTGACATAAACGTACCCATGGAAATGCGCCTACAGCGCAAGCGCACTTGCCAGCATCCGAACACAGGGCTCCCCCCCACATAACCCCGCCTACCAGCGACAGTCACATGGTGCGGCCGGCGCCAGCCCACACCACGCAGCGAAGCACAGCAGAGCAGGGAAAAATGGAACAGGAGCGATCGTCAGGTACAGGAAGCGCGCAAGCGCACAATATACCAAACAAGTGGAGATAGAAGATAAAGTGACGTGTGCATAAAGAAGATATTTATAAAAATTAGCAATGGTATATATGAAACGGTAGTCAATACGATTGGGTGAATACAAGCTGCACAGTATGTGACATATGTAAATTTACATGCACAATAAGCTCAGCCTCACAGAAGGGTTGTCCTAAGCGTGCCTATGTCCCATGGCCAGGCCAGCAGCAAGCAGCCGGCGCCAGGCTGCCACCACGGACAGGCACCTGGACACATGGCAGAAGAACATACACAGACCATGAGGGCAAGAGCAACAAAGTGCACTATTACCTGCACAAAATATGCATATAGAAATATACAACGATACTACTGTATGTAGTATATTGAAGGGCGACAATTTATATAGGTACCCAAACGTATAAATATCTCTAACATATATGCACATAAGAACCCAAATGTACAACATTACCGATACAAATATTGTGCTAAAAACCAATGATTGTACACTGTAGAACAAAAATTCCACCCAGAGAAATGAAAAACATTTTTCATATATGTCACAAAGTCACGCTTTCTCTCTCTCCAGGTCCTCAATGTCTTAAATGGGTGCCGAAATGAAGACACACGGAAAGCCGTTTGTAAGTAGATGTTAGAGAAACGATATTCATAACTCCTCTGCACAGGACTAACGGTACAATGATGGGATAGGATACATGATGTGTTACATATATTAACTACAAAGAAGAGAAGATAAGATAAAAACAATAAATAAGCAACACATAAAGACAACAAATAAAACCAACTAAAATCATCAGACAGCAGTGGAAGGTGGAAGGATCATTGCATGAGTAAAACCACGCCCCCTGAAGAAGGTGATCTCGCACCGAAACGTGCGTTGGGGTGAGAGCGCGGTTGCACCTGTCTCTATCACTCAATGGGTAATTATTACTATTTTTGTTCAGGCAGCGTTTATTTTGCATGATATCTTCACTTGGGCATTTGGGGGATTTTATATCCCTTCGCTACTATGGGTAGGCTGGAGCCTTTTGACTTATAGTATCTGGACGGCTATTGTATGTGTTAGGCGGCTACAACTTGCTGCTGACGGCTATATTTCTTCTTTCTACTATAGCATGTCCAATAGGATACTATTCATCATCCCGTCTGTGGTGTTTAGTATACATTTTATGCCTTTATGTGGGCTTATCCATACGCTTAGTGGCCAGAATTTTACTATGACCCATATATACTGATGAGGTGCACTGCTTCTCTCTTTTTTCTTGGAATGTCACATTAACTATTCTATAGTGTTACAATATTACTGTATTGCTCACGGCTGTGCACATATTGGTGCACAATATTGATTTTATGTTTGTATAGATTATTTAATAAAGTTTCAATTCATCTTTATAAATACTGGCATTCAGACTCTATTTTTCTCCTGTCTGTAACAAAATAGTGATCTGTATGTCATCCGTAGGCAGGGTGTGGCAGCGTATTTTGCTCATGTCATCCTCCGTATGTAATCCGTATGGCATCCGTACTGCGATATTTACTCGCAGGCTTGCAAAACCGACATACAATGGATCCATGGGCTCAAATATTCGTTAAAACATATATACAGTCATATATATATATATATATACTAGCTATTTAATCCACTCTACGCCCGGGTGGCGAGCATTTATATTGGTATATGGTCTCCATCCTGGTATGTGCTGCTCCCATCTTGCTCTCCCATCCTGTCATGTGCTGCTCCATCCTGCGCCCCCATCCTGTCATGTGCTGCTCCATCCTGCATCCCCATCCTGTCATGTGCTCCCATCCTGCGCCCCCATCCTGTCATGTGCTGCTCCATCCTGCATCCCCATCCTGTCATGTGCTGTTGCATCCTGCGCCCCCATCCTATCATGTGCTGCTCCATCCTGCGTCCCCATCCTGTCATGTGCTCCCATCCTGCGCCCCCAACCTGTCATATGCTGCTCCATCCTGCACCCCCATCCTGTCATGTGTGCGCCCCCATTCTATCATGTGCTGCTCCAATCCTGTGCCCCCATTCTGTCATGTGCTGCTCCAATCCTGCACCCCCATCCTGTCATATGCTCCCATCCTGCGCCCCCATCCTGTCATGTGCTCCCAACCTGCACCCCCATCCTGTCATGTGTGCGCCCCCATTTTGTCATGTGCTGCTCCCATCCTGCACCCCCATTCTGTCATGTGCTGCTCCCATCGTGCGCAATCATTCTGACATGTGCTGCTCCCATCCTGTGCCCCCATTCTGTTGTAATGTGCTGCACCCATTCTGCCTGTTCCTGTTTCCATTCTGCCATATGTTGCTCCCATCTTTCTCTCTCCGGCTCTACTGCCCGAGTGCGGCTGTGTTGAGTGCAGGCGGCTGTGCTGAGTGCGGGCGGCTGTGCGTGGCTGTGCTGAGTGCGGGCGGCTGTGCTGAGTGCGGGCGGCTGTGCGTGGCTGTGCTGAGTGCGGGCGGCTGTGCGTGGCTGTGCTGAGTGCGGGCGGCTGTGCTGAGTGCGGGCGGTTGTGCTGAGTGCGGGCGGCTGTGCTGAGTGCGGGCGGCTGTGCTGAGTGCGGGCGGCTGTGCTGAGTGCGGGCGGCTGTGCTGAGTGCGGGCGGCTGTGCTGAGTGCGGGCGGCTGTGCGTGGCTGTGCTGAGTGCGGGCGCTGTGCTGAGTGCGGGCGGCTGTGCGTGGCTGTGCTGAGTGCGGGCGGCTGTGCGGGCGGCTGTGCTGAGTGCGGGCGGCTGTGCTGAGTGCGGGCGGCTGTGCTGAGTGCGGGCGGCTGTGCTGAGTGCGGGCCGCTGTGCGTGGCTGTGCTGAGTGCGGGCGGCCGTGCGTAGCTGTGCTGAGTGCGGGCGGCTGTGCTGAGTGCGGGCGGCTGTGCGTGGCTGTGCTGAGTGCGGGCGGCTGTGCTGAGTGCGGGCGGCTGTGCTGAGTGCGGGCGGCTGTGCTGAGTGCGGGCGGCTGTGCTGAGTGCGGGCGGCTGTGCTGAGTGCGGGCGGCTGTGCGTGGCTGTGCTGAGTGCGGGTGGCTGTGCTGAGTGAGGGCGGCTGTGCGTGGCTGAGCTGAGTGCGGGCGGCTGTGCGTGGCTGTGCTGAGTGCGGGCGGCTGTGCATGGCTGTGCTGAGTGCGGGTGGCTGTGCTGAGTGCGGGTGGCTGTGCTGAGTGCGGGTGGCTGTGCTGAGTGCGGGTGGCTGTGCTGAGTGCGGGTGGCTGTGCTGAGTGCGGGTGGCTGTGCTGAGTGCGGGTGGCTGTGCTGAGTGCGGGTGGCTGTGCTGAGTGCGGGCGGCTGTGCTGAGTGCGGGCGGCTGTGCTGAGTGTGGGCGGCTGTGCTGAGTGCGGGCGGCTGTGCTGAGTGCGGGCGGCTGTGCTGAGTGCGGGCGGCTGTGCTGAGTGCGGGCGGCTGTGCTGAGTGCGGGCGGCTGTGCTGAGTGCGGGCGGCTGTGCTGAGTGCGGGCGGCTGTGCTGAGTGCGGGCGGCTGTGCTGAGTGCGGGCGGCTGTGCTGAGTGCGGGCGGCTGTGCGTGGCTGTGCTGAGTGCGGGCGGCTGTGCGTGGCGGTGCTGAGTGCGGGCGGCTGTGCGTGGCGGTGCTGAGTGCGGGCGACTGTGTGTGGCTGTGCTGTGCTCAGGCCCCTGGCACTTGCTATATTCACCTGGCCCTGATCCTGTGCTGCATGCCGCTCCATCTTCCGGGTCCTCTGGCTGTGACTGTTCAGTCAGAGGGCGGCGCGCATTAAGCGCGTCATCGCACCCTCTGAACTGAACGTCACAGGCAGAGGATGTGGAGGACGGAGCGGCGCGCATCGGTGGAACGGGGGACAGGTGAATATAGCATACTCACCCTCCTGGCACGTCCCTGCTTCTCCGTTGGAGATCGCGGTGTGCGTTCAGTGCTTACGCATACCGCAATCTCCTGGGAGCGTCACTCTGTGGGGTCCAGACTGCGCCGGCGTTTGCGCCTGCGCAGTCTATAAAGGCTTGGGACAGAGTGGCGCTCCCAGCGTTATATATATATATATATAATGTATCAGTGAGACCTATACTGTATTTATATTTAATTCAGCGCTAGATAGCAGAAAAGCCGGTAATTCAATTGCCGGCAGTTCCTCTCTCCTTCACAAACCCGACAGGATATGAGGCATGGTTTACATACAGTAAACCATCTCATATCCCTTCTTTTATTACATATTCCTCTTTACTAATGTAACAAGTGTCTTGGTGTCAAATTTGGGGGCTCTAGCTATTAAATTAAAGGGTTAAATTGCGGAAAAAACTGGCGTAGGCTCCCGTGCAATTTTCTCCGCCAGAGTGGGAAAGTTAGTGACTGAGGGCAGATATTAATAGCCTAGAGAGGGACCATGGTTATTGCCCCCCCCCCCTGGCTAAAAAGATCTGCCCCCAGCCACCCCAGAAAAGGCACATCTGTAATATGCGCCTATTCTGGCACTTAGCCTCTCTCTTCCCACTCCTGTGTAGCGGTGGGATATGGGGTAATGAAGGGTTAATGTCACCTTGCTATTGTAAGGTGACATTAAGCCAGGTTAATAATGGAGAGGTGTCAATTATGACACCTATCCATTATTAATCCAATAGTACGAAATGGTTAAAAAAAACACACACACATTATTAAAAAGTATTTTAATGAAATAAAAACACATGTTGTTTTAATATTTTATTATACTCTTAATCCACCTGAAGACCCTTGTCACCTGAAATAAAGTTAAACAAAACAAACAACAATATTCCATACCTTCCGTCGTTCAGTCTTGTCCCACGCTGTAAATCCATCTGAAGGGGTTAAATCATTTTACACCCAGGAGCTCTGCTAATGCATCTGTGCTCCTGTCTGTAAAACTTGGTGAATGAATGGAATGCAGGGGAATGTACTGTAGTTACCTCGAGTCGCGGTGATGAGCCCTCTGCTGGATGAACTCATATGAACTCGAGCCTGGGAAAATATTCTGAAAGTTCCCAGGAAATTGTGCGGGAGCCCACGTGTTATGACCCCAATGGCAGAGGGTCTCAGGAATAAATACCAAGTCTGCAAACACAAAAAAACAGGTCATAGGGCAGTGGTAACTGGGCTGACCATATATCTAATCCTAGCACCACAAATAGCAATAGCCGGGGAACGTGCCTACGTTGGTTCTAGACGTCTCGCGCCAGCCGGAGAACTAACTAACCCTAGAAGGGAAAAGAAAGACCTTTCTTGCCTCCAGAGAAAAGACCCCAAAAGTTGGATACAAGCCCCCAACAAATAATAACGGTGAGGTAAGAGGAAAAGACAAACATAAGAATGAGCTAGGTATTTAGCAAAGAGAGGCCCACTAGCTAATAGCAGAATATAGTAAGATGACTTATATGGTCAGCAAAAACCCTATTAAAATATCCACGCTGGATATTCAAGAACCCCCGAACCGACTAACGGCCGGGGGGAGAACACCAGCCCCCTAGAGCTTCCAGCAAGGTCAGAACTCACATTTAGTACAAGCTGGACAAAAATAGAAGCAAAGCAAATAACCCAAAAAACAAATAAGCAAGACTTAGCTTAAATTTGCAAGAACCTGGACCAGCAGACAGGAGCAACAGAAGGATCTGATTACAACGATGCCAGGCACTGGACTAAGGATCCAGGAAGTTTATATAGCGACACCCCTGGACTAACGACCCAGGTGAGTGCCAAACTGAAGAAAGACAATCCCAGAGTCATATCACTAGTGACCACAAGAGGGAGCCAAAAAGTCTAATTCACAACACCCACGCCAATTTTTTCCGGGATTTAACCTTTTAATTTTATAGCTAGAGACCCCAAATTTTACACAGAGACACTTCTTACATTAGTAAAGAGGAATATGTAATAAAAGAAGGGATATGAGATGGTTTACTGTATGTAAACCATGTCTCATATCCTGTCGGGTTTGTGAAGGAGAGAGGAAAAGCCGGCAATTGAATTACCGGCTTTTCTGCTATCTAGCGCTGAATTAAATATAAATATATGTATATATGTGTCTCACTGACATATATATATATATATATATATATACTAGCTATTTAATCCACTCTACGCCCGGGTGGCGAGCATTTATATTGGTATATGGTCTCCATCCTGGTATGTGCTGCTCCCATCTTGCTCTCCCATCCTGTCATGTGCTCCTCCATCCTGCGCCCCATCCTGTCATGTGCTGCTCCATCCTGCATCCCCATCCTGTCATGTGCTCCCATCCTGCACCCCCATTCTGTCATGTGCTGCTCCCATCGTGCGCAATCATTCTGACATGTGCTGCTCCCATCCTGTGCCCCCATTCTGTTGTAATGTGCTGCACCCATTCTGCCTGTTCCTGTTTCCATTCTGCCATATGTTGCTCCCATCTTTCTATCTCCGGCTCTACTGCCCGAGTGCGGCTGTGCTGAGTGCAGGCGGCTGTGCTGAGTGCGGGCGGCTGTGCGTGGCTGTGCTGAGTGCGGGCGGCTGTGCGTGGCTGTGCAGAGTGCGGGCGGCTGTGCTGAGTGCGGGCGGCTGTGCTGAGTGCGGGCGGCTGTGCTGAGTGCGGGCGGCTGTGCTGAGTGCGGGCGGCTGTGCTGAGTGCGGGCGGCTGTGCTGAGTGCGGGCGGCTGTGCTGAGTGCGGGCGGCTGTGCTGAGTGCGGGCGGCTGTGCTGAGTGCGGGCGGCTGTGCTGAGTGCGGGCGGCTGTGCTGAGTGCGGGCGGCTGTGCGTCGCTGTGCTGAGTGCAGGCGGCTGTGCGTGGCTATGCTGAGTGCGGGCGGCTGTGCTGAGTGCGGGCGGCTGTGCTGAGTGCGGGCGGCTGTGCTGAGTGCGGGCGGCTGTGCTGAGTGCGGGCGGCTGTGCTGAGTGCGGGCGGCTGTGCGTGGCTGTGCTGAGTGCGGGCGGCTGTGCGTGGCTGTGCTGAGTGCGGGCGGCTGTGCGTGGCTGTGCTGAGTGTGGGCGGCTGTGCTGAGTGCGGGCGGCTGTGCGTGGCTGTGCTGAGTGCGGGCGGCTGTTCAGTCAGAGGGCGGCGCGCATTAAGCGCGTCATCGCACCCTCTGAACTGAATGTCACAGGCAGAGGATGTGGAGGACGGAGCGGCGCGCATCGGTGGAACGGGGGACAGGTGAATATAGCATACTCACCCTCCTGGCACGTCCCTGCTTCTCCGTTGGAGATCGCGGTGTGCGTTCAGTGCTTACGCATATCGCAATCTCCCGGGAGCGTCACTCTGTGGGGTCCAGACTGCGCCGGCGTTTGCGCCTGCGCAGTCTATAAAGGCTTGGGACAGAGTGGCGCTCCCAGCGTTATATATATATATATATAATGTATCAGTGAGACCTATACTGTATTTATATTTAATTCAGCGCTAGATAGCAGAAAAGCCGGTAATTCAATTGCCGGCAGTTCCTCTCTCCTTCACAAACCCGACAGGATATGAGGCATGGTTTACATACAGTAAACCATCTCATATCCCTTCTTTTATTACATATTCCTCTTTACTAATGTAACAAGTGTCTTGGTGTCAAATTTGGGGTCTCTAGCTATTAAATTAAAGGGTTAAATCGCGGAAAAAACTGGCGTAGGCTCCCGTGCAATTTTCTCCGCCAGAGTGGGAAAGTCAGTGACTGAGGGCAGATATTAATAGCCTAGAGAGGGACCATGGTTATTGCCCCCCCCCCCTGGCTAAAAAGATCTGCCCCCAGCCACCCCAGAAAAGGCACATCTGTAATATGCGCCTATTCTGGCACTTAGCCTCTCTCTTCCCACTCCTGTGTAGCGGTGGGATATGGGGTAATGAAGGGTTAATGTCACCTTGCTATTGTAAGGTGACATTAAGCCAGGTTAATAATGGAGAGGTGTCAATTATGACACCTATCCATTATTAATCCAATAGTACGAAATGGTTAAAAAAAACACACACACATTATTAAAAAGTATTTTAATGAAATAAAAACACATGTTGTTTTAATATTTTATTATACTCTTAATCCACCTGAAGACCCTTGTCACCTGAAATAAAGTTAAACAAAACAAACAACAATATTCCATACCTTCCGTCGTTCAGTCTTGTCCCACGCTGTAAATCCATCTGAAGGGGTTAAATCATTTTACACCCAGGAGCTCTGCTAATGCATCTGTGCTCCTGTCTGTAAAACTTGGTGAATGAATGGAATGCAGGGGAATGTACTGTAGTTACCTCGAGTCGCGGTGATGAGCCCTCTGCTGGATGAACTCATATGAACTCGAGCCTGGGAAAATATTCTGAAAGTTCCCAGGAAATTGTGCGGGAGCCCACGTGTTATGACCCCAATGGCAGAGGGTCTCAGGAATAAATACCAAGTCTGCAAACACAAAAAAACAGGTCATAGGGCAGTGGTAACTGGGCTGACCATATATCTAATCCTAGCACCACAAATAGCAATAGCCGGGGAACGTGCCTACGTTGGTTCTAGACGTCTCGCGCCAGCCGGAGAACTAACTAACCCTAGAAGGGAAAAGAAAGACCTTTCTTGCCTCCAGAGAAAAGACCCCAAAAGTTGGATACAAGCCCCCAACAAATAATAACGGTGAGGTAAGAGGAAAAGACAAACATAAGAATGAGCTAGGTATTTAGCAAAGAGAGGCCCACTAGCTAATAGCAGAATATAGTAAGATGACTTATATGGTCAGCAAAAACCCTATTAAAATATCCACGCTGGATATTCAAGAACCCCCGAACCGACTAACGGCCGGGGGGAGAACACCAGCCCCCTAGAGCTTCCAGCAAGGTCAGAACTCACATTTAGTACAAGCTGGACAAAAATAGAAGCAAAGCAAATAACCCAAAAAACAAAGAAGCAAGACTTAGCTTAAATTTGCAAGAACCTGGACCAGCAGACAGGAGCAACAGAAGGATCTGATTACAACGATGCCAGGCACTGGACTAAGGATCCAGGAAGTTTATATAGCGACACCCCTGGACTAACGACCCAGGTGAGTGCCAAACTGAAGAAAGACAATCCCAGAGTCATATCACTAGTGACCACAAGAGGGAGCCAAAAAGTCTAATTCACAACACCCACGCCAATTTTTTCCGGGATTTAACCTTTTAATTTTATAGCTAGAGACCCCAAATTTTACACAGAGACACTTCTTACATTAGTAAAGAGGAATATGTAATAAAAGAAGGGATATGAGATGGTTTACTGTATGTAAACCATGTCTCATATCCTGTCGGGTTTGTGAAGGAGAGAGGAAAAGCCGGCAATTGAATTACCGGCTTTTCTGCTATCTAGCGCTGAATTAAATATAAATATATGTATATATGTGTCTCACTGACATATATATATATATATATACTAGCTATTTAATCCACTCTACGCCCGGGTGGCGAGCATTTATATTGGTATATGGTCTCCATCCTGGTATGTGCTGCTCCCATCTTGCTCTCCCATCCTGTCATGTGCTCCTCCATCCTGCGCCCCATCCTGTCATGTGCTGCTCCATCCTGCATCCCCATCCTGTCATGTGCTCCCATCCTGCGCCTCCATCCTGTCATGTGCTGCTCCATCCTGCATCCCCATCCTGTCATGTGCTGTTGCATCCTGCGCCCCCATCCTATCATGTGCTGCTCCATCCTGTACCCCCATTCTGTCATGTGCTGCTCCCATCCTGTACCCCCATTCTGTCATGTGCTGCTCCCATCGTGCGCAATCATTCTGACATGTGCTGCTCCCATCCTGTGCCCCCATTCTGTTGTAATGTGCTGCACCCATTCTGCCTGTTCCTGTTTCCATTCTGCCATATGTTGCTCCCATCTTTCTCTCTCCGGCTCTACTGCCCGAGTGCGGCTGTGCTGAGTGCAGGCGGCTGTGCTGAGTGCGGGCGGCTGTGCGTGGCTGTGCTGAGTGCGGGCGGCTGTGCTGAGTGCGGGCGGCTGTGCGTGGCTGTGCTGAGTGCGGGCGGCTGTGCGTGGCTGTGCAGAGTGCGGGCGGCTGTGCAGAGTGCGGGCGGCTGTGCAGAGTGCGGGCGGCTGTGCAGAGTGCGGGCGGCTGTGCTGAGTGCGGGCAGCTGTGCTGAGTGCGGGCGGCTGTGCTGAGTGCGGGCGGCTGTGCTGAGTGCGGGCGGCTGTGCTGAGTGCGGGCGGCTGTGCTGAGTGCGGGCGGCTGTGCTGAGTGCGGGCGGCTGTGCTGAGTGCGGGCGGCTGTGCTGAGTGCGGGCGGCTGTGCTGAGTGCGGGCGGCTGTGCGTGGCTGTGCTGAGTGCAGGCGGCTGTGCGTGGCTGTGCTGAGTGCAGGCGGCTGTGCGTGGCTGTGCTGAGTGCGGGCGGCTGTGCTGAGTGCGGGCGGCTGTGCTGAGTGCGGGCGGCTGTGCTGAGTGCGGGCGGCTGTGCTGAGTGCGGGCGGCTGTGCTGAGTGCGGGCGGCTGTGCTGAGTGCGGGCGGCTGTGCTGAGTGAGGGCGGCTGTGCGTGGCTGTGCTGAGTGCGGGTGGCTGTGCGTGGCTGTGCTGAGTGCGGGCGGCTGTGCTGAGTGCGGGCGGCTGTGCTGAGTGAGGGCGGCTGTGCGTGGCTGTGCTGAGTGCGGGTGGCTGTGCGTGGCTGTGCTGAGTGCGGGCGGCTGTGCGTGGCTGTGCTGAGTGCGGGCGGCTGTGCGTGGCTGTGCTGAGTGCGGGCGGCTGTGCGTGGCTGTGCTGAGTGCGGGTGGCTGTGCTGAGTGCGGGCGGCTGTGCGTGGCTGTGCTGAGTGCGGGCGGCTGTGCGTGGCTGTGCTGAGTGCGGGCGGCTGTGCGTGGCGGTGCTGAGTGCGGGCGACTGTGTGTGGCTGTGCTGTGCTCAGGCCCCCGGCACTTGCTATATTCACCTGGCCCTGATCCTGTGCTGCATGCCGCTCCATCTTCCGGGTCCTCTGGCTGTGACTGTTCAGTCAGAGGGCGGCGCGCATTAAGCGCGTCATCGCGCCCTCTGAACTGAACGTCACAGGCAGAGGATGTGGAGGACGGAGCGGCGCGCATCGGTGGAACGGGGGACAGGTGAATATAGCATACTCACCCTCCTGGCACGTCCCTGCTTCTCCGTTGGAGATCGCGGTGTGCGTTCAGTGCTTACGCATACCGCGATCTCCTGGGAGCGTCACTCTGTGGGGTCCAGACTGCGCTGGCGTTTGCGCCTGCGCAGTCTATAAAGGCTTCGGACAGAGTGACGCTCCCAGCGTTATAAATATATATATATATATATATATATATATATATACATATATATATCTATAATATATCAGTGAGACCTATACTGTATTTATATTTAATTCAGCGCTAGATAGCAGAAAAGCCGGTAATTCAATTGCCGGCTTTTCCTCTCTCCTTCACAAACCCGACAGGATATGAGGCATGGTTTACATACAGTAAACCATCTCATATCCCTTCTTTTATTACATATTCCTCTTTACTAATGTAACAAGTGTCTTGGTGTCAAATTTGGGGGCTCTAGCTATTAAATTAAAGGGTTAAATCGCGGAAAAAACTGGCGTGGGTTCCCGTGCAATTTTCTCCGCCAGAGTGGGAAAGTCAGTGACTGAGGGCAGATATTAATAGCCTAGAGAGGGACCATGGTTATTGCCCCCCCCCCGGCTAAAAAGATCTGCCCCCAGCCACCCCAGAAAAGGCACATCTGTAATATGCGCCTATTCTGGCACTTAGCCTCTCTCTTCCCACTCCTGTGTAGCGGTGGGATATGGGGTAATGAAGGGTTAATGTCACCTTGCTATTGTAAGGTGACATTAAGCCAGGTTAATAATGGAGAGGCGTCAATTATGACACCTATCCATCATTAATCCAATAGTACGAAATGGTTAAAAAAAACACACACACATTATTAAAAAGTATTTTAATGAAATAAAAACACATGTTGTTTTAATATTTTATTATACTCTTAATCCACCTGAAGACCCTTGTCACCTGAAAAAAAGTTAAACAAAACAAACAACAATATTCCATACCTTCCGTCGTTCAGTCTTGTCCCACGCTGTAAATCCATCTGAAGGGGTTAAATCATTTTACACCCAGGAGCTCTGCTAATGCAGCTGTGTTCCTGTCTGTAAAACTTGGTGAATGAATGGAATGCAGGGGAATGTACTGTAGTTACCTCGAGTCGCGGTGATGTGCCCTCTGCTGGATGAACTCATATGAACTCGAGCCTGGGAAAATATTCTGAAAGTTCCCAGGAAATTGCGCGGGAGCCCACGCCAATTTTTTCCGGGATTTAACCTTTTAATTTTATAGCTAGAGACCCCAAATTTTACACAGAGACACTTCTTACATTAGTAAAGAGGAATATGTAATAAAAGAAGGGATGTGAGATGGTTTACTGTATGTAAACCATGTCTCATATCCTGTCGGGTTTGTGAAGGAGAGAGGAAAAGCCGGCAATTGAATTACCGGCTTTTCTGCTATCTAGCGCTGAATTAAATATAAATATATGTATATGTATACACTCACCGGCCACTTTATTAGGTACACCATGCTAGTAACGGGTTGGACCCCCTTTTGCCTTCAGAACTGCCTCAATTCTTCGTGGCATAGATTCAACAATGTGCTGGAAGCATTCCTCAGAGATTTTGGTCCATATTGACATGATGGCATCACACAGTTGCCGCAGATTTGTCGGCTGCACATCCCAAAGATGCTCCATACAAGGCAGGATGGATCCATGCTTTCATGTTGTTTACGCCAAATTCTGACCCTACCATCCGAATGTCGCAGCAGAAATCGAGACTCATCAGACCAAGCAACGTTTTTCCAATCTTCTACTGTCCAATTTCGATGAGCTTGTACAAATTGTAGCCTCAGTTTCCTGTTCTTAGCTGAAAGGAGTGGTACCCGGTGTGGTCTTCTGCTGCTGTAGCCCATCTGCCTCAAAGTTCGACACACTGTGCGTTCAGAGATGCTCTTAGGCCTACCTTGGTTGTAACGGGTGGCGATTTGAGTCACTGTTGCCTTTCTATCAGCTCGAACCAGTCTGCCCATTCTCCTCTGACCTCTGGCATCAACAAGGCATTTCCGCCCACAGAACTGCCGCTCACTGGATTTTTTTTCTTTTTCGGACCATTCTCTGTAAACCCTAGAGATGGTTGTGCGTGAAAATCCCAGTAGATCAGCAGTTTCTGAAATACTCAGACCAGCCCTTCTGGCACCAACAACCATGCCACGTTCAAAGGCACTCAAATCACCTTTCTTCCCCATACTGATGCTCGGTTTGAACTGCAGGAGATTGTCTTGACCATGTCTACATGCCTAAATGCACTGAGTTGCCGCCATGTGATTGGCTGATTAGAAATTAAGTGTTAACAAGAAGTTGGACAGGTGTACCTAATAAAGTGGCCGGTGAGTGTATATGTGTCTCACTGACATACATACATATATATATACCTATTCTATGTGTACACATTTATTCTACCTATTCTATTCTGTCAATGTGATTTTACTGTACACCGCACTGAATTGCCGGCTTTTCTAGAGAACACCGCTGCGTATTTCTCACAAGTCACATGCATGGTCCGTGTGTAATCCGTAATTTTCTCGCCCCCATAGACTTTCATTGGCGTATTATTTGCGCAATACGCTGACAAACGCAGCATGCTGCGATTTTCTACGGCTGTACAAGACCGTATAATACGGATCCGTAAAATACGGCAGATAGGATCTGGGCCATGAAGAATCATTGTACCGTATGCAATCCGTATTTTCTGCGCCTCTCATACGTCCGTAAAACACGTCAGTGTGACTCCGGCCTCAGGTACGTTCACACAACTATATTTTTGGTCCGAGACTGCCACTTGAAAAAAATATAGCAGCAGCCACTATTCTCTTCCATATTTCGGATGAGACTTACTATTTCAAGTCTATGAGTGCACCAAAATAAATTGTATCCCACACAGATTATCCGTACTTCATCTGAGTTTTAAGGATACATTGAAATTATTTTTACTTACGAAACTGTAGTTGTTCTCGTAAATTTTAATAACTGCTGATGTATAAAACCAGGTGTCATACAATTGACAACACAGATGAAAAAAAGTGTTTTTTTTCTGAATGAAAATTGGGCGCTTTTTTTCATATAACGTGACACATAGATGACGTCGCGAATGTTCTGAGAAATCAAAAACCACAACAGGGAAACCGGTAGGTAATAGATTTGCAGGCTGTCCTTCTAATCGCCAGACACCACTGACCTGGACGCAGGGCCGGAGTACTGCAAATCAATTCGCTCAACTCTAGACATGACCATTCTTTTGATGGCTTGTAAGCCACTCCCTTTTAGTTCTTATAATTTCCCCCCCAAAAAAGAAAGAAAAACACCGGTAGCAAATGCACTGCAAAATATGTCAGATGCGAAAACAAAAGATGCTTCAGAAAAATTCGGCAGGTACGCCATAGCCTAAGGCTATGTGCACACGTATAATGGTCCACTGTGGATTTTTCGCGGATTTACCGCGTTTTTTCTGCGGATTTCACTGCGGTTTTACAACTGCGTTTTTCTATAGGAGCAGCTGTAAAACCGCTGTGGAATCCGCAGAAAGAAGTAACATGCTGCGGCATGTAAACTGCTGCGTTTCCGAGCGTTTTTTTCCGCAGCATGTGCACAGGGTTTTTTGTTTCCCATAGGTTTACATTTTAATGTAATCACATGGGAAACTGCTGTGGACCCGCAAACGGTGCGTTTTCCGCATCGTGTGCACATACCCTTAGACTATGTGCAGACACAGGTTTTTAAAGTGTTCAAAAACTACAAGCTTATACACAAAAAAACTTTTTTCTACTCAATTTTACCTTCCCTTTTGAAGTTTTGGGACCTTTCTGGGAGAGTTTTCTTTTTTCCCGTAAAGTGTTTTTTTTTTTTTTTTTGAGCTTTTTGACTTGACAGCATCTAGTTTGGAGCTGATTTAATCAGAGGCCACTTCAGAGAAGTCTTATCTACTTCATTTTTTTTCTCCAGCTGTTTTTCAACATCTGAAGTAGAAAAAAATCCACTCCATCCTCTTCACTGATCAGATGAGGAGTTTAACATTGAAATGAATGAGATGAGGCAATTTTTGTGGCATTTTTGCGGTGGATTGACCACAAAAAAAACTCCTATAAAGAAACCTCTGTCTGCTTCTAATGAATCTGTTAAAAACCCATGAGCTTAGTGTTAATAGGGAACGTAATTTAAAGGGCATTATCCCTGTGACAATTTCTCTTCAAATACAATAATCTAACATTGTTTTTGTTAGAAAATGTCACTTTAGATTTACAGAGAAAAACTGTAATCAATCTCCAACAATTAAATATGAAATATCCAGAGTGGTCCCAAGAGCCTGAAAATTCAAGATAAATGAATGCAATGTTAAATTAATCTATATACAGTTGCTGGGGCTCACGTCCTTGTGGGGGATTTTACTTAACCTCTGATGGCAAATAGCACAGCTCTCACTAATCTGTCACAAAGTGGATCCTGAGGCAGCGAATACATATTATTGTATTACCATATGCTGATCCGTTATGCTCAGATTCAATTGAAATTCAGTTCACATAAATCCACTTTCAAAGTGGAAAAGATTTTGCATGCATTCATGTGTTCATAACCTAATGGAACATCACAGCAGAGGAAATTGTACATCACGTTATAACCACAAGTGCAGACGTTTGACACGCTTGTAAGGATCTATGCAAAATTTTCTGTGTTGCCAGAAATTGGTCTGACCAGGAGGCCTATGCACTTGTGAATTTCCCATATTTAGCACACCTTGATAAGCACACTCTTACCCTAAGAGCTCATTTTATTTAATAGGATTTTCATTGGAATCATAATATAAACTGTAGTATTTCTTACACGTAAGCTTATTTCAGAGTCATAAAACTTCTCATGTCTAACGATGTATCTGTAAACCTTTTTAAACAAATATACGTTCTGACTTGGGCTTTTGCATAAAACACTACAGAAAAGCGAGAGCGGGTGCCTCGCTCTTCTATGCTCTGCCACCCATATTCCTCAAATTGTTTTGTATAGATTGCTACCACTCACTAGTATTCTTATTGCTGGCAACTTTACTGCTTTACTATAATCATTATTCTGTTGATTCTTATAATTCTTTTCTTGTTTTATGCATATGATTCATATAAATGTAGGAGAAGCATTTATTTACTCTCACAATCATGGTTTCCCTAACCCTCTCTGTCTCCAGTGCTTTCTCCTAGTGGGAAACATAGAAGAGCCCCATAATAAAGAGATAAGGTTGTAAAAACATTGGCTCAATGATTAGCATGGTGGCTCAGTGGTTAGCATAGTGGCTCAGTGGTTAGCATGGTAGTTCAGTGGTTAGTACTGTTGCTTTGTAGAACTCGGGTCCTGGGTTCACATCTCACTTAAGCCATTCAGAGGTGGACTTGCTGGTGTGTTTTGGATCATTGTCCTGCTGCATAACCCAAGTGCACTTCAGCTTGAGGTCATGAACAGATGGCCGGACATTCTCCTTCAGGATTTTTTGGTAGACAGCAGAATTCGAGGTTCCATTTATCACCGCAAGTCTTCCAGGTCCTGAAGCAGCAATACAGCCCCAGACCATCACACTACCAACACCATATTTTACTGTTGGTATGATGTTCCTTTTCTGAAATGCTGTATTACTTCTACACCAAATGTAATGGGACATACACCCTCCAAAAAGTTCAACTTTTGTCTCCTCAGTCCACAGAGTATTCTCCCAAAAATCTTGGGGATCATCAAGATGTTTTATGGCAAAACTGAGTCGAGACTATATGTTCTTATAGCTCAGCAGTCGTTTTCATCTTGGAACTCTGCCATGCAGGCATTTTTTTCTCAGTCTCTGTCACAACCTCTGAAGTAGGTCTTAAGCAGAGGGTCGAACACAGGACACCTGAGTCTCAGAAGGTGCGAGGAGAGCCTCGGTGAGCCGGGAGCAGGACCTGCAACATGTGACTCCCGAGGGAGTGGCCGAAGGCGGAGACTACCGCTGGAGGAGAATGGTGAAGCCGGAGCATAGTGAACGAGCCGAGGTCAAACCAGGATGTCGGATAGATACTGCAGGATGAGTCGGGGGCGAAGTCCAACACAAAGCCGAGGTCAGAAAGCTGGAGATAACGGTGAAGTTCAGGTTTGACAGACAGGTGCAGAGCCGGGGAAGTAAAGCCAGAAGGTCAGAACCAGACAGGACGATAATACTGAATCATAAAACTAAGCACAATACTAGAAAACGGACCGGGTCAAGCCACAACAAGGCAAAACAGGCAAGCAGTACGCAAGCACACCAGGGGGTCAGACACACAGACAGAATGATTGTATAACTGACAAGGAACCTAAGCCTGGTGTGGGTATATACTGTATGTCACTCCCAGATCCAAAAGGAGGCCAAAAACAATTAACCCCGTGAGGATCGGGAGAGAACTCAGACCACAGCCATGACAGTACCCCCCTTTCAACAGGAGGCCACCGGACCCCTTGGCTTCTCCAGATTCCTCGCATGGAAAGCCCGGACCAGTCGATCAGCATGCACCAAACTGGCCGGAACCCACGACCGATCTTCCAGAGCATACCCCTTCCAATGTACTAAATATTGGAGGTTCCAGCGCACCACCTGTGAATCTTTAGTGCGGCCCACCTCGTACTCCAGCTGCCCCTCCACCAACACTGGCAGAGTAACGGATGAGGAACCTTCCTCCACCACCCCCGCCGGTTTTAAGAGAGACCTATGAAAGACATCAGATATTTTGAAGGAGGCAGGCAACTGTAACCTGCAGGCCACAAGATTGACCCTTTCCACCACTTTGTAAGGCCCAATAAACTTAGGACCCAGCTTCATCGAGGGTACCTTTAGTTTGATATTGTGAGTGGACAACCACACCTTATCCTCCACAATGAATGCTGGACCTGACTCCCTCCTCCTATCTGCAAACCGTTTGTATCTTTCCTGGGCCTTGGAGATGTTACTCTGAACCTCCCTCCAAAGGGTTCTCAAACACTGAACCATACACTCAGCCCCTGGACCACCTGAATCCATACGGGAAAATTCCCCAAAATGCGGGTTCAACCCATAGTTGTCCGGAAAGGGAGATTTGCCCATAGATTGATTCATGCGACTGTTGAACGCAAATACCGCCAAGGGTAATACCTCACACCAGTCCTCCTGTCTGGCAGAGGCTAAACATCTTAGAATTTGCTCCAGGGACTGATTTGTGTGTTCAGTCTGCCTGTTGGACTCTGGGTGATAAGCAGAGGAAAAAGATAACATAACCCCCAACTTCTTGCAAAACGCCCTCCAAAATCTGGCCACAAATTGCACACGTCTGTCTGACACAATATTCACCGGAACGCCATGCAACCAGACAACATGTTGTAAAAACAAGCGGGCCAAAGTCTCAGCAGATGGTAAAGTGGACAGAGGTACAAAATAGACCTGTTTGGAGAACCTATCCACCACCACCCACACCAAAGAGTTGCCCCTAGAAAGAGGAAGATTCGTGATAAAGTCCATGGACAAATGTGTCCATGGTCTATCCGGAATTGGTAAAGGCACCAATTCCCCGGCCGGCCAGCAATGAAAACTTTTAGAAGGGGCGCAAACCCCACATGCAGATACAAATTTTGTAATATCTGTTATCATAGAGGGCCACCAGCAAGTCCTAGCAATAGCCCCCTGGGTGGCCGAAAGCCCAGGATGGGCACTCAATGCAGAATCATAAAACTCCCGAAGAAATCTGAGAAGGAGATGTTCCTGTACAAACAGTTTACCTGAGGCTTTACCCCTTGGGGCCAGCACCTGTGCCTCCAAAGCCTCTCTCTCTAATTCAGATGAGGTTTCATCCACAACTATCCCTGGCAGAAGAATGGAGGATGGAGGTTCAGGAGGAGACACAGGATCAAAACTTCAGGATAAAGCATCAGCCTTAACATTTTTGGACCCCAGACAAAAGGTAACAGTAAAATTAAAATGGGGAAAAAAGCGCCTGTCGAGCCTGTCTGGGGGTCAATCTCTTGGCAGACTCGATATAGGCTAAATTTTTGTGATCCATGATTACGGTAATGGGATGAACAGCCCCTTCCAAAAAATGCCTCCATTCTTCGAAGGCCATTTTGACCGCCAACAGCTCCCTATTGCCCACATCTTAATTTCTCTCTGTGGAAGAGATTTTTTTAGAAAAGAACTCACAAGGTTTAAGATTAGTAAGGGTAGAAGGACCCTGAGACAAAACTGCCCCCACCTCCACCTCAGACGCGTCAACGTCCATGATAAAAGGTTTTGAAAGACAGGAGCGGAAGAAAAAAGCCAGAAAAGAATTTTTCGCAGATATGGACAAGTTCCTCACATCAGCCCCCTTGTGTGTGAGGTTAGTCAAAGGCTTAACCACCTGCGAAAAACCCTTAATAAACATTCTGTAATAATTTGCAACCCCCAAAAATCGTTGCAACCCCTTCAAATCAAGAGATTGTACCCAGTCTTTAATGGCTTGAACCTTCCCAGGATCCATACGGAATCCTTCACCAGACACAGTCAAACCCAAAAAGGACAATTCTTGAATGAAAAAAGAACATTTCTCCAATTTGGCATACAAATGATTTTCCTTGAGCCTCGTAAGAACCATACGCAGATGGTGCAAGTGAGACTGGCTGTCAGAAGAATACACTAAAATGTCATCCAGATAAATCACCACAAAACGCCCAATTAAATCATAGAAAATAACATTCATGAAATTCTGGAAAATAGCAGGAGCGTTAGTGAGACCGAAGGGCATGACCAAATTTTCAAACAGCACCTCGGTCGTGAGGAAGGCAGTTTTCCATTCATCCCCTTATCGGACCCTTATGAGATTATAGGCCCCCGTAGATCAAGCTTGGAGAACCATTTGCCCCCAGTAAGTTGATTACATAGGTCCAGAATGAGAGGGAGGGGATATGTGTTCTTTACAGTAATTTTATTTAATTCCCAGAAGTCGATGCATGGATGCAATCCACCATCTTTCTTTTTAACAAAAAAGAAACCCGCCGCCACAGGTGACACAGAAGGGCGAATATGCCCCTTGCGGAGATTTTCAGAAATATATTCCTTCATAGCTTGGCGCTCAGACCCGGACAAATTAAACATACGAGCCTTGGGTAATTTGGCTCCTGGGATTAAATCAATGGCACAATTGAAAGGTCTATGTGGTGGAAACACCACTGCCTCGCTTTCAGAAAACACGTCTTCCTAGTCCTTCAGTTATTCCGGAATACCCTCCAGACTGACAGACGACACAGAAACAGATTTCACAGGAGTGGTAGTAGATACAACTGTCACACTGTTCTGTTTGTATCTGATTTTCGGCGTGACAATGCATGTCTTTGCTTTAACCCTTTGCTCCATTCCCCCTAATTTTAGCTGGGATACTGTTGGCTGTTACCTGTATGGAGCCTTCTCAGTTCCCTGCTCTGCTGCACAGCCATACATGGGTGGTTAGGTCTTTGCCCTGCTGCATGACCATCCACATGTGCGGTCCCTGGTTGCCGCTGTGGAAGCTGTCCGCAGGTTGCGAGGTCATTTGCAGCTGGTGCATGACTTTCCACGTGTGTCAGTGCATGCAGTCACAGCCTGGTGCCCTGAGCCTCAGTTCCTGCACTGATTGTGCTGTAATGGTTTCTGTTTGTGCTTAGGGCGTGTGCGGCCACACCTCCCCTGCTTTTATGAGGGGTAGGGTTTGTACTTAAAATGCTGTCCCCAGCCAATTGCTGAGGGGCAGCTCCTATATAAAGTTCCCCTGCCCCATGGGCGGGGCCTGAGCTACTCACAAAGCTCCTGAGCTTTGCTATGTGTGTTTGTGTTTCTGACCCTCTCCTGTTTATGTTTTGGTACCAAAGTCCTTGCCTTGAGTCCTGTTTTGTCCTGTTCTGGCACCGGTCCTGGAGGCGGTATATCCAGGCCCGAATCCTTGATCCTGTACCTGTCCTGTACCTGAACCTGTCTGAACTGTGTCTGCTGTTATTATATTCCTGGAATCCCTCTGCATCTGGAGCCTCACACCCTGTGACTTTGAGTCTCTTGTAACCGGTGTTTCTGCTGAGCATCTACTACTCTGTGCTCTGACTACCATGCGGTGTTAACCCCATCTGGCCCACGTCCAGTACGCCAGTGCTTGCACCATCACGCTTGAGTTCCTTCCTAGGTCTGATGCCCGGAGCCTGATGACCATAGTCTGGAACCTGATGACCGCTGCCTGGAGCTTGGAGCCTGATGACTGGTGGTGCTTGTAGGTTGTGTCGGATGTCCGGAACCGAACGACTCCTGTCTTTTGTCTGCCGGTGACCCTGGGTCCAGATATCCTGATGTCCTGTCTGTACTCTGTAACCCTGCCTGTGTCCTGATGTCCTTCCTGTGTCTGATGCCCTGATGTAACGGATTCCCTGGGCTGCCACACCAGTGTCCCAGCCGATGCCCTGGGCTGCCACGCCAGTGTCCCAGATGTCTGTCCGGTATTCCTGATGTCCTGATGTCCTTCCTGTGTCTGATGCCCTGATGTAACTGATTCCCTGGGCTGCCACGCCAGTGTCCCAGCCGATGCCCTGGGCAGCCACGCCAGTGTCCCAGATGTCTATCCGGTATTCCTGGTGTCCTGATACCCTGCCTGTGTCCTGATGTCCTTCCTGATGTCTTAATGTCCTGTCTGTTCCCTGACGTCTTGCCTGCATTCTGATGACCTTGTTTACCCTGATGTCCCGCCTATGTGTGCCTCGGTGATCCGTTGGTGCCTTGGGGTCCACTGGGTGATACCCTTCTGGAGGTGTGGAATCGGGAGCCTGACATCGTCATGTTTGGTTTATGTACTGTGTGACTTTACTTTAGTAAACTTTACTTTCTCTATACCTGAAGTTGTGCGGTGTAATCAAGTCCTATGTGTCTCTTTCATTGTCCACATGCTCAGCTGTCACAGAACCCCGGTCTCTGCCCTTCCGTAGTTTGGGTAGGCCCGGATCCCCCTCTGCGGTATAAAGGGTCCGTATTGCGTCCCCGGGGGACGCACGCCCCACGCCTTCTGAGGTCGGTCGGCTTGGGGGCGTCTATGGGCTGGGCCGCATCAGCGGCTGCAGCTGATCGTGACAACAGCATTACAACACTAGCTGTTAGCCTTACATCCCCACTGAATTATTTCTCCAGAAACCCAATCAATAATAGGGTTGTGACATTGAATCCAAGGCATGCCTAACACCAGACCTGCCAGCAAATTATCCAAAACAAAACAGTTTAATCTCTCAACGTGAGCAGGACCCACCCTCAGTGAAATTAGACACCTATCCATTACTAATCCTATAGTTATTACAGGTTAAATAAAGACACAGCCAGAATAAAGTCTTTTAATTAATTAAACACTAAACAGTTTCCCATCTTTATTATACAGCTAATCCATGCAAAGCCCTCGATCTCCTGTAATAAAAGTAAAATAACAAACCAACAATATACCCATACGTTGTGTCCCACGCAGTAATACATGTCTGGGGGATATACAGTTTACAACTAGGACGGTGCTAAGATGCGAGCGCACCAGCTGTAAACCACTGGTGAATGAATGAGATGCTGCTGGTGCAGCATCAGTGACTAGCGGTGCCGTCACTGATACTGCGCACCCTCACAACCTGGAGTGTGGGAAAATGCCAGTTTAGACCTATGTGATTACACATACAGATCACCTGGTACACTCTACATGTCGCTGGGTGTAACAGGCCGCTGGACCTGGCACAACAGGAGATCATTGTTTGACCTTCAGGTGCCATGCCAACCATCAGTTCCCCGTGAGTTTGTCACGAGGGTTCCGAAGGAAGTAAGCAAGGGAGCCCCCTCCCTCTCATAACCTTTGAAATGTTGTGATCGCTCTCAGTCGTGACATCTGAATTGGTAATGAGCCCGAAGCGGTGCTGGCACTGTTCTTGGCTCTTACTGCAGGAGCTCAGCTGTTAGCTGTGCCGAGCTCCTGCTGCGATTGTGGGGGAGGTGCACCTTCTGCACGATCATGCCATGATTGTTCAGTCAGATTTAGTGACTGATCACAGTGATCTGAATGCGAAGACCGATAACATGGGTCCCTGCACCTCGTCTTGTGATGCTCAGCTGTCAGTGACAGCTGTCAGCATGGAACTATCACTGTGTGTTTAAACACAGTGACAGTTAACATTTTAAAATTCATGACAGACATAGCACTTCATGACGCTGGAACTGACACCAGATTATAACATGTTATGTCCCTTATTGGTCGTAAAGGGATGAAGTCTACCACATACATTATATCAGTTGTCTGTCAGACGAAAGATGGTTCGACTGGCAGCTGTATTGGCTGGATCATTTGCTTTGCAAACTGAGTGCACCTATGTTCTCTGTGAAAATGCCATTACCAGACATTTCTGAAGACAACTTACTTTAGGGGGAAAAAAGGATCATCAGTCCAAAATCAGATATACCAACTCCTAAACTCCCTCAACAGTCAACTGACTGTCTGGTGCTCTCATACTCTTCACTGCTGGCCGAACCTGTTGTTACTGGTGGGTTTGGCTGATATTAGTCCAATGGGTAAGGTGGGCTTTTGGCTCTAGGAGTCAGATTCAGCTACAGCCTCTATGGTTACATCACTGAATCAGTTGTATTCTACTGAAGTCTTTTTGATGTCTTCTTGTTTTTTCACTCTTTTCGCTTCGATCTATTAATTTTTGCCTAAACATTACATTTACGGCAATAAATATAGCCCTCATTAACTTTATTTTTACCAGCAATTTCTAGTTTATTTAGTTCTCAGGTATATAAAATTATTTGGTTTATTCCATTAGTGGTAGATCTGATCTTATAAACTAGAATTGAACAAAATATGGCAATATACTAAAACTGGTGTTATTGTAGAGCAAAGTTTGTAGTGATAATTCACATCTTTTCTTTTTGGCAGACATTACCCACAACCAGAATGACTGACGTGCAGTTATCGCCCAGCTGTCTGTATAGTAAGTTCAATTTGTAATTTTATATAATTCTCATGACATTTCATATCTGGAACCAGAATCTCTGGTGTTATGAACATAAATCTTGTGGGCTAGGCTTTATTTATACTGATGTTTGTCTTTATCTTACTCTATTCTGTATTTTTTTTTTTATTTAAAAAAACACAGAGATACGGTTTTGTTACTGGTTCCATTAAGAATTTTATTTTAAGGTAAAAAAATGGGTGTTCATATGCTTTAATGTTGTGTGTTTTAATGAGTGCAATATTATTTAGCACATCAGGATGTTCCCAATATAAATATTCCACAATCTGCTGTTTCTTATATGGTGTTGTCACAAAGTGCTAAGACTTCACAATGAACATTTGGTCTTCTTCCTGTAGGTAAAAATACCAGTATGGCTTTGATAGCTACTCAGAGACGACGTAGCTGTGAACTGGTAAACACGCCATTACCATGTGTTAACAAGGCTCTCAGTCACATTGACAAGCTGGAGGGAAAAATTAGGGAGTGGCTTCTGCACGTGAGTAATAATACAGTGATATAATTAATTCTTCTTCCCAGATTGCATTACCCCTTAATGTACCTGAATGTAGAGGGCTTCTTGATAAAAGGGAATCTGTCATCTGATTTTTGCCACCACATAATCCCAGAGCAACATAATGTAAAGATAGAGATCCTGATTCCAGAGATGTGTCACTTACTTAGCTGCTTGCTGTTGTTTTGTTGAAATCACTGTTTTATCAGCAAGAGGGGATCACTGGAGGACTAATAAGCCTCCTGCCATATACTCCTACAAATTCATAAATTCATGAGCGCTGTATAACCCCATCCTCACCACAAATTGGCACAGTGTACACAGAAATCTGCCAAGCAGGGGTGTGGGCGATGTTACAAAGAGCTCATCATTCAGAGAACTGCTAGATCAGCAGCAGATAAAACAGTGATTTTATCAAAACTGCTGCAAACAGTCCAGTAAGTGAAACATAGCTAATATTAGTGTCTATGCGCCTATATCATGCTGCTTTCAGATGGGTAACCAAAACCTGGTGACAGATTTTCTGTAAAAAGGACCTTTTACCAAATTTATGTTGAACTGGACACGTGTAAAATGGCTTCAGATCAGAATAATGTGAGGGTTTTTTGCCTTTCTGTTGTTAACTATTATTTTACATCATCAGGGGAGTTACCAGTGTGAGACAAGTAACTAGCAGAGAACAGGAGAAATTAACTTTGTCTTCTTGCAAACACATTTTTGCTTCTCTCTGAGATCTGCTGTATTGTAACAGTATTGCATCCCTGCTGCCTATGAGGTTGAAGCTGAGAGGAACCTGCAGATGTGTCAGGTATCATCACACACAGCTCTGCTGTGAGATCAGGAGGGCAGAGAGCGGCCACCACACATCACACTGGTAACTCCCTCTTATATTTAAAATAATCTCTGGAGGCAGAGTTATCTTCCAGGCACCATCTGACCCAGACCCTGGAAGAGGTCAATTATATAAAGTGATAAAAGATGATTTATCAACAACCAGACATCTGATATGAGACACACAGGTAGGACTGTTTTCAGCAGTTTATAATCTGTATGCCCATATTCAGGGCTGCCACTAGAAATTTCGGGGCCCCATACTGGCAAAATTTGTGGGGCCCCCTTAAGACTCCGCCCAGGCTCCACCCCAGCCCCGCCTCCAACCCTCGAACTGTCCACAGCACCACCGCTGTCTCTTGGAAAAACTCCACTTCTCACCAATCACACATTAACAGTTCCCATCACCAGATCACACACATAGCCAGCAGATTTTGTTTTGGCCAAAAGGTTTTTTTAATCTGCCACGTTGACAAGGTAGACTCTTTTGGCCGGGCCCTACTCTACTCTAACTTATTAAACATTTGTTAAAATATGCAATACAATTTAGGTATATTTTTATTTATTTTTCAATTTTTCAAATGACCAATAATACCACATACAAGGGACAAATACCACAACACCATGACCAGACACCACATTATCACCACATAGTGACCTATAATACTATCTACAAGGAATAATTACTGCCACACCATGTGCAGACCACATATTACCACCACAGTGACCAAACAATATCGCATACAAGGGACAAATACCACCGCAGCATGTACAGACCACATATTACCACCACATGGTGACCAACTACATACAAGGAACAAATACCAACACAACATGACCAGACCACATATTACCACCACACGGTGACCGAATAATAGCACGTACAAGGAACAAATACCACCACACCATGACCAGACCACATATTACCACCACATAGTGACCAAATAATAGCACGTACAAGGAACATACTGCCACACCATGGCCGGACAACATATTACCACCACATTGTGACTGAATAGTACAATACTGATCATTAATAAAAAAAAAAATACTATCACCATAAGTGCTATTATACATAGGAGATCTGTACTTAGTATGCAGTGTCTGTGTACAGGTAATACAGTGGTCACCAGTGCCATTATACACAGGAGCTCTATATATAGTGTCAGTGTACAGGTAATACAGGGATCACCAGTGACATTATACACAGGAGCTCTATATATAGTGTCAGTGTACATGTAATACAGTGATCACTAGTGACATTATACACAGGAGCACTGTGTATAGTGTCAGTTTACAGGTAATACAGTGATCACCAGTGACATTATACACAGGAGCTCTGTATTTAGTGTATAGTGTACAGATAATATAGTGATCACCAGTGACATTATACACAGGATTATTATACAGGAGCTCTGTATACAGTATACAGTGTATGGTGTCAGTGTACAGGTAACATACTGACTCTCCAGTGACGTCTCTAGCTGAAGTCCTTCATCTTTGCGTTTCTTTTTAATCCAGCGCAGACCGCCATCACTTCTTTCAGCCAGGACTCGTCTCTGCATAAAATAACACAGTTATCTAGAGCACCGCTTCCAGAGCACATTCCCCACTTTTTCCCTTTCTTCTACACTACACATCTGAATACAGACATTCACCCACCATTAATATATACTGTAATTGGTTATTATGCAACCCACCATTTCAAATATAAATTATAATACGCCACTGAGCCCCTTCTAGCTATACATAGCCACTTTCCCCATTTAATATATCAATTAATTAGCACCTGTACTCTTTCCCCCAATTTATTTCCAGTCAATTTATCCTCAACGACCCCACTATGTACCTCCCGCTCTAACCCTAACTCCGATTCATTATAGTTACATGCCCCTTCTGCCTCAATTCATTGTCATGTCTTCTCTCTCTCCCACCCTCTATTCATTATCAACTGCTCTTCCCCACCCTCAAAATTCATTATTTGCTCTCCCTACCTTCAATACACCATTGGCTCTCCCCACCCCCACCTTCAATTCAATTGCTGTCCACCGTCCCTCACACTCACTTGATGTGCAGTCCCCATCACCCCCACTTCATCATTTGCAGTCCACCTTACTTCATCATTTAGTCCCCTATCCCCCTTCACTTCATCTGCAGTCCCCCTTACTTTATCATTTGCAGCCCCCTATCATTTCATCATGTGCAGTACCCCCTCAAACACAATTCATCATCTGCAGTCTCCATCACTCCCACATCATCATTTGCAGTCCACATCATCCCCACATCATCATTTGCAGTCCCCATCACTTGCAATCCCCATCACCATCACCTCATCATTTCCAGTCCCCATCACCCCTGCATGATTTTCAGTCCACATCACCCTCATATCATCATTTGCAGTCCCCATCACATTTGCAGTCCCCATCACCCCCGCATCATCATTTGCAGTCCACATCACCCCCACATCATCATTTGCAGTCCCCATCACCCCCACATCATCATTTGCAGTCCCCATCACCCCCACTTCATCATTTGCAGTCCCCATCACCCCCACTTCATCATTTGCAGTCCCCTATCATTTCATCATGTGCAGTACCCCCTCAAACACACTTCATCATCTGCAGCCCCCTATCATTTCATCATGTGCAGTGCCCCCTCAAACACACTTCATCATCTGCAGCTGCAGCCCCCTATCATTTCATCATGCGCAGTGCCCCCTCAAACACACTTCATCATCTGCAGCCCCCTATCATTTCATCATGCGCAGTGCCCCCTCAAACACACTTCATCATCTGCAGCCCCCTATCATTTCATCATGCGCAGTGCCCCCTCAAACACACTTCATCATCTGCAGCCCCCTATCATTTCATCATGCGCAGTGCCCTCTCAAACACACTTCATCATCTGCAGCTGCAGCCCCCTATCAGTTCATCATGCGCAGTGCCCCCTCAAACACACTTCATCATCTGCAGCCCCCTATCATTTCATCATGCGCAGTGCCCCCTCAAACACACATCATCTGCAGCCCCCTATCATTTCATCATGCGCAGTGCGCCCTCAAACACACTTCATCATCTGCAGCCCCCTATCATTTCATCAAGCGCAGTGCCCCTCAAACACACTTCATCATCTGCAGCTGCTGCCCCCTATCAGTTCATCATGAGCAGTGCCCCCTCAAACACACTTAATCATCTGCAGCCCCCTATCATTTCATCATGCGCAGTGCCCCCTCAAACACACTTCATCATTTGCAGTCCCCTATCATTTCATCATGCGCAGTGCCCCCTCAAACACACTTCATCATCTGCAGCCCCCTATCATTTCATCATGCGCAGTGCCCCCTCAAACACACTTCATCATCTGCAGCCCCCTATCATTTCATCATGCGCAGTGCCCCCTCAAACACATTTCATCATCTGCAGCCCCCTATCATTTCATCATGCGCAGTGCCCCCTCAAACACACTTCATCATCCGCAGCCCCCTATCATTTCATCATGCGCAGTGCCCCCTCAAACACACTTCATCATCTGCAGCCCCCTATCATTTCATCATGCGCAGTGCCCCCTCAAACACACTTCATCATCTGCAGCCCCCTATCATTTCATCATGCGCAGTGCCCCCTCAAACACACTTCATCGTCTGCAGCCCCCTATCATTTCATCATGCGCAGTGCCCCCTTAAACACACTTCATCATTTGCTGCCCCCTATCATTTCAACATGTGCAGTACCCCCTCAAACACACTCCATCATCTGCAGTCTCACTCCCCCCCACCTCACCCATTTAAAAAAACAAAAATAAAAATGTTTTTTATACTTACCTCAGTCGTTCCGGGGCGTCTAGTGTTTCCAGCAGTGAAGCAGCAGCTAGAATGTATGGGCTGCTGAGAGGACCTGACAGGAGCCCATACATTCTAGCACATTCACTACTGTGATTGCTAGAATGTATGGGCTGTAGTCAGGACCTGCAGGGGGCACATACATTCTAGCTACAGCCGAGCAGGAGCTGCGCAGCCGACTAGGTAAGACGGCCGTGCACAGCTCCAAAACGGCTCCCGGGCCCCAGCGCCGACATGTGCGCCGCAGTGCACAGTATTTTAGTGCATGATGGGGCCCGGTCAGTAGAAGCACAACAGTGGGGCCCCGGATCTGCGGGCCCCTCTGTGTACTGCTGCTGACCGGGCCCCGTACAGCAGTAGCGGCTGTAATGCCCTGATGGCGGCCCTGCCCATATTAATAGTTTAGATAAGTCAAATTTGGTAAGAGTTTAGATAAGTCAAATTTGGTAACAGATTCCCTTTAAGGCCAAGAAGGTATTGCCAGAGCGCTATCCTTGGGGCGTGTAGTTTTTCCTCCTTCTGATGCTGACCAATCATAAGTAAGCAGCAACACACTGGGGAAAGAAGAACATACCCCTACAATATCTTAGAGCAGGCTCAGTGTTAGGCCAGGATCACACACAGCGAGATACGGCCGAGTCTCGCAGGTTAAAACCAAGCTCTGGCACCGGCACTCCAGAGTGGAGCGTGCGGCCGCATAGCAATACATGGAGCCGCACTCTCCGCTCCGGAGTGCAGGTGCCAGAGCTTGGTTTTAACCTGCGAGACTCGGCCATATCTCGCTGTAGTGTGACTCCGGCCTAAGACATGTATTGACAAACATTGCTAAGACAAAGCAGACCTGATTATGATTAACAGCTTTCATCTTAAATCTCCAGCAGTCAGTGTAGGGGGAGGGGCAGTTCTGCAGAGTTAAGTTTCATTACAAACACTTCTAGTAGCTCTGTAAGTGGGTGTTGATGTTATGGACAGTAACACGCTGCCACTTTGAGACAGCACCCCCTTGTCTGGAGTGATGGAATGTCCTGCTTCCCCCTGCTATAGGCTGTGAAGATGAACTGCCCTATAATGAGGGGAGGAGTTGAGCCTGAACTGTGTGTGTGAGCTGAAGCTGCTAGAGAGAACTTTGTGCTGTTTGCAATAAGGAAGGTCCCACAGCCTGGGAAGGAGTGTACGTGTGAAATTTGCAAGACTTTTCCGGGTACAGCAAAGGTGGCTGTTCCGTGCTAGCTCGTGAAGCCACGAAGATACTGAGAAAGGGACTTACAGTTTCCAGGAGCATCCCTAGGATCCAGAAGCAAGGAGAAGACCTCGCTTCACAGAGCTGACAGAAAGCCGTGTGCACCACCATATTAGACTTCTGGGGGCCCCCTGGGACTGGACCTGAGTCCCCAACGTCACTGTGAGTCTGTTCCTGTTTGGTGCACCTGTTAGGGCCTAGTGTAGGCTTCAGTAGTCAGTACACGGGAGCCGTGTGGCCTGCTTAGTAAGGGCCAGGGAGGTTATACGTAGAGTAGCATCGTTATTTGTGTATTGTTTAAAGTTGCTTGTGAGACATATTCTGAGTCTGTAATAGTTGGAGCTCCGTGCTATTTTACGGACAAGATAAAGTTTATAACTCTTGTAAAGTGTCTCTTGCCATTGCATACCCCTGTTTGCATCTTCCTCACCCACTTCATTCCTTGCCTCCCAATAAATCTAACCTTTGTTGTTTGCACCTCATCTTGTGTACAGTAGTCTTCCTGCACCGTGGTGGTCCCTCGGCCATCGCTTCAGCTCTCCTCTCATAGCGTTTCCTGGTCTGCCCATCATAAGCAGGCATCCACATACAAGAGCAAAAAGAATTAAAACAGACTGTGTGAGCCATGGTAACTGTCTGCTTTCCTTACTGCAGAGGGATTATATGTGACAGACCACCCCTGAGTGCCCACTGAGGGGCAGTACAGCATAATTGGCAGCACTACACTTGTTTTGGCAATGCTAACGTGTATTTGGACCTGCCAATAAAGCTCTTTTGAATTTAAGAGGCAAGATACTAGAAGTGTTTATAATGAGACTTCACACTGCAGCACTGACCATTCTCCCACACTGCTGGAGATGAAAGCTGTTTGTTAATCATACTCAGGTCTGCTGTGCCCCAGCACATGTAATCACTCCGAAGGGAGAGTGCAGACTGTTTGTCAATACATGTCTCACAATTTTTGGGGGTGAATTAACAAAGAAGACAAGCTTGAAATAGATCACTCTGTTTGTAATGACTCTATATAATATAGGAGTTTCACTTTTTGAATTGAAGAACTGAAATAAATAAACTTTTTGATGATATTTTAATGTATTTTCAGATTTGTCCAGGTATTTAAAAATCACTATTTTCCATCAATCATTACTTTTTCAATGCTTAGTTGGCCGTTTCCAATAACTATTTAGTGGGCACCATTTTTGGCTTTCATTATGGCGCCAGTTAGATCAGTAGAAGCAACAGTAAGAAATGAAATCTTTTTCTGGTGGATCCACTTCAAAAATTGCCTGAAAAATCTCTTATTAACCGCTTCACGACATTTGCCGCACACGTATGGCACATATCGCGTTTCCCTCTTTGATGTGGGCTCCGGTGCTGAGCCCACATCTTTTCCGACACATGTCAGCTGATTGAGCTGACATGTGCCCCTAAGAGCCATAATTGGAATTGCGATCCATCCATGGCTGTTAACCTGTTAAATGCCACTGTCAATCTCTGACTGCGGTAATGAACATGTTCTCGCCAGAAGCACATCACTAATCCCGCCCATTGGGAGACCGCTGTGATTGTCATAGCTGGATAGCAAGTGAGCATTTCTGCTACACTTAGCAGGGCTGCAGCCCCATTCAAAATAAAACAATTTAAAAAATAAAAATACACATATTTGGCATCACCGTGTTCAGAATTGCTCAATCTATAAATATATAAAAATAAATAATCCGATCGGTAACCGGCGTAACGAGGAAAAAAAGTAAAAACTCTAGAATTACTTTTTTTTTGGTTGCCATAAAATTGCATTAAAATGCAGTAACGGGCGATCAAATCATTGTATCTGCACCTAAAGAACATCTCTAGAATCCGCCCTTTTCTCACCATGGAGACAACAAAAACCCTCACTGTCGCCCTAATCCACTCCCGCCTGGACTACTGCAATGCTCTATTAATTGGCCTCCCCCTCACTCGACTTTCCCCTCTCCAGTCTATCCTTAATGCAGCAGCCAGGGTTGTCCATCTGGCTAATCGTTACTCAGATGCATGCGCTCTTTGCCAGTCATTACACTGGCTGCCCATTCATTACAGGATACAATTCAAAGTACTTGTTCTCACCCACAAAGCTCTTCACAGTGCGGCACCCCCTTACATCTCCGCCCTCATTTCGGTCTATCGGCCTAACCGACCGCAGCGCTCTGCAAATGACTTTCTACTAACCTCTGCACTAATCCGTACCTCCCACTCCCGACTCCAAGACTTCTCCCGTGCTGCACCAATCCTCTGGAATGCTCTGCCCCAAGATATTAGGACCATCCACAATTTGCATAGTTTTAGTCGCACCCTCAAAACACATTTGTTCAGAGCGGCCTATCACGTTAACTAATCAAAGTCATTTTATGTTTGTGTGTGTGTAGCCCATTCACTACTTCCATCTATCCCCCACCCCCTGAAGATGGCTGGACCATCATTGTAAATACAGCATTGTAAATACACACCTGTACTTTCTCCCCCACCTCATTGTAGATTGTAAGCTCTCACGAGCAGGGTCGTCGTATTTTGTTTTATTACTGTATTGTTAACGTTGTTACCTATGGCTGTTGTGTTTGAAACTGTTAAACTGTAAAGTGCTGCGGAATATGTTGGCGCTATATAAATAAAGATTATTATTATCTGCACCAAAATGGTATCAATAAAAATGTCAGCTTGGCGCGCAAAAAATGAGCCCACACTGAGCCCCAGATCCATGCGGCCATATTGACAGAAAAATAAAAAAGTTATGGCTCTGGGAAGGGGAGCAAAAAACAAATGCAAAAAACAGAACATGGCCTGGGGGTGAAGTGGTTAAACACTCAAAAGTACATATTCATTTCTATGTATAAACAATTTGCTGTAATTTTAGGCCTTTACATAGTTACATAGGTTGAAAAAGACCTAGGTCCATCAAGTTCAACCTTTCTCCACCAATTATAAATTATATGTCACAAAATTATCTTTTGAACATCTTTAACCCCTTTCTGCCATGGGACGGAATAGTAAATCCGATGGCCGAACCCCCCGCTTTGATGCGGTCTCCAGCGGTGAGCCTGCATCAAAGCCGGGATATGTCAGCGGTTTTGAACAGCTGACATGTGCCCGCAATAGGCGCAGGTGGAATCGCGATCCCGCGCCTATTATCTAGCTAAATGCCGCTGTAAAACTCTGACAGCGGCATTTAACAAGTGCTTCTGGCCATCCGGCCGGAAATGCACGCAGTGGTGACCCCTGTCACATGATCGGGGTCATCGCTGCTTCGGTATAACAACCAGAGGTCTCCTGCAAACCTCTATGGTTGTTGATGCCGGATTGCTATGAGCGCCACCCTGTGGACGGCGCTCATAGTAATGCTGTCATTCTACTACATAGGAATGATCTGAGCATCGCCTCTATGTAGCAGAGGCATTCGAGTTATGGCAGCTTCTAGCCTCCCATGGAGGCTATTGAAGCATGCCAAAATTAAAAAAAAAAGTTTTTAAAAATATGGAAAAAATAAAAAAATGTAAAAGTTTAAATTGCCCCTCTTTCGCCCCATTCAAAATAAAACAATAATAATAAAAAAAAACTACACATATTTGGTATCACCGAGTTCAGAACCGCCTGATCTATCAATAAAAAAAGGATTAACCTGATCACTTAACAGCGTAGCGAGAAAAATGTCAAAACGCCAGGATTACTTTTTTGGTCACCGCGACATTGCATTAAAATGCAATAACGGGCGATCAAAAGAACGTATCTGCACCAAAATGGTATCATTAAAAACGTCAGCTCGGCACGCAAAAAATAAGCCCTCACCAGATCACAAAAAATAGAGACGCTACGGATAATGGAAAATTGCACATTTTTTTTTAGCAAAGTTTGGAATTTTTTTTCACCTCGTAATGACCTGGAGAATCGTAATGGCAGGTCAGTTTTAGCATTTAGTGAACCTAGCAAAAAAGCCAAACAAAAAGCAAGTTTGGGATTGCACTTTTTTTGCAATTTCACCACACTTGGATTTTTTTTCCTGTTTTCTAGTACACGACATGGTAAAACTAATGGTTTCGTTCAAAAGTACAATTTGTCCCGCAAAAAATAAACCCTCACATGGCCATATTGACGGAAAAATAAAAAGTCATGGCTCTGGGAAGGAGGGAAGCAAAAAATTAAAACGCAAAACCGAAAAAAGCTCCAGTCTTTAAGGGGTTAATCATTTAAATTAACAAGAAGTGACCTGACAATTCTTCAGGAGTTTTTGGCTCTCAAGACACTTTCTGCTTTATAATAGAATTACCGTAAATGAAAAAGCTTAAAGGGACTCTGTCACCTGAATTTGGAGGGAACAATTTTCAGCCACAGGGGCGGGGTTTTCGGGTGTTTGATTCACCCTTTCCTTACCCGCTGGCTGCATGCTGGCTGCAATATTGGATTGAAGTTCATTCTCTGTCCTCCATAGTACACGCCTGCACAAGGCAATCTTGCCTTACGCAGGCGTGTACTATGGAGGACAGAGAATGAACTTCAATCCAATATTGCAGCCAGCATGCAGCCAGCGGGTAAGGAAAGGGTGAATCAAACACCCGAAAACCCCGCCCCTGTGGCTGAAAATTGTTCCCTCCAAATTCAGGTGACAGAGCCCCAAAGACGCCAAAGCAACATTTTTTGAATACAGCTCAAAATACAGCTAGTGGCTTCTTCAATGTTGAATAAAGTTATAAAAACAGCTGGAAAATGCCAGCAAAAAAGAAATCACAAAAATGCTGGAAAAACGCAAAAAAACATTGTCCGGAGTCAAAAACATTGAAAAAGTCTGGAAACGTCCAAATAAACGCTAAAAAAAGATGCTTTAGGAAAAAAATGTTTCCTGAAGTGTCTTTCTCCTGAAAAACTCAGTGGAATTGCTCACCTTAAAGGGCCACTGTCACCCCCCTCCAGCCGTTATAAACTAAAAGAGCCACCTTGTGCAGCAGTAATGCTGCATTCTAACAAGGTGGCTCTTTTAGTTTTAGGTTCAAGTATACCCCAAATAAAGCGTTTTTATACTTAGCCACAATTCCTGTCTCTAGCCAGGTAGGCGGGTCCTCACTCCCCAGCTTGACCAGCTCCTCTGCCGTCACTCCAATCTTCCTGCGCTTTCGGCGCCACCCCCTCAGCGCTGTTATCGGTTCAAAACCGGCGCCTGCGCAGTGTACTGCTGTGCCACCTTTGGAATCCCCGCACTGTGCATAATGCATAACACATAGTGCGGGGCTGGGATTCCAAAGGTGGGTGGCCGCAATGCCCGTGCAGGCGCAGTGTGCAAGCCTGGCTGGGATGTCAGACGGCCAGAGCTTACTGCGTCTGCGCAGCACAGCAGTACACTGCGCAGGCGCCGGTTTTGAACCGATAACAGCGCTGAGGGGGCGGCGCCGAAAGCGCAGGAAGATTGGAGTGACGGCAGAGGAGCTGGTCAAGCTGGGGAGTGAGGACCCGCCTACCTGGCTAGAGACAGGAATTGTGGCTAAGTATAAAAACGCTTTATTTGGGGTATACTTGAACCTAAAACTAAAAGAGCCACCTTGTTAGAATGCAGCATTACTGCTGCACAAAGTGGCTCTTTTAGTTTATAACGGCTGGAGGAGGGTGACAGTGGCCCTTTAAAGACTATGTGTGCACATCCCCTAATTGTCCAATATACGTTCTGTATGACTTCCTTGATTTTCTCGATCTTTTCTCACATTGTGAACCTTATTATTTCAGTGGATAATACTAATAATATGTCCGGGTCATGTGATGGACACACATAGGCCCCCAGAACAAGACGCAGCTCTGATAACTGTGCTGTATTCAGTCTTGTACCTGTGTGTCCATCACATGCCCTGGACACAGTACAATCCTCTGGAAATGAAGCATGATGGCTTCAAACAGCAGCAAGCTGAGATCTTGACGACCATGAGGAACATGTACACAAAGTAAACCATTTTTGTTTTAAAACCAGACAATCCCCTTATAGCCAAAAAGCCATGAGTTGCCGACCTAAACTTTATATTGAAGCCCCGGGGTTTTGGAATCTGGGCTCCATGTTTTCAGTAAGTCAAGAATATTGGAATAATTTGACTTTACTTATTTAACAGAAATTTAAATGTTCACTCTCATTCTTTATTTTTTTCAGCATGATGACATGGCACAGAATAAGTGTGTTAAATGGTAAGAATCTATTTGTGTGATCCAGAGATCAATATTACGTCTTACATCAGACACAGGAAATGACTAAATAAATAGTCTCTAAATCTGCCGATGAATGAGGAGAAAAGATTCTCTTCTCATTTCCATTTGGACGTGTCTTTTGTCTCTTCCGTTTTAGGAGATCCATGGCATCAGTGATGCAAACGGAAACAGAGGGACCCCATTTATTATCATTTATTATTATAGGGCCTATGTGGGTTCCATTTTTTGGAATGGAAGAAAAAGTTTTCCATGTGGGACATTTATTTTCCATTTAAAAAAAAGGACACTCAAGAGAACCCAAAATTAACAATGGGCCCCCTCTGCTTCCTAAAAAAAAACCCTGACAGACCGCCTGAGCGGACATGTGGACGGAGTCTGTGTTAGCAGTTTCCTGGAAGCTGTGGAAATGAACAGTCTCCCCCGAATCCTGTACTTTTCAGATAAGGCCGTTAGCCTATTATTTTTAATGATACATCGTGTGGGATAATCCTAAAGTATAACCATGAATATGCAGATTAGTGATGGACACGGCCACAGGAACCACTCAGGAGAATGATTAATTTAATTAATTGACTAAAGCTGGAGTTACACTAAACGACTTACCAGCGATACGACCTGGCCGTGATCGTTGGTAAGTCGTTGTGTGGTCGCTGGGGGCTGTCACACAGACAACTCTCTCCAGCGACCAACGATCAGGGCAACGACTTCGGCATCGTTGAAACTGTCTTCAACGATGCCGAAGTCCCCCTGCAGCACCCGGGTAACCAGGGTAAACATCGGGTTACTAAGTGCAGGGCTGCGCTTAGTGACCCGATATTTACCCTGGTTACCATTGTAAAAGTAAAAAAAAAAAAAACACTACATACTCACATTCTGATGTCTGTCACGTCCCCCGCCTGCGTCCACAGGGTTAAAACTGCTTTCGGCAAGAGCGCTGCTAATATGCATGCCCTGCTGCCGAGAGCTTCCCTGCACTGAACGTGTCAGCGCCGGCAGTAACAGCGGTGACGTCACCGCTGTGCTCTGCTTTACGGCCGGCGCTGACACAGTCAGTGCAGGGAAGCTCTCGGCAGCAGCGCGTGCATATTAGCAGCGCTCTTGCCGAAAGCAGTTTTAACCCTGTGGACGCAGGCGGGGGACGTGACAGACATCAGAATGTGAGTATGTGGTTTTTTTTTTAACTTTTACAATGGTAACCAGGGTAAATATCGGGTTACTAAGCGCAGCCCTGCGCTTAGTAACTCGATATTTACCCTGGTTACAAGTGAACACATCGCTGGATCGGCGTCACACACGCCGATACAGCGATGACAGCGGGTGATCAGCGACCAAAAAAAGGTCCTGATCATTCCCCAACGACCAACGATCTCCCAGCAGGGGCCTGATCGTTGGTCGCTGTCACACATAACGAGATCGTTAGCGGGATCGTTGCTACGTCACCAAAAGCGTGATGTTGCAACGATATTGTTAACGATATCGTTATGTGTGACTCAGCCTTAACATGTTGGAATGTGATGAAAAATTTGAGATGCGCTTCAGAGTTTAGTTATGATTATTCATCAGTTGTTGTTGTAAAATGGTTGTTGATTACAGCACGTCCTGCACTGGAGAGAAAAAAGTGGTTGCCCGTTCACACGGTACAGCAGGATAAATAATTCTGTCCTTAACGATTATATTTCCTTTCACGATGCAATAAAACTACAATTTTGTTCATAGCTCATTATTCCTGTGACCGTTTCTTCTCACTGTGGTTGGTGTTTTTAGGGCCTCCTGTGAGAGCACTGAAGATGCCCCAGTGGAGACACCAATGCTGCATGTCAGGGGAATTGCTATTGCTGACAAAGGTACCAGGTTTATGATTCCTATTTCAAACACAATTTTTCTAAAATTAAAGTGTTGCAATATTGATGGCCTATTCTGAGGATGGGACTCTTGCACACTGATGGTGGTTGCGGCGTTCTGGCGATTGCCATGTCTACTTTACTGTTTACACTGCTCTGTATATTTAGTAGGGGCAATGCTAGATTTTGCAGCTTTGTCCCATTAAAGTGCCAATAATATTGTAGTTACAGAAACCCCCTATTAATATAATTCCAAACTTCCCGTGAGGCTGTTTGGGCTCTGTCTCAAATGAGTCAATGCAACTATTCCAGCAATCCTGAAATCAATCAATGATGATAATTAAAATTGGAAGCATTTGGGATTCCTATGAGAAAATACAATCCTGATATTACATAGTTTTCTAGGTTGAAAAAAGGCATAGGTCCATCAATCTCAACCTTTCTAAATTAATTACAGTTTGTTGGTAGATTATTTGTAACCCACAGTGGCATTTGATATGAGAAAATCATCTAATCTTTTTTTTTTTAAATGCTGATATAGTGTCTGCTATTACTGCCCCTTATAATAGGGCTTTCTACCCCTCATATGCAATTTTTTTTACTGGCAATGATGTGCCTACTGTTTTCTCTTCCACTTCTCTGAATTTAGGTAATTGTATATGGGGGCTATGGGGAATCATAATGTGTATAGGGGGCTACGGGGAATAATGCTATGCATAGGGGGGACTAGAAGACATGTTGTGTATAGGAGGGCTATGGGATATATTTGTGATGCTAGTCACTACTCACGGACTAGCCGTGAGACAGAGTGGTCAAGACGTCCAAGGTCAAAAGCCAAGAAGGTACATCAAAAACAAAGGGAAGAGACTATGGCTTAGTCAAATAACGTTCCAAGGTCAAAATACTAGGAAAATAGCAGATCAGAGCAGAGGGGGTTAAACAGAAAGATGGTCAAAACAAGGTCCAAGGTCAGGCAACAAAAGATCTACAAACAGAATGCAAGGTACAGAGAGACAAACCATATAGTAGCTAAATGTACATCTGGTAGAGGTCTGGGAGTAACAGCTCAGTTAATTAGCCTGGCAGTCACCTGGGATAATGGGCTATAAGCCATCATGCGGTGTATAGGGGGCTATGAGGCATCATATCGTATATAATGGGCTTTTGGGCATCATACTGCACATAGGAGGCTTTCGACCATCATAACACATATAGTGAGACCGTGAGACATCATTCTGCATATAGTGGGGGCGATGGGCCATCATACTAGGTATAGGGGGTTATGGTCTATGGGCCATCATACTGTGTATACAGGGCTATGCACCATCATAATGTGTTATGTAGTCAGCATCTGCCTCTTAGACTAGCATCTGGAGCTAGCTCTGATTATTGGTGTTTACACCTTAAATGTCACTGCCAGACTCAAAACACAGCATTTAAGGCTTGTTGTTGTGGCATTTTGGGTGCCCATCATCACCTTTGCAATCAATTGAAATTAAAAAAATAAATCTGTTTAATACTGCTGCATCCTCAAAGGTCTGATATATTAAAATATAAAATTATTCAATTTGTATAGTAAATGACGTTTTTTTGGTCATCTTGACTCCCCAAAAAAATACAATACAAAGCAATCAAAGTATCATGTGTAACCCAAAATGATGCAAATAAAAACGATAGCTTTCCACAAAGAAATAGAGTTCCATTAATGTAAAAATGAAAATCTCCCAGGTCTCAGAAAATGGTTAAATTTGTTTGATTTTTTACACATTTCTGATTTTTTTTTAATTCAACAATTATATGAGTTTGGTAATGCTGTAACTGTACGTACCTGGAAAATCAGTGTTCCCAGCTAATTTTTACTGCACGATAAATACCATAAAAAAAAAAAAACAAAAACAACAATTATGGTAGAATTGCAGTTCTCCATTTCACCACACTTTGAACTTTATTCCCATTTTCCAGTACATTGCATGGGAAAATGAATGGTACACTTCAAAAGGCCAACTTATTTAGAAAAAAATGGAACCTCTTATGATTGTTTGAAAGAAAAATAAAAAATGTAGAGGGGAAAAAAATGAATTTGCAAAAATAGAAACTTGCTTGATCACATGGGGTCTAAACTGGTTGTCTGGCAGCATTGGTGATAAATGGTGCTGATGAAATTACGACCCCACATACCTGCTGAGATGTGTGCACAATGGGCAGGTATGAGTGTCGGTGTACAGCCTCTTATGCTTGTTAGAGCACTTAATCCACAGGATGTTAGTGACCCGTCTATTCAATGTATAGTCTACTTGCCATATCCTAGACTTGTCTTTGTGCTGATGATCTTCATACTCCTATGTTATACCGGTGATGCTGAGTCGCTTCTCATGGACAAGCTGTGAGTCAGGGTAATCAAGGAGTCCGAGGTCAAGACCAAGGAGGGTACGTCATAAACAGAGGGAAGAGACAAAGGCGTAGTCAGGTAATGGTCCGATGATGTAATACCAGGATGATAACAGATCAGAGCAAAGGGGCTTGGCAAAAGGGATGGTCAGAATGAGGTCCAAGGTCAGGCAGGAAAAAGATCCACAAGCAAAGCACAAGGCACAGAGAACCAAGCCACACAGAGCTGAGTGTACATCTGGCAGAGACCTTGGCCTGACAGCCCATCTAAGTAGCTGGGCAATCACTTGGAACAGGGAACACCTGAAGGCAGCCCAGCACCTCCCAATCTCAGACTGGACAGCCGAGCTGTCAATCAAACCACTGACAGCTCATAACGTCCCTGCACCAGACTGGACGACTGAACTGTCAATCAAAGTACTGATATCTTCAGCACACTCCTGCAACAGGATGGATGACTGATCTGTCAGTAACTGCATCCCAGGCACACTGAGGGGTGGAATCGTGACAATACCCCTGTGTTCTGGGGCAGCTGTAGAATTATATTCCATGTGTACTGTAATGTAACACTTCTGGAATTAATACTGTAGTTTTTGAAAATTACAGTTATAATTTAGGATTCTTTTACAAGAAGATTAACATGAACAGACTACAGATTGCCAGTTGTATTGTCACTATGAAATCCCAGTTTTCAGCCTGTTGCTAAGCAGCGAGTAATAGATTGGTAGATGCCAGTGCTAGAAGACAAAGCAAAAGTAATATTGTCTTATAATTACTTGTGAACAATGCAGTGTCTGGAAAAATGCATGTAGATGTATACATTTCTGCAATGTTCAGTTCTATACCTAAATATTACAAAGTTACGTAAAATGGTTATGTTAATCCAGTTTTTATCTTCTGTACCTCTAATAAGCAATAATATTACATTGTCATACTATTATAATTTGCTATTAAACATGATTAATGATATAATATTATATACTATACGTATAGTACACGTAACCTAGCTGGTTAGAAACCTAGCTTTATGAAAAGGGATAAATGCTGGTAACATTTACTAATGCGAGTCCAGGCATAACCACTAGAGGGTGCTGGATAACTTTTTGTTATCAGCATTTATTTTCATTTGAAGTTGTTTTTATGGATTTTAGAGAACAAAAATGTTGAAAAAGTCAATATTTTATTTTGTATGCTCTCTGTTGATTTTTATTTATTTGGTTGGAAACAACTATTGCAATTATTATAGCAACACACTGTGCTTTAAACCATACAAGGAGAGCAGTGAATGCCTTAAATAATAAATGATAAAAAAAAAAATCAACAGCAATAAACCACTAAACAAATGAGAACAGAACATTCCCAGAAGAGCTTTTATCCTAATAGGAATATGTTTAGGGAAAACATTAAAAAATTGACAAATTAAATTATGGTCTCTGTAATATTAAGGGCTCGCTCACAATAGTGTATAAAACGGACGAGTGCAATCAGATAAGAAATCAGATTGCACTCACACCAATATTATTCATTGTATCAGTGCTAAAACTGCAATTTTTTCCTCAACTGAATTTGGCATGAGGAACAAATTGTAGCGTGCTACATATGGCTGCGTATATCGGATGACACTCGCCAATGCAAGTCAATGGGTACAAGAAAAAACAGATGGCACGTGGACTATCCTTAAGGCGCCCGATTTTTACGCATCACAAATGAAAAAGACAAGATATGCAATCATCCCGTGACAGGAAATTACCGTAACTCACAAGGAAGTGTTGGCACCCTCCCCGAACATGCGCCAAGAGAAGACATACACAGCTCCAAGGAGATCAAGCAAAAAGAGGCTGTCTCTGCCATCAATGTGGAGATGCTCCTGGTCCTTGTTCAGGTGCGGCCAGAGACTTGGGCTACGCTGAAGCACAAGCGCGATGTCTCCTGGGCGTACATATGCAGACAAATGTACCCACTGTATGATGACAGCCCGGGATGTCAAAATTGGAATTAGTAGGTTTTGCTTTCATTTATTTGCTGTATTGTTTGCTACCCTCATTTCCGTCCCATATATCTTAATTAGTTTGTCAACAGATCTTCTTTAAGTCCATTTTTGCATATGTTTGGCCAAGCTTACCTAATGCCACATGCAACATCATGCTACATGTCTCACACACCTCGTGCCCCCTCACATGTATGATCTCTTTGGCCAGATATTTGATAAAGACTTTCATATGTAATATTTCTGTTTGGAATTTTCTGAATTTCTGTCTATGTAATGTCACATGTTAGTTACCAAATGACCAACTGCAAATTGTTTCCTCCCTTAGTGTATGGCTGAAATTCTCATTTTTCAAAAAATATCCTCCCGTTGTTTTGGTAACCTCGATCGGGAAATGTGATTTCTGCCCAAAAATAACGTACAACAAAGAGCACTCATATACTTCCTAATTGTCAAATATACACATCCTCCATTGCAGAAGGACAAAACACTGACATTATCGATATGTTGCTTTTTAGAAGTTTTTAGCAGTCCACTCCTTGTGAATCTCCTCCACATTTTTGAATGGCCTTTTCTTAACAATCCTTTCAAGGCTGCGGTTATCCCGATTGCCTGTGCACCTTTTTCTACCACACTTTTTCCTTCCATTCAACTTTCCATTAATATGCTTGGATTCAGCACTCTGTGAACAGCCAGCTTCTTTAGCAGTGACCTTTTGTGGCTTACCCTCCTTGTGGAGTGTGTCAATGACTGCCTTCTGGATATCTGTGGATTGTGGAGCCTACTGAAACAGACTAAAGGTACCTTCACACTGAACAACTTAACAACGATAACGATAGCGATCCGTGACGTTGCAGCGTCCTGGATAGCGATATCGTTGTGTTTGACATGCAGCAGCGATCTGGATCCTGCTGTGACATCGCTGGTCGGAGCTAGAAGGCCAGCACCTTATTTCGTCGCTGGATGACCCGCTGACATCGCTGAGTCGGCGTGTGTGACGCCGATTCAGCGATGTCTTCACTGGTAACCGGCCGCGCTTAGTAACCCGATATTTACCCTGGTTTCCATTGTAAATGTAAAAAAAACCAAACACTACATACTTACATTCCGGTGTCTGTCGCGTCCCCGGGCGTCCGCTTCCCTGCACTGTGTCAGCGCCGGCCGGCCGTAAAGCAGAGCACAGCGGTGACGTCACCGCTCTGCTTTCCGGTGGCGCTTACACAGGATGCAGGAGGAGTGCAGGGAAGTGGACGCCGGGGGACGTGACAGGCACCGGAATGTGAGTATGTGTTTTTTTTTTTTACATTTACAATGGTAACCAGGGTAAACATCGGGTTGTTATCGGGTTACTAAGCGCGGCCCTGAGCTTAGTAACCCGATGTTTACCCTGGTTACCCGGGGACTTCGGCATCGTTGGTTGCTGGAGAGCTGTCTGTGTGACAGCTCTCCAGCGACCACACAACGACGAAATAGCGACGCTGCAGCGATCGGCATCGTTGTCTATATCGCTGCAGCGTCGCTTAATGTGACGGTACCTTAAGGGACCCTTTTGAATGCTTAGGAAGCGTTTGCAGGTGTTTTTGTTAATTATTCTAATTTACTGAGATAATGATTTTTGGGTTTTCATTGGCTGTAAGCCATAATCATCAACATTAGCAGAAATAAACACTTGAAATAGATCACTCTGTCTGTAATGACTATATATAATATACTAGATGTTTCCAGCCAGCTAACGCTCAGCACGCTCATTGCTATCTAATTAACGCTGCTGGTGATTAAACTAAAGTAAATAATGACAACATTCAATAGCGCTTATGCAGGTGGTAAATTAACTTAAAATGAAGTTAATAACAATAGTGTGGTGATATGGTGGGGGGCGGGATTATGTGTGGTAATGGGGTGGGAGCGGGATTATGTGTGGTAATGTGTTGGGGGGCGGGATTATGTGTGGTGATGTGTGGAGGGCGGAGCTACTGTGCAGGGGGCGGGATTAGCGAGTATTCACGATGCCTCTTATATATATAGATGAGTTCCAATTTTTGTATTGAAGAACTTACATAAATTAACTTTTTGATGATATTCTAATTTTGTGAGAAGCACCTGTATGTGGTTGAGTAATATATAGCAGGACATCATATGCAAACGCAGATTATTTGTACTCTGTGTCTGCCACCTTAATCCCCTTGATATTGGGGTTATCTCGGATTGATGAGACCAGTTGCTCCATCACTAGGATATATAAGAGGGGGGACATGGGACATCCCTGTCTTGTTCCATTGGTTATTATGAAAGGTGATGAAATTGTTCCATTTATCTTCAGCCTAGCTGACGGATTGCAATACAGGGCCAAGATTTGGGCTATAAAAGGGTCCCCTACCCCAAGCTTTTTAAGAGAGTAATATATATGGCATGCCAGGAGACTCTATCGAACGCCTTCTCATCGTCTAACGAAAGTATTAGTAGAGGGATACCTCTTGATTGGGCATGATGAATAATGTCAATTGTCTTTAAGGTGTTTTCCGATCTTCCCTCCCATGGAGAAATGCCATCTGATCCAAGTGTATGTTTTCAGTTAAGGAAGGTTGCAGCCTGTTCACCAATATTTTAGCATAGATCTTCAGATCCACGATCAGCAGAGAGTTGGGTCTATAGATAGAGTATAAATGTGGGTCCCCACCCTTTTTTGGGAGAACAGTAATATGTGCCTTTGTGGTTTGAATAGGAAAAGGGTTCGTGCAGGGCGCGTGGTTAAATCCTCCCAGCAGGAAAGGTGAAAGGAGGGGAAGGAATGTTTTATAGAATTTATCTGAAAATCCTTCTGGGCCTGGGCTTTTTCCCACTCGCTAATGACTGGGTAGCCAACTGCATTTCAGACTCTTTTAACCCCTTAAGCCCCGAGGGTGGATTGCACGTTAATGACCGGGCCAATTTTTACAATTCTGACCACTGTCCCTTTATGAGGTTATAACTCTGGAACGCTTCAACGGATCTTGGGGATTCTGACATTGTTTTCTCGTGACATATTGTACTTCATGATAGTGGTAAAAAATTTTTGATATTGCCTGCGTTTATTTGTAAAAAAAATGGAAATTTGGCGAGAATTTTGAAAATTTCGCAATTTTCCAACTTTGAATTTTTATGCAATTAAATCACAGAGATATGTCACACAAAATACTTTATAAGTAACATGTCTACTTTACATCAGCACAATTTTGGAACCAAATTTTTTTTTGTTAGGGAGTTATAAGGGTTAAAAGTTGACCAGCAATTTCTCATTTTTACACCATTTTTTTTTAGGGACCACATCTCATTTGAAGTAATTTTGAGGGGTCTATATGATGGAAAATACCCAAGTGTGACACCATGCTAAAAACTACACCCCTCAAGGTGCTCAAAACCACATACAAGAAGTTCAGGTGTTTCACAGGAATTTTTGGAATGTTTAAATAAAAATGAACATTTAACTTTTTTCACAAAAAATTTACTTCAGCTCCAATTTGTTTTATTTTACCAAGGGTAACAGGAGAAAATGGTCCCCAAAAGTTGTTGTACAATTTGTCCTGAGTACGCCGGCCGATACCCCATATGTGGGGGTAAACCACTGTTTGGGTGCATGGCAGAGCTCGGAAGCGAAGGAGCCCCATTTGACTTTTCAATGCAAAATTGACTGGAATTGAGATGGGATGCCATGTTGCGTTTGGAGAGCCCCTGATGTGCCTAAACAGTGGAAACCCCCCACAAGTGACACCATTTTGGAAAGTAGACCCCATAAGGAACTTATCTATATGTGTGGTGAGCACTTTGACCCATTAAGTGATTCACAGAAGTTTATAATGCAGAGCCGTAAAAATAAAAAATCATATTTTTTCACAAAAATGATCTTTTTGCCCCCAATTTTTTATTTTCCCAAGGGTAAAAGAAGAAATTGGACCCCAAAAGTTGTTGAACAATTTGTCCTGAGTACGCTGATACCCCATATGTAGGGGTAAACCACTGTTTGGGCGCATGGGAGAGCTCGGAAGGGAAGGAGCGCCGTTTGACTTTTCACTGCAAAATTGACAGGAATTGAGATTGGACGCCATGTTGCGTTTGGAGATCCACTGATGTGCCTAAACATTGAAACCCCCCCACAAGTGACACCATTTTGAAAAGTAGACCCCCTAAGTAACTCATATAGATGTGTTGTGAGAGCTTTGAACCCCCAAGAATTTCACTATAGTTTATAACGCAGAGCCGTGAAAATAAAAATTCTTTTTTTTTTCCACAAAAATTATTTTTTAGCCCCCAGTTTTGCATTTTTCCAAGGGTAACAGGAGAAATTGGACCTCAAAAGTTGTCCAATTTGTCCTGAGTGCGCTGATACCCCATATGTGGGGGGGAACCACCGTTTGAGCGCATGGCAGAGCTCGGAAGGGAAGGAGCGTAATTTGGAATTCAGACTTGTATTGGTCTGCAGGCGTCACATTGCGTTTGCAGAGCCCCTAATGTACCTAAACAGTAGAAACCCCCCACAAGTGACCCCATATTGGAAACTAGACCCCCCAAGGAACTTTTCTAGATGTGTTGCAAGAACTTTGAACCCCCAAGTGTTTCACTACAGTTTATAACGCAGAGCCGTGAAAATAAAAAATATTTTTTTTCCACAAAAATTATTTTTCAGCCCCCAGTTTTGTATTTTCCCAAGGGTAACAGGAGAAATTGGACCCCAAAAGTTGTTGTCCAATGTGTCCTTAGTACGCTGATACCCCATATATTGAGGTAAACCCCTGTTTGGGCGCACGGGAGAGCTCGGAAGCGAAGGAGCACTGTTTTACTTTTTCAATGCAGAATTGGCTGGAATGGAGATCGGACGCCATGTCGCGTTTGGAGAGCCCCTGATGTGCCTAAACAGTGGAATCCCCCATTATAACTGAAACCCTAATCCAAACACACCCCTAACCCTAATCCCAACAGTAACCCTAACCACACCCCTAACCCTGACACACCCCTAACCCTAATCCCAACCTTATTCCCAACCGTAAATGTAATCCAAACCCTAACTTTAGCCCCAACCCTAACTTTAGCCCCAACCCTAACTGTAGCCTTAAACCTAGCCCCAACCCTAACCCTAGCCATAACCCTAACTCTAGCCCTAACCCTAACCCTAGCCCTAACCCTAATGGGAAAATGGAAATAAATACTTTTTTAAAATTTTTCCGCTAACTAAGGGGGTGATGAAGGGGAGTTTGATTTACTTTTATAGCGGGTTTTTTTAGCAGATTTTTATGATTGGCAGCTGTCGCACACTGAAAGACGCTTTTTATTGCAAAAAATATTTTTTGCGTTACCACATTTTGAGAGCTATAATTTTTCCATATTTTGGTTCACAGAGTCATGTGAGGTCTTGTTTTTTGCAGGACGAGTTAACGTTTTTATTGGTAACATTTTCGGGCACGTGACATTTTTTGATCGCTTTTTATTCCGATTTTTGTGAGGCAGAATGACCAAAAACCAGCTATTCATGAATTTCTTTTGGGGGAGGCGTTTATAGCATTCCGCTTTTGGTAAAATGGATAAAGCAGTTTTATTCTTTCGGTCAGTGCGATTACAGCGATACCTCATTTATATCATTTTTTTATGTTTTGGCGCTTTTATACAATATAAACTATTTTATAGAAAAAATAATTATTTTTGCATCGTTTATTCTGAGGACTATAACTTTTTTATTTTTTCTTTGATGACGCTGTATGGTGGCTCGTTTTTTGCGGGACAAGATGATGTTTTCAGCGGTACCATGTTTATTTAGATCCGTATTTTTAATCGTGTGTTATTGCACTTTTTGTTTGGCGGTATGATAATAAAGCGTTGTTTTTTGCCTCTTTTTTTTTTTTACGGTGTTCACTGAAGGGGTTAACTAGTCGGATAGGCGATACTAAATATGTGTACTTTTATTGTTTTTTTTTTATTTAGATAAAGAAATGTATTTATAGGAACAATATATTTTTTTGGGGGGAATTATTTATTTATTTTTTTTATACACATGTGAATATTTTTATTTTTTTACACTATAACATTGCCCCAGGGGGGGCATCGTGTTATAGTGTAAGATCGCTGATCTGACAGTTTGCACAGCACTCTGTCAGATCGGCGATCTGACATGCACAACTCCTCCAGGCTTCCCAGCGCCTGCTCTGAGCAAGCGCTGTGAAGCCACCTCCCTGCAGGACCCGGATTACGCGGCCATTTTGGATCCGGGCCTGCTGCAGGGAGGAGGTAAGAGACCCTCGGAGCAACGCGATCACATCGCGTTGCTCCGGGGGTCTCGGAAGCACGCAGGGAGCCCCCTCCCTGCGTGATGCTTCCCTGTACCGCCGGAACACTGCGATCATGTTTGATCGCAGTGTACCGGGGGTTAATGTGCCGGGGGTGGTCCGTGACCGCTCCTGGCACATAGTGCCGGATGTCAGCTGCGATAGTCAGCTGACACCCGGCCGCGATCGGCCGTCCTCCCCCCGTGAGCGCAGCCGATCGCATATGACGTACTATCCCGTCAGTGGGAATTAAGTCCCAGGTCACCTTGACGGGATAGTACGTCATATGGGATTAAGGGGTTAAGGGTTCATCTAGAGATGAGGTGGGAGACGTTTTTAAAGGGTTCTGTGCTTGTGTCCCAGGCGTGTCTGTCCCATTCAAGGAAGTATGTGTTCTTTTGTATACCATCAAGATTGTATAGTTGAGTATAATATTTATGGAATTCAGTAGGGATATCTTCCGTTGTATTTAGCATTTGACCCGAGTTGTCTTTTATTTTTGGGATGTGATTTTGGGCTTGTTGGGATTTTAGAGGTTTCAGTAGCATGTGTCCACATTTATTGCTATGTTCATATAACTTACTGCTACTGACCTGAAGATAGCATCTATATCACAAGTATAATAGTTTTTGGCTTCCTGTCTGGCTGTTAATAGGTCTTGGAGGGTTGCCGTGGAGCGGGCATGTTTGTGGGCTACCTCAAGGGCTTCTACTTTGCGCAGAGCGAGATTGAGGTAATGTGCCCTATCTCTTTTAAATTGGGTACCATGTTTTATAAATAGACCCCTAAGAACGCATTTCAGTGCCTCCCATTTGATAGTGGGCGAAGATTTGTCAAATTTTTCTCAAAAATTTCTCGTCTTTCTCAAAGTTCGATATTGTGTTGGTCACATCCTGGGTGTCCACCGGGTCCAGCAACAAGGATTTGTTTAGTTTCCAAGACCACAAAAGCTTGGATAGACTGGGAATAACGAGAGAACAGAATACGGGAGCATGGTCAGACTAAAGTAATTGTCCCTATCTCCGTCTCCAGCTGCCAAGATAGGGCTCAGTGTTGTACCAGGACATAGTCAATTCTGCTGTAAGAGTCATGGTAGGGAGAACAAAATGTATAATCTTTGATAGTTGTTTGTGTGAGGAGCCAAATGTCACAGAGCTGTAATTAGAGAAGTGCCCTCTTTACTTTTTTGATAGCTGAATATGATAAAGATGCTTTTCCTGTTGAATTATCTAATGTAGGATCTAGAGTCGAATTGAGGTCTTCACACAGAATGACTGTACCCTGGACAATGGGTATGGCTTTGTCTATTAGGTTGAGAAGGAACTGAGTTTGACCCTGGTTAGGGGTATAAGCATTGATGAACGTGAAGAGTCTACCTTCAATTTTTTTAAATTAGGAGCATATATCTTGCATTCGGATCTTTAATGCATTCAGCAAACTCGTGTGTCAGGCTTTTGTGAATAAGGATAGCTATTCCCTTACTCTTTGATTGGGTGTTGTTACATAGGTACCAGTGGGTATAGTATTTGTTTTTAGGCATAGGGGTATGGTATTCTTTAAAGTGTGTTTCCTGTAGGCACACGATCTGTACCTTTTTCTGTGAAGTAATCTAAGAATTTGGGCCCTTTTTTGCGGGATGTTAAACCTCTTCATATTGAAGGAGGCATACTTAAGTGTCGCCATTGGGTTGACTCTCTCGGCGGTCCGCCCCTCTTAGAGTGAGATGATTACAAGCATCGATGGACATTTGAAGCAACTGTGGTTAATAGACAATAGGGTGAAACAAATATGACCAAAGAAACAGTATGCAAAGAACTACCGTTCAGGGTATAAGTAACAATATTAAGTAGAACCAATCGTGTGGGGGTACCCGATCGCCTGGCAGTGTCCCTTTGGGGGGAAGTGGCATCTAAGCATCGTGAGCACCAATGCTCCTTTAAGAATTACATAGCTGGATAGAAGACTAACCAACTGACTATGAAAAACATTACTGAAAGGCAAAACTATTAAACTCCCACGAGAATACAGTTAGGACAACGGATCTAGGTGAATATTCTGTTGGTAGGTGCTAGCAAGGTTAAGGCATTAAGACCTATGCAGCTTGTCAAATATTTGTATGTACTTCCCTGTGGAGCTACCCATTTTTCACATCCAACTGCAGTTACGTTTTTAAGTGCAGAATAAAGACTTTTCTGTACTATAAAAACGCATTAAAAACGCGGCTTCACATCTGCACCAAAAACGCATAAAATAAGTGGGAGAAGATTGTTATTGAATAGTTTGATGCGGACCCTGCAGAAAACAAAAAACACAGTATTTATGCAATGTGTGAACATGGCCTGCAGACACAAAAAAGGCAGATGTCATATAGTGAAGATAAAAATGAGAAAGTCCTGGCAGCTCTGATTCGGAATGAATGAACAAAAAATAAATCCACAGCTAACAACCTAAAGATGAGCAGGATGCACAATTGACATTGCAGTGCCCAGACTAATCAAAAGCCACGTTGGGGACGTTGGAAGGTAAGAGATTCACGGCCTCCCATCCAGCTGCCAGGTGCACTGACCTGGTCGCTGGACCAGAGTCCCCTGGATGTAGTGGACAATGCCGGATTTGGGTCTATGCCCTGTAGTCTTGGGCGTCTGCTGAATGTCCCCCCCCCCCCCCACTACCACCACCCCTCTGACAACTCCTACTGCCAGGGGATAAAGAAATGGTAAATGGGCATGGATTGGGGTCTGGCCAGGGGCATGGCCAAGATATGGCGGTGTAAAATGGTCAGAGTAAGGGCTAGGGGGCTGCAAAAGGAAGGAAAATGGGGTAAGAGCAGGACAATTGTACTGCAAACAAATGTGGATAGGGAAATAATTTATAGGGGTTCTTTCACCATAGCAATCATAGTAAAATAAGAAGTAAATGAATAACAGTAACATTTTACCTGTGCCCTCAAAGAGACTGAGGCTTTCTAATGTCAGTCCACCTTAAAATTTCACTCACAGAGCAGGTGGCACAGTACCCCTACAGAAGCAGCTTTCAAATTTCACCCACAGAGCGTGGGGCACAGTACCCTTACAGCTCCAAAATATCAGCTACAGTAGCGTACAATACAAATGACGCCGATAAAAAGCTGGTAGTATGAGCTTGGATTGAGCTGGCAGTCCGCTGCGAGGCTTACTACTGTCAGTCCAGTTTAAAATTTCACTCGCAAAGCATGTTTTCACATTTCCCCCACAGAAGTTGATAACAAATTTCATCCACTGCCACAGGGATACTGGAACAGAGAAGGGCCAGCGGATCACAGTGTCTGGTTTCACAGTCTCCTGCACTGACTACTACTGCTTCACCATTTTAATAAACAGTGCAGTTTTATTTTTCTTGCTGGCAGTGCAAGTGTTAATCAGTTCAGTTAATCTCCTGGAGCTCTCCAACCTGGATTGTATGAGCTGTTCAGTGTTGTCAACTCCCCTCTGCTATATAAAGTTGTGTGAAAAAAGTGTTTGCCCCTTTTCCAATTTCCTATTCTTTTGTATGCTTGTCACACTTAAATGTTTCAGATCACCCAAAAAAATTAAATACAGTGGGGAAAAAAAGTATTTAGTCAGCCACCAATTGTGCAAGTTCTCCCTTAGAAAGATGAGAGAGGCCTGTAATTAACATCATAGGTAGACCACAACTATGAGAGTCAAAATTAGAAAACAAATCCAGAAAATCACCTTGTCTGATTTGGCAAGATATATTTTGCAAATTATGGTGGAAAATAGGTATTTGGTCATTTAACAAAAGTTAATCTCAATATTTTGATATATATCCATTGTTGGCAATGGCAGAGGTCAAACGTTTTCTGTAAGTCTTCACAAGGTTGGCACACACTGCTGGTGGTATGTTGGCCCATTCCTCCATGCAGATCTCCTCTAGAGCAGTGATGTTTTGGGCCTGTCGCTGGGCAACACGGACTTTCAACTCCCTCCAAAGGTTTTCTATGCGGTTGAGATCTGGAGACTGGCTAGGCCACTCCAGGACCTTCATATGCTTCTTATGAAGCCACTCCTTCATTGCCCTGGCTGCGTGCTTGGGCTCATTATCAAGCTGAAAGACCCATCCACGGTTGATCTTCAATGCCCTTGCTGATGGAAGGAGGTTTGCGCTCATAATCTCACGATACATGGCCCCATTAATTCTTTCATGTACATGGATCAGTCGTCCTGGTCCCTTTGCAGAGAAAGAGCCCCAAAGCATGATGTTGCCATCTCCATGCTTCACAGTAGGTATGATGTTCTTTGGATGCAACTCAGCATTCTGTCTCCTCCAAACACTACCAGTTTTGTTTCTACCAAACAGTTCTACTTTTGGTTTCATCAGACCATATGACATTCTCCCAATACTCTTCTGGATAATCCAAATGCTGCCTAGCAAACTTCAGATGGGCCCGGACATGTACTGGCTTAAACAGGGGGACATGTCTGGCACTGCAGGATCTGAGTCCCTGGTGGCGTAGTGTGTTACTGATGGTAGCCTTTGTTACAGTGGTCCCAGCTCTATGCAGGTCATTCATTAGGTCCCCCCGTGTGGTTCTAGGATTTTTGTTCACTGTTCTTGTGATCATTTTGACCCCACGGGGTGAGATCTTGCGTGGAGCCCCAGATGGAGGGAGATTATCAGTGGTCTTGTATGTCTTCCATTTTCTTATTATTGCTCCCACTGTTGATTTCATCACACCAATCTGCTTGCCTATTGCAGATTCAGTCTTCACAGCCTGGTGCAGGGCTACAATTTTGTTTCTGGTGTCCTTTGACAGCTCTTTTGTCTTCACCATAGTGGAGTTTAGAGTGTGACTGTTTGAGGTTGTGGACAGGTGTCTTTTATACTGATAACAAGTTCAAACAGGTGCCATTACTATAGGTAATGAGTGGAAGACAGAGGAGCCTCTTAAAGAAGTAGACACAGGTCTGTGAGAGCCAGAAATCTTGCATGTTTTTAGGTGACCAAATACTTATCATTTTCCACCATAATATGCAAAATAAATCTTTCCAAATCGGAAAAGGTGATTTTCCGAAATTGTTTTCTCAATTTGGACTTTCATAGTTGTGGTCTACCAATGACATAAATTACAGGCCTCTCTCATCTTTTTAAATGGGAGAACTTGCACAATTGGTGGCTGACTAAATGCTTTTTCCCCACTGTAACTGAGTGCAGTTGTTGCTGCTAAGGGTGGCCCAATCAAGCATTTGCGATAACGGGCAATGAATCTTGTACAATGCTCTGGAGGAATTTTGACCCACTTATCTTTGCAGAATTGTTTTAATTCTGCCACATTGGAGGGTTTTTGCGCATGAATCATCTTTTTAAGGTCATGCCACAGCACCTCAATCAGATTAATGTCAGGACTTTGACTACGCAACTCCAAAGTCTTAATTTTGCTTTCCTTAAGCCATTCAGAGGTGGACTTGCTGGTATGTTTTGCATCATTGTCTTGCGGCATAACCCAAGTGCTCTTCAGCTTGAGGTCACGAACAGATGGCCAGACATTATCCTTCAGGATTTTTTGTAGACAGCAGAATTCATGGTTCCATTTACCACAACAAGTCTTCCAGGTTCTAAAGCGGCAGAACAGCCCCAGACAATCACACTACCACCACCATATTTCACTGTTGGTATGATGTTCCTTTTCTGAAATGCTGTGTTACTTCTATGCCAGATGTAGTGGGACATACATCTTAAAAAAAAAAAAAGTTCAACTTTTGTCATGTCAGTCCACAGAGCATTCTTCCAAAAGTCTTGGGAATCATCAAGATGTTTCCTGGCAAAAGTGAGACAAGCCTTTATGTTGTTATTGCTCAGCAGTGGTTTTTGTCTTGGAACTCTGCCATTCAGGCCATTTTTGTCCAGTCTCTTTCTTATTGTGGAGTCATGAACATTGACCTTAACTGCATTCTTGGGGTAATTTTGGTTGGCCGTCTACTCCAGGGAAGGTTCACAACTGTTCCATGTTTTTGCCATTTGTGAATAATGGTTCTCACTATCTTTTGCTGGAGTCCCAAAGCTTTTGAAATGGCTTTTAACTTTTTCCAGACTGATAATTCTGAATTGCTTTGTTTCTCATTTGTTCCATAATTTCTTTAAATCACGGTATAATGTTTAGCTTTTATGGTCCTTTTGGTCTATTTCACTTTGTCAGGCAGGTCCTATGTAAATAATTCCTTGTTTGAGAACAAGGGTGTGGCCATTACCAGGCCTTGGTGTGGCTAGGAAATTTGAACTCAACTTCCCAAAGATGTGATAAACAACAGTTAATTTATGTTTTAAGGGGCAGGGGGGAGGCAATAACTTTTTCACACAGGGCCCTGTAGGTTTGTATTTCTGTTTCCCTTAACCCCTTAACGACCGGTGATACGCCTTTTAATGGCGGCACCTAAGGGTACTTATTCCTCAGCGCCGCTTTTTAATGGCGTTGAGAATTAAGGTTATAGCGCCCCCATCTTTGGATATTCTCTGGGATCTCGGCCGCGGGGTAGCTGAGACTCCAGAGAACATAATGCGGGTCAGTTTTCACTGACCCCAGTGTTGTGATCACCGTTATTCACGGAATAACGGCGACCGCAAAAAAAGAAAAGTCTGATTTTTCATTTAATTTCTCTCTTTTCTGATAAGATCTAGCACATCAGAGGAGAGAGAAATGGGGTCCCCCGAGCCACCCTCCATTACCTTCGGTGTCCCTGGACCATCCTGCATCCTGTGGTCCTGTCTCTCGGCTGTCAGCATCTTCTTCCAGGAAGAAAATAGCAGGAGCATGTGCAGTGTACCCACCAAGATCTGCTGGCTAGCACCCGGCAACAATAGGAAATTTCTCCTATTGGTTCATTTTGATCACTGTGATAGACCCTATTCATGCAGTTGGTGCTCCCGCACCAGTGATAGAGGTAATAATGGTACGGTGTCCTTGTAGAGATCCAGCAGGGTGGCCACCCAGTAATCTGCACTGGTAAAAATCCCTGGCCGTGCTTACTGGTCCACGTATCGGTGGTTATGTATACTTTGCCACTGATGGTGTTGCGCAGTGCACACCTGATTTGGTAGGCAAAATGTTTGTGCAGGATGTCACACCTGCAGGTGGCACATGTCATTTTGTGGACGCACTGTGCCACAGGGTTGGGCCTGCCTAGGAAGGGGCGTAACTACGCGGCTACCTGTTGCTCACTGCAGCTCCTGAAGGTGGACTCAGGCTGGGCTGCAGATAGCCACCAGGTACCACTCCTAGGCAACGCCCAATTCTGCAGCTGCTGACCCCAGAGGTCAGATTCACTGACACTGATTGAGGACTAAGGCTCTGTTCAGACTAATAAGTTCTGACTCCTCTGCAGAAAGGTTACTGACACAGATTCAGACTGCATTCAGAATGGGCTAATTCAGAGACTGGTATTAGCAGACTGGAATAAAATGGACCAAGGGACAAAGTTTCAGGCGCTTAGCGAACACAGATTAAGGGAGCAGGTTCAGGCAGTGACTGGGGGCATTATTCTATGTGCACTTGCTGTCCCTTTAATAACAGGGAAGCATGTGCGCGCACTAGGAGCACCACCAGGAAGTGTGGCGTGCACAAGCAAGAGACATGCCTGCAGATGGGGACTGTTAAGATCTGGTGGCCCAGGAGTAGCATTGGACGTACTCTGGAGAAGGTGGTATCTATACTGACCGCGGACCCTGAACTTAACACCGCAACTAGAAGTAGCCGTGGGATGTACCTACTGATCCTAGACACCTCGACACAGCCGGAGGACTAATTAACCCTCTAGATAGAAAAGGGAAAACTATCTCGCCTCAGAGAAAATTCCCAAAGGATAGGCAGCCCCCCACAAATATTGACTGTGAGAGGAGAGGAAAAAACATACACAGGCTGAAAACAGGATTTAGCAAAGGGGGCCAATCTAGCTAAATAGGAAAGATAGGACAGAGAACTATGCGGTCAGTATTAAAATACTAGGAAATATCCACCACAGAAAATACAAAAAAAACTCCACATCTAACTAAAGATATGGAGGGTATATCTGCCTCTCCAGAGATTCCAGCTTCACTGCATAAATCCTTACACAGATTAAGCTGGACAAGAAAAAACATGAAATGCACTGAACAATGAGGCCCACAACATGTGGGCTGCAAAACAAGCAGAACTTATCTTGGAGAAAAGACCAGGAAGCAGGAGAAACCATGAAGGGATGAGAATCCTCCAGAATACAATGGACAACTGGCACTGACTAAAGGGTGAGGCCAGACTAAATAGCCCAGTCCAGAGTGGACACACCTGATAACTGCTGTGAAGGACAGACAGCAGCGCTACCACTTATAACCACCGGAGGGAGCCCAAGAACAGAATTCACAACAGTACCCCCCCCTTGAGGAGGGGTCACCGAACCCTCACCAGAGCCCCCAGGCCGATCAGGACGAGCAAAATGGAAGGCACGAACCAAATCGTCAGCATGAACATCAGAGGCAACAACCCAAGAATTATCCTCCTGGCCATAGCCCTTCCACTTGACAAGATACTGAAGCCTCCGCCTTGAAAAACGAGAATCCAAGATCTTCTCAACAACATACTCCAACTCCCCATCAATCAACACCGGGGCAGGAGGATCAACAGAGGGAACGACGGGTACCACATATTTCCGCAACAAAGATCTATGAAAAACATTGTGGATGGAAAAAGAGGCTGGAAGGGCCAAACGAAAAGACACTGGATTGATAATCTCAGAAATCCTATAAGGACCAATAAACCGAGGCTTGAACTTAGGGGAAGAAACCTTCTTAGGAACATGACGGGAAGACAACCAGACCAAATCCCCAACCCGAAGCCGGGAACCCACACGCCGCCAACGGTTAGTGTTATGGTTCTCAATGGCAAGAGAACATAGCCCAGCATACATAGGAACTAGCTCTTGGAAGGATGGAAACTTAAACTGACCATGAACTAAACCTGCCGCACAACTAACAGTAGCCGGGTAGCGTAGCCTGCGTTTTATCCCTAGATGCCCAGCGCCGGCCGGAGGACTAACTAATCCTGGCAGAGGAAAATATAGTCCTGGCTCACCTCTAGAGAAATTTCCCCGAAAGGCAGACAGAGGCCCCCACATATATTGGCGGTGATTAAGATGAAAATGACAAACGTAGTATGAAAATAGGTTTAGCAAAATCGAGGTCCGCTTACTAGATAGCTGGAAGACAGAAAGGGTACTTTCATGGTCAGCTGAAAACCCTATCAATACACCATCCTGAAATTACTTTAAGACTCTAGTATTAACTCATAACATCAGAGTGGCAATTTCAGATCACAAGAGCTTTCCAGACACAGAAACGAAACTGCAGCTGTGAACTGGAACAAAATGCAAAAAACAAACAAGGACAAAAGTCCGACTTAGCTGGAAGTTGTCTGGTAGCAGGAACATGCACAGAAAGGCTTCTGATTACAATGTTGACCGGCATGGAAGTGACAGAGGAGCAAGGTTAAATAGCGACTCCCACATCCTGATGGGAACAGGTGAACAGAGGGGATGATGCACACAAGTTCAATTCCACCAGTGGCCACCGGGGGAGCCCAAAATCCAATTTCACAACAGTACCCCCCCCCTCAAGGAGGGGGCACCGAACCCTCACCAGAACCACCAGGGCGATCAGGATGAGCCCTATGAAAGGCACGGACCAGATCGGAGGCATGAACATCAGAGGCAGTCACCCAAGAATTATCCTCCTGACCGTATCCCTTCCATTTGACCAGATACTGGAGTTTCCGTCTGGAAACACGGGAGTCCAAGATTTTTTCCACAACGTACTCCAACTCGCCCTCAACCAACACCGGAGCAGGAGGCTCAACGGAAGGCACAACCGGTACCTCATACCTGCGCAACAATGACCGATGAAAAACATTATGAATAGAAAAAGATGCAGGGAGGTCCAAACGGAAGGACACAGGGTTAAGAATCTCCAATATCTTGTACGGGCCGATGAACCGAGGCTTAAACTTAGGAGAAGAAACCCTCATAGGGACAAAACGAGAAGACAACCACACCAAGTCCCCGACACAAAGCCGAGGACCAACCCGACGCCGGCGGTTGGCAAAAAGCTGAGTCTTCTCCTGGGACAACTTCAAATTGTCCACCACCTGCCCCCAAATCTGATGCAACCTCTCCACCACAGCATCCACTCCAGGACAATCCGAAGATTCCACCTGACCGGAGGAAAATCGAGGATGAAACCCCGAATTACAGAAAAAAAGGAGACACCAAGGTGGCAGAGCTGGCCCGATTATTGAGGGCAAACTCCGCTAAAGGCAAAAAAGCAACCCAATCATCCTGATCTGCAGACACAAAACACCTCAAATATGTCTCCAAAGTCTGATTCGTCCGCTCGGTCTGGCCATTAGTCTGAGGATGGAAAGCAGACGAGAAAGACAAATCTATGCCCATCCTAGCACAGAATGCCCGCCAAAATCTAGACACGAATTGGGTTCCTCTGTCAGAAACGATATTCTCCGGAATACCATGCAAACGAACCACATTTTGAAACAACAGAGGAACCAACTCGGAAGAAGAAGGCAACTTAGGCAGGGGAACCAAATGGACCATCTTAGAGAAACGGTCACACACCACCCAGATGACAGACATCTTCTGAGAAACAGGAAGATCCGAAATAAAATCCATCGAGGTGTGCGTCCAAGGCCTCTTCGGGATAGGCAAGGGCAACAACAATCCACTAGCCCGAGAACAACAAGGCTTGGCCCGAGCACAAACGTCACAAGACTGCACAAAGCCTCGTACATCTCGTGACAGGGAAGGCCACCAGAAGGACCTTGCCACCAAATCCCTGGTACCAAAGATTCCAGGATGACCTGCCAACGCAGAAGAATGAACCTCAGAAATGACTTTACTGGTCCAATCATCAGGAACAAACAGTCTACCAGGTGGGCAACGATCAGGTCTATCCGCCTGAAAATCCTGCAAGGCCCGCCGCAGGTCTGGAGAAACGGCAGACAATATCACTCCATCCTTAAGGATACCTGTAGGTTCAGAATTACCAGGGGAGTCAGGCTCAAAACTCCTAGAAAGGGCATCCGCCTTAACATTCTTAGAACCCGGTAGGTATGACACCACAAAATTAAACCGAGAGAAAAACAACGACCAGCGCGCCTGTCTAGGATTCAGGCGTCTGGCGGACTCAAGATAAATTAAATTTTTGTGGTCGGTCAATACCACCACCTGATGTCTAGCCCCCTCAAGCCAATGACGCCACTCCTCAAAAGCCCACTTCATGGCCAAAAGCTCCCGATTCCCAATATCATAATTCCGCTCGGCGGGCGAAAATTTACGAGAAAAAAAAGCACAAGGTTTCATCACGGAGCAGTCGGAACTTCTTTGCGACAAAACCGCCCCAGCTCCGATTTCAGAAGCGTCGACCTCAACCTGAAAAGGAAGAGCAACATCAGGCTGACGCAACACAGGGGCGGAAGAAAAGCGGCGCTTAAGCTCCCGAAAGGCCTCCACAGCAGCAGGGGACCAATCAGCAACATCAGCACCCTTCTTAGTCAAATCAGTCAATGGTTTAACAACATCAGAAAAACCAGCAATAAATCGACGATAAAAGTTAGCAAAGCCCAAAAATTTCTGAAGACTCTTAAGAGAAGAGGGTTGCGTCCAATCACAAATAGCCCGAACCTTGACAGGATCCATCTCGATGGAAGAGGGGGAAAAAATGTATCCCAAGAAGGAAATCTTTTGAACCCCAAAAACGCACTTAGAACCCTTCACACACAAGGAATTAGACCGCAAAACCTGAAAAACCCTCCTGACCTGCTGGACATGAGAGTCCCAGTCATCCGAAAAAATCAGAATATCATCCAGATACACGATCATAAATTTATCCAAATAATCACGGAAAATGTCATGCATAAAGGACTGAAAGACTGAAGGGGCATTTGAAAGGCCAAAAGGCATCACCAAATACTCAAAGTGGCCCTCGGGCGTATTAAATGCGGTTTTCCACTCATCCCCCTGCTTAATTCGCACCAAATTATACGCCCCACGGAGATCTATCTTAGAGAACCACTTGGCCCCCTTTATGCGAGCAAACAAATCAGTCAGCAGTGGCAACGGATATTGATATTTAACCGTGATTTTATTCAAAAGCCGATAATCAATACACGGCCTCAAAGAGCCATCTTTCTTAGACACAAAGAAAAAACCGGCTCCTAAGGGAGATGACGAAGGACGAATATGTCCCTTTTCCAAGGACTCCTTTATATATTCTCGCATAGCAGCATGTTCAGGCACAGACAGATTAAATAAACGACCCTTAGGGTATTTACTACCCGGAATCAAATCTATGGCACAATCGCACTCCCGGTGCGGAGGTAATGAACCAAGCTTAGGTTCTTCAAAAACGTCACGATAGTCAGACAAGAATTCAGGAATCTCAGAGGGAATAGATGACGAAATGGAAACCAAAGGTACGTCCCCATGCATCCCCTTACATCCCCAGCTTAACACAGACATAGCGTTCCAGTCGAGGACTGGGTTATGAGATTGCAGCCATGGCAATCCAAGCACCAACACATCATGTAGATTATACAGCACAAGAAAGCGAATAATCTCCTGATGATCCGGATTAATTCGCATAGTTACTTGTGTCCAGTATTGTGGTTTATTACTAGCCAATGGGGTGGAGTCAATCCCCTTCAGAGGTATAGGAGTTTCAAGAGGCTCTAAATCATACCCACAGCGTTTGGCAAAGGACCAATCCATAAGACTCAAAGCGGCGCCAGAGTCGACATAGGCATCCGCGGTAATAGATGATAAAGAACAAATCAGGGTCACAGATAGAATAAACTTAGACTGAAAAGTGCCAATTGAAACTGACTTATCAAGCTTCTTAGTACGCTTAGAGCATGCTGATATAACATGAGTTGAATCACCACAATAAAAGCACAACCCATTTTTTCGTCTAAAATTCTGCCGTTCGCTTCTGGACAGAATTCTATCACATTGCATATTCTCTGGCGTCTTCTCAGTAGACACCGCCAAATGGTGCACAGGTTTGCGCTCCCGCAGACGTCTATCGATCTGGATAGCCATTGTCATGGACTCATTCAGACCCGCAGGCACAGGGAACCCCACCATAACATCCTTAACGGCATCAGAGAGACCCTCTCTGAAATTCGCCGCCAGGGCGCACTCATTCCACTGAGTAAGCACAGACCATTTACGGAATTTTTGGCAGTATATTTCAACTTCATCTTGCCCCTGAGATAGGGACATCAAGGCTTTTTCCGCCTGAAGCTCTAAATGAGGTTCCTCATAAAGCAACCCCAAGGCCAGAAAAAACGCATCCACATTGAGCAACGCAGGATCCCCTGGAGCCAATGCAAAAGCCCAATCTTGAGGGTCGCCCCGGAGCAAGGAAATCATAATCCTGACCTGCTGAGCAGGATCTCCAGCAGAGCGAGATTTCAGGGACAAAAACAACTTGCAATTATTTTTGAAATTTTGAAAGCAAGATCTATTCCCCGAGAAAAATTCAGGCAAAGGAATTCTAGGTTCAGATATAGGAACATGAACAACAAAATCTTGTAAATTTTGAACTTTCGTGGTGAGATTATTCAAACCTGCAGCTAAACTCTGAATATCCATTTTAAACAGGTGAACACAGAGCCATTCCAGGATTAGAAGGAGAGAGAGAGAGGAAGGCTGCAATATAGGCAGACTTGCAAGTGATTCAATTGAAAGCACACTCAGAACTGAAGGAAAAAAAAAAAAAAAAAAAAAATTTTTCAGCAGACTTCTTTTTTCTCTCCTTTCTCTGCCAATTAATTTAACCCTTTGTGGGCCGGTCAAACTGTTATGGTTCTCAATGGCAAGAGAACATAGCCCAGCATACATAGGAACTAGCTCTTGGAAGGATGGAAACTTAAACTGACCATGAACTAAACCTGCCGCACAACTAACAGTAGCCGGGTAGCGTAGCCTGCGTTTTATCCCTAGACGCCCAGCGCCGGCCGGAGGACTAACTAATCCTGGCAGAGGAAAATATAGTCCTGGCTCACCTCTAGAGAAATTTCCCCGAAAGGCAGACAGAGGCCCCCACATATATTGGCGGTGATTAAGATGAAAATGACAAACGTAGTATGAAAATAGGTTTAGCAAAATCGAGGTCCGCTTACTAGATAGCTGGAAGACAGAAAGGGTACTTTCATGGTCAGCTGAAAACCCTATCAATACACCATCCTGAAATTACTTTAAGACTCTAGTATTAACTCATAACATCAGAGTGGCAATTTCAGATCACAAGAGCTTTCCAGACACAGAAACGAAACTGCAGCTGTGAACTGGAACAAAATGCAAAAAACAAACAAGGACAAAAGTCCGACTTAGCTGGAAGTTGTCTGGTAGCAGGAACATGCACAGAAAGGCTTCTGATTACAATGTTGACCGGCATGGAAGTGACAGAGGAGCAAGGTTAAATAGCGACTCCCACATCCTGATGGGAACAGGTGAACAGAGGGGATGATGCACACAAGTTCAATTCCACCAGTGGCCACCGGGGGAGCCCAAAATCCAATTTCACAACAGGTTAGCAAAACGCTGAGCCTCCTCCTGAGACAAGACCAAATTGTCCACAACATGAGCCCAAATTTGCTGCAACCTGTCAACCACAGAGTCCACCCCAGGACAATCAGAAGGCTCAACCTGCCCCGAAGAAAAACGAGGATGAAACCCAGAATTACAAAAAAAAGGTGAAACCAAGGTAGCAGAACTAGCCCGATTATTAAGGGCAAACTCGGCCAATGGCAAGAAAGCCACCCAATCATCCTGATCGGCAGACACAAAGCATCTCAAATAAGTTTCCAAAGTCTGGTTAGTTCGCTCGGTTTGGCCATTTGTCTGAGGATGAAATGCGGAAGAAAAAGACAAATCAATGCCCAGCCTAGCACAAAAGGCCCGCCAAAACCTGGAAACAAACTGGGAACCTCTATCGGACACAATATTCTCCGGAATGCCATGCAAACGAACCACATGCTGAAAAAACAACGGAACCAACTCAGAAGAGGAAGGTAATTTAGGCAAAGGTACCAAATGAACCATCTTAGAAAACCGGTCACAAACCACCCAGATAACCGACATCCTCTGGGAAACCGGAAGATCTGAAATGAAATCCATAGAAATATGCGTCCAAGGCCTCTCAGGGACCGGCAAAGGCAAAAGCAACCCACTGGCGCGTGAGCAGCAAGGTTTGGCCCGTGCACAAGTCCCACAGGACTGCACAAAGGAGCGCACATCCCGTGACAAAGAAGGCCACCAAAATGACCTACTAACCAAATCTCTGGTACCAAAAATCCCAGGATGGCCAGCCAACACAGAACAGTGAACCTCAGAAATCACTTTGCTAGTCCATCTATCAGGAACAAACAGTTTCCCCACTGGACAGCGGTCAGGTTTATCAGCCTGAAAGTCCTGAAGAACCCGTCGTAAATCAGGGGAGATGGCAGAAAGAATCACCCCCTCCTTCAGAATGCCGACCGGCTCAAGGACCCCAGGGGAATCAGGCAAAAAACTCCTAGAGAGGGCATCAGCCTTAACATTCTTAGAACCCGGAAGATACGAGACAACAAAATCAAAATGGGAGAAAAACAGGGACCATCGGGCCTGTCTAGGATTCAGCCGTTTGGCAGACTCGAGGTAAATCAAATTCTTATGATCGGTCAAGACCACAATACGATGTTTAGCCCCTTCAAGCCAATGTCGCCATTCCTCAAATGCCCACTTCATAGCCAACAACTCACGATTACCGACATCATAATTGCTTTCCGCAGGCGAAATTTTTCGAGAGAAGAAGGCACACAGTTTCATCAAGGAACCATCAGAATTCCTCTGAGACAAAACGGCCCCTGCCCCAATCCCAGAAGCGTCAACCTCAACCTGAAAAGGAAGAGAAACATCCGGCTGACGCAACACAGGGGCAGAAGTAAATCGGCGTTTAAGCTCCTGAAAGGCAGAAACGGCCGCAGAGGACCAATTCGTCACATCAGCACCTTTCTTCGTCAAATCGGTCAGGGGTTTAACCACACTGGAGAAGTTGGCAATGAAACGGCGATAAAAATTAGCAAAGCCCAAAAATTTCTGAAGGCTCTTCACGGATGTGGGCTGGATCCAATCATGAATGGCCTGAACCTTAACCGGATCCATTTCTATAGATGAGGGAGAAAAAATGAAGCCCAAAAAATAAACCTTCTGTACTCCAAAGAGGCACTTAGACCCCTTCAGAAACAAGGCATTATCACGAAGGATCTGAAATACCATCCTGACTTGTTTCACATGAGACTCCCAATCATCTGAAAAAAATCAAAATATCATCCAAATATACAATCATGAATTTATCAAGATAATTCCGAAATATATCATGCATGAAGGACTGAAACACAGATGGAGCATTAGAGAGTCCGAATGGCATCACAAGATATTCAAAATGGCCCTCGGGCGTATTGAACGCAGTTTTCCATTCATCGCCCTGCTTAATACGAACAAGATTATATGCCCCTCGAAGGTCAATCTTAGTAAACCAACTAGCACCCTTAATCCTGGCAAACAAATCAGAGAGCAAAGGCAAAGGGTATTGGAATTTGACCGTGATCTTATTCAAGAGGCGATAATCAATACAGGGTTTCAAGGAGCCATCCTTCTTGGCAACAAAAAAGAAACCTGCTCCCATTGGAGAAGATGGCCGAATATGCCCCTTCTCCAAAGACTCCTTAACATAACTCCGCATGGCGGCATGTTCTGGCACAGACAGGTTGAAAAGTCGGCCCTTAGGGAACTTACAGCCTGGAATCAAGTCAATAGCACAATCACAGTCCCTATGCGGTGGAAGGGAACTGGACTTGGGCTCATCAAAAACATCCTGGAAATCTGACAAAAACTCAGGAACTTCAGAAGAGGGGGAGGAGGAAATTGACATCAAAGAAACGTCATCATGAACCCCCTGACAACACCAACTAGTCACAGACATAGATTTCCAATCCAACACCGGATTATGCACCTGTAACCATGGAAACCCCAGCACAATAACATCATGCAGATTATGCAACACCAGAAAACGACAATCTTCCTGATGGGCTGGCGCCATGCACATGGTTAACTGTGTCCAAAACTGAGGTTTATTTTTTGCCAATGGTGTAGCATCAATGCCCCTCAAAGAGATAGGACTCTGCAAAGGCTGTAAGGGAAACCCACAACGTGTGGCAAATTCTAAGTCCATTAAATTTAAAGCGGTGCCTGAATCCACAAATGCCATGACAGAAAATGACGATAATGAGCAGATCAGGGTCACAGATAACAGAAATTTAGGTTGTACAGTACTGATGGTAACAGAACTAGCGATTCTCTTGACACGCTTAGGGCAATCAGAAATAACATGAGCAGAATCGCCGCAGTAAAAACACAACCCATTCTGACGTCTGAATCCTTGTCGTTCAGCTCTAGACACAATCCTATCACATTGCATAGGCTCAGGACTCCGCTCGGAAGACAACGCCATAGTGTGCACAACTCTGCGCTCATGCAAGCGCCGATCAATTTGAATGGCCAGAGACATAGAATCACTCAAACCAGCAGGCGTGGGGAACCCCACCATAACATCTTTAATGGATTCAGAAAGACCCTTTCTGAAAATTGCCGCCAAAGCATCCTCATTCCATTTAGTCAACACAGACCATTTTCTAAATTTCTGGCAATATGATTCTGCCGCTTCTTGACCCTGACACAGGGCCAACAAGGTTTTCTCAGCATGCTCTACAGAGTTAGGTTCATCATACAATAACCCAAGCGCCTGAAAAAAGGCGTCTACATTAAACAACGCCGGATTCCCAGGTTACAGGGCAAATGCCCAATCCTGGGGGTCGCCACGCAACAGAGATATGACAATTTTAACCTGCTGGATGGGATCACCAGAGGAACGGGGCTTCAGAGCAAAAAACAGTTTACAGTTATTTTTAAAGCTCAGAAATTTAGACCTGTCCCCAAAAAACAGATCAGGAGTAGGAATTCTAGGCTCCAAAGCTGGAGTCTGAACGATATAATCAGAAATACCCTGTACTCTAGCAGCAAGTTGATCCACACGAGAAGCAAGTCCCTGAACATCCATGTCAGCGCCAAACTCCTGAACCACCCAGAGGTAAAGAGGGAAAAAAAAAAACACAACAGAGTACAGAAAAAAAAATGGCTCAGCACTTTCTTTCCCTTCTTCTGAGATGCGGTTAACTGTTGTGAACTCTATTTCTGGGCTCCCTCTTGTGGTCACAAGTGGTACTGTGTGAGTGCTGTCTTTCTGCAGGTTTGTGACTGGCATCAGCTGTCTCGTTATCTGTGGGCTGGTTTTCTATTTAAGCTCACTTGGACTCTCAGTCTATGCCTGCTGTCAATGTATTCAGTGCTATTCTGATTCCTTCTGACTACCTTGCTCCCAGTCTCTTCAAGAGAAGCTAAGTTTCCGTTTTGTTCATTTTTTGATCATCAGTGTTCTATATGTTTCTTGTCCAGCTTGCTAATATGTGATTTCCCAGCTTGCTGGTAGCTCTGGGGGGTTGAGTTTCTCCCCCCACACCGTTAGTTGGTGTGGGGGTTCTTGAATTCTCAGCGTGGATATTTTGGTAGGGTTTTTTACTGACCGTACAGTTCGCTATCTGTCTTCTGCTATCTAGTATTAGCGGGCCTCATTTGCTGAATCTGTTTTCATTCCTACGTGTGTCTTTTCTCCTTACCTCACCGTTATTATTTGTTGGGGGCTTCCTATATCTTTGGGGTTATTTCTCTTGAGGCAAGTGAGGTCTTGCTTTCTCTTTAGGGGTAGTCAGTTTCTCAGGCTGCGTCGAGACGTCCAGGATTTTAGGCACGTTCACCGGCTACCTTTAGTGTGTTTGGATAGGATCCGGTTTTGCGGTCAGTCCAGTTACCACCTCCCTAGAGCTCGTGTTTATGTTTAGTTACTTAGCTAGTTTTTCCTGTGATCCCCAGCCACTGGGATCATAACAGTTAACTCATTGTTGGCCAGGCCAGTTGTACTGTTATGATCTGGTGGCCCAGGAGTAGCATTGGACGTACTCTGGAGAAGGTGGTATCTATACTGACCGCAGACCCTGAACTCAACACCGCAACTAGAAGTAGCCGTGGGATGTACCTACTGATCCTAGACACCTCGACACAGCCGGAGGACTAATTAACCCTCTAGATAGAAAAGGGAAAACTATCTCGCCTCAGAGAAAATTCCCAAAGGATAGGCAGACCCCCGGACGGGACGGTGTTGAGCTGTTCTGGGACACTGGTGGTGGTGGTGCGGGGAGGCAGGTGGCCCTGTAAGGAAGAGACCAAGACCTCAGTAGGAGAGGGAGCAGTAGGAAGATCAGATCTGTCATGCTTTTTAAGGTGTGTACTCCACTGAACCTTGTGCTTGGAATTTAGGTGTCTCATACAGGGGGTGCTCAGGTTCAGAACATTTATGCCTCTCTTCAGGGTCTCACAGCACAGTGTACAAACCACCTGTCGCTTGTCTGCAGCACATTTCCTGAAGAAATGTCAGGCCAGGGAGCTCATTTTCAGGTATCATTGGTGAGCTAATTTCATAGGCATGGTGAGCAGTATCAGCCAATGTACTGGCTAGGGCTGCCCCGCTGTGCCTTTGCAACCTGCTCCCTCTTTTGCTACGCTGCTTTGGCATCGTGGCCACCTCTTGCGAACTGCGCAAGTCATTAGGATGGTCTCCACTTCATGTGGGGTCTGGGACCTCATCATCCCCTGCATCAACTTCCACCGATTCCTCAACCCTGCCCTCCTTCAGAAAGACCCTGCAGTTGGCAACTGAGTTTTGTGTGTGCAAGCCCTCTCACTTACTCATTCTCCTATATAACAACCAGTTGGGCATATGTGCACTCAGTCTCTTTCAATTCTTGGGCAGGGCCAGCTGGATGGGCCACAGAACTACAGCCAGCGGAGTAATCAAAAAGCACAAGAGACTGCTGCGTGACTTGGGGTTCAGACTGCTTGGTTGATTTTCAAGGGTTTGAGATGGAAGCCGGATGACCATGGTCCTCAGGTGCCAAGTGTGCACTTTTGGTTTTAGACTGGGTGGAAGATAATGCAAAGGAACTGGAGCCACTCAGCCATCCAATCTAACAACTTTTCAACATCTTGTGGCCTCACCATTTGTGCAACGGTATTTGGGCCTACGAAAGGAAGCATAATGTCTTGTCGTCTGAGTGCACCAGAGCAAGGTGTTGTATTTGGGCACGCTGAGCGCTGAGATTTCATCTCCCAAGATCTTGGTGCCGAGATCTCCATCTTCGCATGCACCGCCCACCGGTCGCCATTTTCCTGGAGTCCTCCGCACAGGAAACCATGGAACTGCGGGGGGCTTTGGCCTTTCACAAAATGTCGGGAGAGCCCTCTGCAGCATCTGACACCCCTACAGCAGCTCCGGACACCCGCAGCGGTATGCCGCACATCGGAACACCTCCTCATCTCAGCCTGCGGCCTGCAACATCACCCCACTCCTACCTCCTCCAGCAGCGACCCTGGGACCCCTCTTCACAGCAGACACCACCCCCAGTAAGCAATAAGACGCATGGATTATAAGAAGCACCCCCATTTTATAAAAAAAAATGTTTCCTATTTTTCTCCTTAAAATTTGGGGTGCGTCTTATAATCCAGAGTCTTTTATAATCCAAAAAATATGTTAATTACTCTGGACCAGGGGATTTAAATTCATTTAAATTAGCTAAGTGTTCCCTCGCCATGTCTCTGTTTATAAATAGTATGGATTCTTTCATTCTTTTGATAACACTGTGATAATCAGTTGATGTTACAATTGCTTTCTTAGAGAACACAGATGCAAAATAGGAATTTAAATGTTCGGCATTCTCAACATCATTTTTGACTACTTCACCCTTTTCATCCTGTAAAAATCCTATAGCATCTTTGACTTTTCTTTTGCTTTTGACATTCCCCAAAGATCCTTTTTTTATTGATTTTGGTGTCCATTGCAAGCTGATACGGAACTGCAACACAGGACTAGAGTAGAAGGGGGGAAACTGACCCTGAACTATGACTAGGCTGATACCCTACGATGGAGTAGGCAACCCATTCCTTGCGAATAGACCCACCGACGATCCTAGGATAATCTCAAGCGAAGACCTATAGATAGGGGGAAGAGGGTCCCTAAAAGATCTAAGGACTGCGTACAAAAATGGGTCACCTCTTAATAGAAAACACAAAGAAGGCTGCAGAAACCAACAGAAAACAGAAACTAAGACTAGCAGAACCAGAGGTCCCAGTACTGCACAAATAACACACACAGAAGACAAAGCAAAGCACCAAGCCAGAACAAAAGCTGATTAACACTGCTGTCCAGCAAGGACTGGGAGGCAGGTGCTAGTTAATAAAGAGTGATACGATCACCTGACCCAAAACAAACCCAGCACCAGAGGGAAAAGACTAGCAACCAGAACACCACACGAAAATGGCGGATAGTCACAAACTAAACGGATTCTAACACAAGACTCACTTAATTACTGGCTTTAGCTCTTCTTACGCTTGCCCTGCATATAGCATTATATTCTTCTTTAGATATGCCCCCTCTTTCCATTTTATATACATTTCTTTTTACCTTGTTTAACAAGTGTTTAAGTTCTGTGTTCATCCATCCTGGTTTCTTTAAAGGTTTGCAATTCGTCCTTCTTTTCAGGATTGTTATTGATTTTGCAGTGAGAATTTCATTTAGCAAAATCTCCCATCCTTCTTAGACATTTCTGTCCTTTATAACGTCCAGCCATTCGACCTTTCCTACCCCTCTTCTGAAGTCCAACCTTAAAGTCTTCGCTGGTCTTCCTCCTCTTGTAATCCAAAATTCGAGGATAGCCTGATCGCTGCCTCCTAAATTCCCAACCACCTTTACTTCCTCAACCATTTCCTCCCTGCTGGTAAAAATTAGGTCCAAGGTTGCAGATCCTCTTGTTCTCTCTTCTACCTTTTGAAAGATAAAGTTGTTAGCAAGAGAAGGTAAGAATTTTCTGGACCTATTACTTTTGCCTGAGATAGATTGTCAACAACTATCTGGATAGTTAAAATCTCCCATGATAACTGTCGTACTTTTTTGAGAACAGAGACGTCTGATGTAAAAAGAGTTCATTCTTGTCTTCAGGCTGTCCAGGTAGCCTATAGTAAACACCTACAATAGTGTCCTTTCTGTTCTTCTCTCCTTGTATTCTTACCTAAACTGTTTCTGCAGAGCTACCATTCTCTGAAGCTTGGATATCTGTGGCGATATGCATTTTCCTAACATACCATAACACCTCCTCCCCTCTTGTTAATCGTGTTTTTAATAAATAAGTTGTAGCCTTCAAGGTTTGTATTCCAAACACGTTGTGGGGAAACGGGGGGTCGGTGGGCGCGCCAAGTCTGTTAGCCGGAAACGCATGGACCAGGGATCATCCCACCCGAACTCCTGCTCTCCCATTAATGTGGGCATAACGCTACTCAGACAACACAGGGTGAGGGTAAAACAGTGTGGCAATGTTTATTGGACCACAAAACAGGAAGATAACACATAGAACAGTCCAAGCACAGTAACCTAGATGGTGCACATTAGAGTCTCACCCTTCCGCTGACCCACTGGGATAATGGCAGATGTTACGTCAGAGCTCCCAGGGTCGCTACCCCACCTGTGATATACACACAGAGAGGAGGTAATGACAAGCGTAGGAAGATGACAGTCCATTGAATCCATACAAAGTCCAAATCCAGTTGACACGAGAGCCACCACCTGGCTTATCCGATCATCTCCATGGAGCCAGCCAACCAGTGGGTTCCAATCCTGGCTTTCTCCAAACGTATCCATGATTCAGCGATTGTCAATGAATTAAGTCTGTATCCTTCCAACCTTAGCCAAAAAACCCTAGGTTGTTTCCTATAGAATGATAGATTTGTGTCCCTCGTGATGGTGCCATGATGAATTGGCTGCAGTCCTGTCTCTCGTCCATTGGGTGTTTTGCAGAATGTCTGTCTGTGTCGCTCTCTCAGTCTCTGAGTCTCTTTATACCCGAGGCATGTAATCTATTTTTAGATTTACCCAGTGTCTTTAGGCCCCGTCTCACATAGCGAGATCGCTAGCGAGATCGCTGCTGAGTCACAAGTTTTGTGACGCAACAGCGACCTCCATAGCGATCTCGCTATGTGTGACACGTACCAGCGATCAGGCCCCTGCTGCGAGATCGCTGGTCGTGTCGGAATGGCCTGGACCTTTTTTTGGTCGTTGAGGCCCCGCTGACATCGCTGAATCGGTGTGTGTGACACCGATCCAGCGATGTCTTCACTGGTAACCAGGGTAAACATCGGGTTACTAAGCGCAGGGCCGCGCTTAGTAACCCGATGTTTACCCTGGTTACCAGCGTAAATGTAAAAAAAAACAAACAGTACATACTCGCCTTTCGGTGTCCAGGTCCCTTGCCGTCTGCTTCCTGCTCTCACTGACTGCCGCCGTACAGTGAGAAGTGAGAGCACAGCAGTGACGTCACCGCTGCGCTCTGCTCTCACTGTACGGCCGGATCTCAGTCAGAGCAGGAAGCAGACGGCAAGGGACCTGGACACCGAAAGGCGAGTATGTAGTGTTTGTTTTTTTTGGTAACCAGGGTAAACATCGGGTTACTAAGCGCGGCCCTGCGCTTAGTAACCCGATGTTTACCCTGGTTACCCGGGTGCTGCAGGGGGACTTCGGCATCATTGAAGACAGTTTCAACGATGCCGAAGTCGTTCCCCTGATCGTTGGTCGCTGGAGAGAGCTGTCTGTGTGACAGCTCCCCAGCGACCACACAACGACTTACCAACGATCACGGCCAGGTCGTATCGCTGGTCGTGATCGTTGGTAAATCGCTTAAGGCCCCGTCTCACTAAGCGATTTACCAACGATCACGACCAGCGATACGACCTGGCCGTGATCGTTGGTAAGTCGCTGTGTGGTCGCTGGCGAGCTGTCACACAGACCGCTCTCTCCAGCGACCAACGATCAGGGGAACGACTTCGGCATCGTTGAAACTGTCTTCAACGATGCCGAAGTCCCCCTGCAGCAGGGCCGCGCTTAGTAACCCGATGTTTACCCTGGTTACCAAAAAAAACAAACACTACATACTCGCCTTTCGGTGTCCAGGTCCCTTGCCGTCTGCTTCCTGCTCTGACTGAGCCACCGTACACTGAGAGCAGAGCGCAGCGGTGACGTCACTGCTGTGCTCTCACTTCTCACTGTACGGCCGGCAGTCAGTGAGAGCAGGAAGCAGACGGCAAGGGACCTGACGGACATCAGAAGGCGAGTATGTATTGTTTGGTTTTTTTTACATTTACGCTGGTAACCAGGGTAAACATCGGGTTACTAAGCGCGGCCCTGCGCTTAGTAACCCGATGTTTACCCTGGTTACCAGTGAAGACATCGCTGGATCGGTGTCACACACACCGATTCAGCGATGTCAGCGGGGCCTCAACGACCAAAAAAAGGTCCAGGCCATTCCGACACGACCAGCGATCTCGCAGCAGGGGCCTGATCGCTGGTACGTGTCACACATAGCGAGATCGCTATGGAGGTCGCTGTTGCGTCACAAAACTTGTGACTCAGCAGCGATCTCGCTAGCGATCTCGCTATGTGAGACGGGGCCTTTAGTGAGACGGGGCCTTTTTTTCAGTCCAGCATCAAGATAAGGGAAACAATGGTAATGAGATCAAGTAGCATTACTTGATTATTTACTCTATTTGCACAGATTTTCCCTCACTGCTTTCAGAGTAAACAAACTGGCTCCAAAATACAATGCATAATTAGGATATCAGCAAACATCACTAGTCAAAGATAAGCGCACTCTGTTATATGGTATATCATCTTACAAGTCACTATTACAGACTAAGGGTACCGTCACACAGTACCATTTTGATCGCTACGACGGTACGATTCGTGACGTTCTAGCGATATCGTTACGATATCGCAGTGTCTGACACGCAGCAGCGATCAGGGATCCTGCTGAGAATCGTACGTCGTAGCAGATCGTATGGAACTTTCTTTCGTCGCTTGATCACCCGCTGACATCGCTGGATCGCTGTGTGTGACAGCGATCCAGCGATGTGTTCGCTTGTAACCAGGGTAAACATCGGGTAACTAAGCGCAGGGCCGCGCTTAGTAACCCGATGTTTACCGTGGTTACCAGCGTAAACGTAAAAAAACCAAACAGTACATACTTACATTCCGGTGTCTGTCCCCGGCGTCTCAGCTTCTCTGCACTGTGTGAGCGTCTGCCAGCCGGAAAGCGAGCACAGCGGTGACGCGGTGACGTCACCGCTCTGCTTTCCGGCTATGGCGCTTACACAGTGGAGAGAAGCAGAACGCCGGGGACAGACACCGGAATGTAAGTATGTACTGTTTGTTTTTTTTACGTTTACGCTGGTAACCAGGGTAAACATCGGGTTACTAAGCGCGGCCCTGCGCTTAGTTACCCGATGTTTACCCTGGTTACCGGGGACTTCGGCATCGCTCCAGCGCCGTGATTGCAACGTGTGACCGCAGTCTACGACACTGGAGCGATAATCATACGATCGCTGCGACATCACGGATCGTGCCGTCGTAGCGATTAAAATGGTACTGTGTGACGGTACCCTAAGGGTACTGTAACACAGTGCAATTTTGATCGCTACGACGGTACGATTCGTGACGTTCTAGCGATATCGTTACGATATCGCAGTGTCTGACACGCAGCAGCGATCAGGGACCCTGCTGAGAATCGTACGTCGTAGCAGATCGTTTGGAACTTTCTTTCGTCGCTTGATCACCCGCTGACATCGCTGGATCGTTGTGTGTGACACCGATCCAGCGATGTGTTCGCTGGTAACCAGGGTAAACATCGGGTAACTAAGCGCAGGGCCGCGCTTAGTAACCCGATGTTTACCCTGGTTACCAGCGTAAACGTAAAAAAAACAAACAGTACATACTCACATTCCGGTGTCTGTCCTCCGGCGTCTCAGCTTCTCTGCACTGTGAGCGCCTGCCGGCCGGAAAGCGAGCACAGCGGTGACGCGGTGACGTCACCGCTCTGCTTTCCGGCTATGGTGCTTACACAGTGGAGAGAAGCAGAACGCTGGGGGACAGACACCGGAATGTAAGTATGTACTGTTTGTTTTTTTTACGTTTACGCTGGTAACCAGGGTAAACATCGGGTTACTAAGCGCGGCCCTGCGCTTAGTAACCCGATGTTTACCCTGGTTACCCGGGGACTTCGGCATCGCTCCAGCGCCGTGATTGCAAAGTGTGACCGCAGTCTACGACGCTGGAGCGATAATCATACGACGCTGCGACGTCACGGATCGTGCCGTCGTAGCGATCGAAATTGCACTGTGTGACAGTACCCTTAAGGTACTGTGATGTAGTGACCCCTGTAACAGGTAGGGGGCGCTGCATGGTCTCCCCGGTATGTGCACGGAGTCGTATTGAGGCCGTGAGGATCGACCTGCAGTGATGTCAGGATCACGTGACCAGCCCAGGTGATCCATTACTGTGGGTGTGGTTACAGGTACATAACCTGACCAGGGTGTGGGTCACATGGTCTTCTGTGTGGTTCCTGTGTTTGGATCTGAATGGTCCAAGTGCAAGGTCCTGGAAGCCTGTGTAGGAAGACCTGGGAGGAGGCTTCCTGGAAAGCACATGGCTTGGACCTGGTGGCCTGGGTGTTGGACTAAGTCCTGAATAGCACCCAGACAGGCCACATGCCTCTGTGTTGGACGGTCCCAGGTGGGATGGACGTTCTGAAGACCACAGTGTGATCATGGTCCTGGACAGTCTGTGTTAGAAGCTCCTGCGAGTGGAGTCTTCTTGGAGCACCAGAGAGACTGTGGACCTGGTTGATCAGTGCTGGGGAAGCTACCGGCCTTCGGTGGCTCTGGACTGACTGATGTGTGCCGGCCAGGCAAGTTGGTGAACCCCGTAAGGCAGTTTCCCCAGGAGAGAGGACTGACACGGAGTCAGCAGATGGAGCAGGAGCTCCTATAAGGTACCTCCATAAGCTGTTGGTGCTTGTAACAGGAACTGTGTGGTAACCCACGGCAACTGAACGGAGTGAGAAATCCAGCATGTTCAGTGTCCGTGAGTCAAAGCTGTAAATGAAGTGTTTAAAGCTGCAAGTTAATATCACCAGTTGGTGCCTGTTGTGTTTCATGAGATGTACATAAGGAACTGTGCATAACCCGGTTTATGACACTATAATAAACCAAATAGACTGTTTTGTTTTAAAAACCCGTGCCCGTGTGCTGAATATCGCGGCCAAGCGAGTGTCCCCCAACACACTCAGTAGGAATAGTCTTACATTTGGTGCTCGAAGCGGGCAACGATCCAGCATGCACACGTGGAGTTGATTGCTGTGGCTCGGCGGGGCCACGAAGATTGCGTCTGGCTGTAACTCGGCGGGGTTACGAAGCTGACAAGCGTCTGGCTGTAACTCGGCGGGGTTACGAAGCTGGCAAGCGTCTGGCTGTAACTCGGCGGGGTTACGAAGGGGACAAGCGGCGTCCTGTGGATTGGCGGGTCCACGAAGCCGGCGGTAGAGCCTTGTGGAGCGTGGCTGCAGTGGCAGCAAGAGGTTCCACAGCAGGCAGAGCTGCAGCGGCTTGTGGTTGGCAGCCGGAGGTGCCGGTTGTGTGTGTCTGCAGCGGGAGCTGTGGCAGTACCAGCAGGAGCTGGTGAAGTGACGTATAAAAGAAAAAAAAAAAAAAAATTTTTTTTATTTTTTTTTTTTTCTCTCCCTTTTTCTGCCAAGTTGTGCTGACTCTTAAAGGGCCAGTACAAGCCCAGAGACAAAGGGGTGTACTGTGCGAACTGGGGCCTGAGTGCTGTGGGGAAGTCCACGGGGTGTATCCCAGGGAGGGGAGTATCCCTAATAGTGAGCGGTGACCCAAATGGAGATAGTTGCCCAAAAGGGGGCGGAGTCCCAAAAAGTGGCGGTAACCCGAATAGGGGTAATGGCCCAAAAAGGGGTGGAATCCCGAAGGGGGGCTGAATCCCGAACCGGGGTGGTGTCAAAAAGCAAAGCACTTGCCCAAAAAGGGAGCGGAGCCAAAAAAGGGGCGGCAATCAGTGAGGAGTCACGACTGTGTCCTTTTTGGCTGGATGGAGAGTGTGTGCGCATTGATAGACCCGGGGAGAGAAGCGTCTTTGCTGAGAACCCTTCCAGGAAATTCTGTGTCACCTGGGGACACTAAATATCTTCAGGTAGCCACTATCTACATTGTCGCAGCGGAGGTTTCCACATACCATGAGGTGGCTGTAGTCCCGATCTTGCCGTATCCTATGGTAATAGGACAAGATTTGGAAGCACTGTGGGAAAAGGCTGAAGTGTTTGTGGATATAATGTGGATGTCAGTTAGTAATGTTGAGAAGGCGCCCCTTAGAGTTCACAGTCCTAAGGTAGGCCTGACCAGAGGTAAAGGTTCGACTGCCCAACTAACTGACCTGACGTCACCTGAAGTGTGCTACAATTCGACTGGTAGTGGTCTGCTGGATAAAACAAGTGGAGCTGACACCCAGACAGAGAGTGACTCGTGGCGTCATCATACTGTGGGGTGTGACACAGACTCTGGGGGTGACTGTGACAAGTCATGGCCAGTAACAAGCGCATGTGCCATGGTGACAGGTGGAGGACGGGGTCCAGGACCTGTGGTAACGGGTGGAGGACGGGGTCCAGGACCTGTGGTAACGGGTGGAGGACGGGGTCCAGGACCTGTGGTAACGGGTGGAGGACGGGGTCCAGGACCTGTGGTAACGGGTGGAGGACGGGGTCCAGGACCTGTGGTAACGGGTGGAGGACGGGGTCCAGGACCTGTGGTGACTCCCATTCAGACGGTGATGCCAGTGAGAAAGAGTGCAATAAGGTTGACTCAGGCAAGTCTTCCTCCCGATGCCGGAGACGTAAAAGAGCCAAAGGGGCTGAACCAGTTGCTCCGGGTGAGGAATTGACGGAAGGTGCTGAGGACCTGGGGTGTGTGAAGTACTCTGAAGTCCCAGGGAAAAGGGACGAACCTAGTGATGTCACTGCTGAGACCCAAGAGGGGGCCGACTCTGACAGTACAGAGTCTGAGGGTGCAGAAGTGAAGGAGGCCACCAAAGAAGTGGTGCCTGAAGTAAATACCTCCTCAAGTGATGGATGTCCCACCATTCCAGAGGATGGGAGAAGCGTGATAGAATTGGTTAAAGAGACAGTGAAGGACCATGTCGAGCGAGAAAGGGTCCTGAGACAGGCGGCTGAGCACAGGGTGGATGAGCTGGAGAAGGAAGTCTCTGAGCTCAGAGGTCACCTGTTCACATGGCAAAGTGTGTGTCAGACCCTAAAGGAAGACATTGTAGTGCTTAGAGAAGCACTAAAAGGCCCTCTACAAGAGAAAGAGGTGGAGGTCGCAGACTTCTCATGCCAGTACCAGAGTGGTAACAAGGTGAAGCCGCTAATGCCCATCTTGACCCGGGGTCTGGAAGAGGGTAAAGCTGAAGAGGAGTTGGCGCTAAAAGCAGAACAAGATGGTCACCCGGTTGTGACAGGTGTCTTGATGGAAAGGTCCATGGCAAGGCAGGAGCCATCTGTTCTTGAAGAAAGTGAGACTCCGCTCTTCAAGTGCGTGATAGATGTACCCGAAGAGGCGCAAGATGCATGTACCCGTGAGGGTGTGCATGAGGCCTTTAAAAAGGCAGTAGAAGAGTGTAGTGTGCACTGGGCACTGGAGACGAAACAGTTGGTGATACTGTCTACTAAAGAAGTCACAGTGAAGAGGGTGGCTGTCCTGAGGGACATGCACCTACAGTGCCTCCGCACGAAACAGATGATCCTGTTGAGGAATAATGAGGCCACTCGGAGTTTGGAGCAAGCCAGGGAAGCTCAAAGTCGTTTGGGCTTGGTAGAGGATACGGTCCAAGTGCCCAAAGCTCTGGTAGCGAAGCTCATTGGCAGGTTTGGGAAAGTGATGCAGGAGATGGTGAATATATCCGGTGTGAAGAGACTGAGGATTCCGGCTGATGACGAAGCCCAGGTGGGTGAAGATGGAATGGTGTCATTCCTGGTTGTCGGGTCCAAGGAGAGTCTAGGGAATATCCGGATGCTCCTGAGGTATCGCATGGCCTACCTGAGAGAAATAGAGCAGCTAAGACTGTACAGACGGCAGGTCAATAAACAGCTGCAGAACATAAGGTGGCGGCCGCCTTCTTCCCAAGGAAAAGGAAACAAAAGGGACATGTACAGTAGTAGACGTAGTGATGGAGGGTCAGACTCTGATCAGTTGCTAGTCTCGACTGTATGTGGGACTAATGACCGCACCAACCGTGGGTGGCGACCCTGGAGAGAAAGGTCGAGTAAAGAGACAAACTTGACTAAAGGTTTGGTGACACAGACAGACTGTGACTTAAAAGCCAAAGCTCAAGGCCTACATGTTGACCGCTGGGGGCGGGGTAAACTCAACAACTGGATGGTTGTGTGTGATGCTCAAAACCGACTGAGACGGTTCTCTCGACAGGTAGGGCAAGGCAACGTGCGTGACATATCCCGTGACCCCACGTGTATGACAGGTGTTCAACCCCACAAGCTTGAACAGAGGGGGGGGATATGTGATGTAGTGACCCCTGTAACAGGTAGGGGGCGCTGCATGGTCTCCCTGGTATGTGCACGGAGTCGTATTGAGGCTGTGAGGATCGACCTGCAGTGATGTCAGGATCACGTGACCAGCCCAGGTGATCCATTACTGTGGGTGTGGTTACAGGTACATAACCTGACCAGGGTGTGGGTCACATGGTCTTCTGTGTGGTTCCAGTGTTTGGATCTGAATGGTCCAAGTGCAAGGTCCTGGAAGCCTGTGTAGGAAGACCTGGGAGGAGGCTTCCTGGAAAGCACATGGCTTGGACCTGGTGGCCTGGGTGTTGGACTAAGTCCTGAATAGCACCCAGACAGGCCACATGCCTCTGTGTTGGACGGTCCCAGGTGGGATGGATGTTCTGAAGACCACAGTGTGATCATGGTCCTGGACAGTCTGTGTTAGAAGCTCCTGCGAGTGGAGTCTTCTTGGAGCACCTGAGAGACTGTGGACCTCTTTGATCAGTGCTGGGGAAGCTACCGGCCTTCGGTGGCTCTGGACTGACTGATGTGTGCCGGCCAGGCAAGTTGGTGAACCCCGTAAGGCAGTTTCCCCAGGAGAGAGGACTGACACGGAGTCAGCAGATGGAGCAGGAGCTCCTATAAGGTACCTCCATAAGCTGTTGGTGCTTGTAACAGGAACTGTGTGGTAACCCACGGCAACTGAACGGAGTGAGAGATCCAGCATGTTCAGTGTCCGTGAGTCAAAGCTGTAAATGAAGTGTTTAAAGCTGCAAGTTAATATCACCAGTTGGTGCCTGTTGTGTTTCATGAGATGTACATAAGGAACTGTGCATAACCCGGTTTATGACACTATAATAAACCAAATAGACTGTTTTGTTTTAAAAACCCGTGCCCGTGTGCTGAATATCGCGGCCAAGCGAGTGTCCCCCAACACACTCAGTAGGAATAGTCTTACAGTACCTTCACACTAAGCGACTTTGCAACGATAACGATAGCGATCCGTGACGTTGCAGCGTCCTGGATAGCGATATTGTTGTGTTTGATCAGGATCCAGCTGTGATATCGCTGGTCGTTGCTGAAAGTCCAGAACTTTATTTGGTCGTCAGATCGGCGTGTATCGTTGTGTTTGACAGCAAAAGCAACGATGCCAGCAACGTTTTACAATGGTAACCAGTGTAAATATCGGGTTACAAAGCGCAGGGCCGCGCTTAGTAACCCGATGTTTACCCTGGTTACCATTGTAAATGTAAAAAAAAACCAAACAGTACATACTCACATTCCGGTGTCTGTCACACGTCCCCCGCCGTAAGCTTCCCGCACTGACTGTGAGTGCCGGCCGTAAAGTAAAAGCAGAGCACAGCGGTGACGGCACGGCACTCACTTACGGCCGGCACTCACAGTCAGTGCAGGAAGCAGACGCCGGGGGACGTTACGGACATCGGAATGTAAGTATGTTGTGTTTGGTTTTTTTTACATGTACACTGGTAACCAGGGTAAACATCGGGTTACTAAGCGCGGCCCTGCGCTTAGTAACCCGATGTTTACCCGGGGACCTCGGCATAGTTGGTCGCTGGAGAGCTGTCTGTGTGACAGCTCTCCAGCGACCACACAGCGACGCTGCAGCGATCGGCATCGTTGTCGATATCGCTGCAGCGTCGCTTAGTGTGAAGGTACCTTTACACAAACCAAAAGTCTGTTTTCTTGACCAACCAGAAATCCACACTTAAATCCAAAAGCCAACATACAGATAAAAAGTCCATTCTTCTTGGTTTGGTAAGCATAGTCGTCTGGGTAATTAAGATATAATCTGGTTTCTTCACACATGTGTATCATCCCACCAAGTTTCAGTGATGCCTATGACATGTTATCTGTCTTCCTGCAATAGCAGTTCCAATTTCCTTGTTTTTTTCCCATGCTCTGTGCATTTGTACAGATACATTTTAGTAAAGTAGTCAGTTGCACTTGCTCCTCTATTTTCATTCAGCATTTGTTGTTTTTGTTCTTTATTTCCACTCCTAATAGCAGGTTTCTCAAAAGAATTCATTAGCTGCATATTTTTTTCTGGTCCAATATTTCCCATTTTTTCCATGCTCCCATATTGGTCTAGTTTAAAGCTCTCCTGATGAGTGTAGCAAGGCATCTACCAAATATGTGTTTTCCTGTTTTCATTAGATGCAACTTATCTCTAGCAAGAAGTCCATCATACAGGTAATTCACTTCATGGTCAAGAAACCCAAAGCTCACGGTACCATCAACGTAGTCAGTTGTTCACCTGTAGAATCCTCTTCAACCTCCTTGGTCCATGTCCATCCACTGGGAGGATGGATGAGAAGATGACCTGCTTTCCCAGTTCCTTCATTTTCTGGCCTACATCTTCAAAGTCTCTGCATATAGTCTCCAGGTCCTTTTTTGCTGTGTCATTTGTTCTTGCGTTTATTAGTAGACATGGGGAGTCGACTGTAGCACTGAAGAGTCTTGATACCCTATCAGACACATCTTTGATTTGGGCACCTGGGAGACTGCACACTTCTCTTGAAGTTAAGCCTGGTCAGCTGATAGTGGCTTCTTTTTCTCTTAGTAAGGAATCTCCCAAGACCACCACTCTCCTTTTCTTCTTCATCACAATGCTTCTTTTTCTCCCTTCAAGAGCCTTCTGATTTCTTACTGGAGTGTTCTTTGTGGGCAATGTACTTTTTTGATGTATATCTTCATAGTTGTACTGCTTGAAAACCTGGTATCGGTTCTTCAGTGGTATGGGTGCTGACTGCCTCTTCATACTCCTGCTTCTTTTGGTCACATGCTTCCATTTCTCTTCCTCTGCAGGTACATTGAAAGGTGCTTCTCATCGATCACTCTGAATAGTTATTTCCAAATCTGTCATTAGCTTCTGCAGGAACACTGAAAAGTTCTTCGCTTGCAACATTCTGAAGAGATTCTTCTGCTTTATAAAGGAAATCCTCATCTTAGGCTACGTTCACATTTGCGGTGTGCGCCGCAGCGTCGCCGCCGCAACGCACAGCGCAAATGTGAACACATGCACAACGCTGCTTTTTGCGCCGCATGCGTCCTTTTTTCCATTGATTTTGGACGCAGCAAAAATGCAACTTGCTGCGTCCTCTGCGCCCCGACGCGGGCGCCGCAGGGACGCATGCGGCGCAAAAAGCAAGTGCACCGCATGTCCATGCGCCCCCATGTTAAATATAGGGGCGCATGATGCATGCGGCGCCGCTGCGGTGCCCGACGCTGCGGCGCTAGCCGCGAATGTGAACGTAGCCTTATTTGAGCTTCAGTGTAGCTTTTTTCTTCTGAAGACTTTGCACTTTTTCCTCTAAGAGTCAGAAGCATGCATTTCTGACATATAAAGTTTGTCTTTTCCTCTGATAAGTCTGTAAACATATAGCACACATTGCAGCACACCATGTGGGTAATCTTCTCCATGTTGAACAAAATTAATTTCTGTGCAATTGCCATAAAGATTTGACGATTTCCTTCAAGCAGCTCGATCCAGCTACACTCAAAGATCTTCAGACTCATGGCGACGCTTCACTATTCCCAGAATACAGTAGGAATATGTAAATTATCTCCCTCGAGCTTCAATTCCTGGTTTCACGATTTCCGTCAAGCAGCTTGAACCAGCTACATCCAAAGATCGTCAGACTCATGGCGCCTCTTCACTCTTCTCAGAATGCACCAGAAATTTTTTTCATCAAAAAGCCCAAATTCATGTCCAAACCTGAGTGCTCTTATAAATGTGACTAAGTGCCACAAAAAGTGCACTAGGATGCTGGTCATCTTGAAACCCTCTCCAAATGGAGAAGGGTCCCCTAAACCATTCCCCGTCCCTCCGAGCCATAAGGCCACTGCAGGGACAGGGAGAAATAGCCTCCTCCAGAGTTCTCATCTGCCTGAGTTCTCACCCAAACAAGACACTGGCAGCCTAAAACTGTGCTCCCCTCCCGGAAGAGGGGAACCAACAATGCTCTCCTCCCAAAAGAGGAGAGCCAGGGGGAGCGGAACCTGATGGCCACCCCCCCTAGACCTGTCAAGAAGTGAACCCGTGAGGGAACCACATCCTAACAAAAGTCGAAGTGACAAGTGGACACACGTGAATAGGTGATACACAGTGCCAAAAATACAATAAAGAAAAATAAATAGTGAAGGTTTTTCAGTGTAATACTGACTGGACCTTCGACTGGGAATTTTAAAAATTCCCCATCCTCAGGCCAAAAGGCCTGGAATAAGGGTGTGTGCAAAAAAGAAATTTAAATGCTTGTGCAAAAGTGCCAAAACACAAGTAGGGTTCCCAATACCAGTGAGTTAAGGCACCCCAGGGTACCACTCGTGGGGCACTTCACACTTCGGTCTTTCGATCTTATCCAGCCCAATGGCGTCGATCCTGGGGGGCCATGCTTTCTACCAGATGACTATATATGAGACATCTAGCATATTAACAAGCGCCAAACTCCAGTATGCATTATATCAATTTACAAGGGCGGCCCAGGCCAAAGCTGCCTTTTTGAAAGATACTACACTTGATCTAAGCCAAAAGGCCGAGAAGCGATGACTCTTTACTATTTCCAGAGTGCACCAGGAATATGTAAATTATTTCCCAGAAGCTTCAATTACTGGTTTGACGATTTCCTTCAAGCAGCTCGATCCAGATACACCCAAAAATGCTCAGACTCACGGCGACTCTTCACTGAACCCAAAATGCACCAGGAATGTGTAAATTATCTCCCTTGACCTTCAATTTCTGGTATTTTCCACTGGTTGCACAGTACCAATGTAAACCCAAAAGTCATTATCTCAGGAAATTAGAATACTTTATAACACCACTTGAAAAATGATTTTAAAATCCGAAATGTTAGCCTACTGAAATGTATGTTCAGTAAATGCACTCAATACTTGGTTGGGGCAGCTTTTTCATCAATTACTGCATAACTGCGGCGTGGTATGGAGGCGATCAGCCTGTGGCACTGCTGAGGTGTTATGGAAGCCCAGGTTGCTTTGATAGCAGCCTTCAGCTCGTTGGCATTGTTGGGTCTGTTGTCTTTTATCTTCCTCTTGACGATACCCAATAGATTCTCTATGGGGTTACGGTCAGGTGAGTTTGCTGGCTAATCAAGCACAGTGATACTGTTGTTTTTAAACAAGGTATTGGTACTTTTGTGCACAGGTGCTAAGTAGTGATGAGCGAGTGTACTCATTGCTGCCTAAGTACATGTGGGGGTTGCCTGGTTGCTAGGGAAACCCCACATGTACTCAGCCTGGCTAGTAGCTGTAAATCATTCAGCTGCCTCAATGAAAACTAAATTTCCGAGCAGTCATAAATACTCGGAGACCACCCGAGCGTGCTCGGGAAAACCCAAGCAACGAGTACACTCGCTCATCACTAGCGTAAGTCCTGCTGGAGAATAAAATTTCCATCTCCAAAAAGCTTGTCTGCAGAGGGAAGCATGAATTGCTCTAAAAATTTCCTGGTAGATGGGTGCGCTAACTTTGGTCTTAATAAAACACAGTGGACCTACCTCAGCAGATGACAAGGTTCCCCAAACCATCACTGATTGTGGAAACTTCACACTAGACTTTGGAAATCAAGGTCCCAGAGTCTGGAGGAAGAGTGGAGAAGCACACAATCCAAGCTGCTTGAGGTCCAGTGTGAGGTTTCCACAATCAATGATGGTTTGGGGAGCCATGTCATCTGCTAGTGTAGATGAGAGACACCAGACCCAACAATGCCGATGAGCTGAAGGCTGCTATCAAAGCAACCTGGGCTTCCATAACACCTCAGCAGTGCCACAGGCTGATCGCCTCCATGCCATGCCGCATTGATGCAGTAATTGAAGCAAAAGGCGCATCGATCAAGTATTGAGTGCATTTGCTGAACATGCATTTCAGTAGGCCAACATTTCGGATTTTAAAATCCTTTTTCAATTTGGGGTTATAAAGTATTCTAATTTACTGAGATAATGACTTTTGGGTTTTCATTAGCTGTAAGTCATAATCATCAACATTAACAGAAATAAACACTTGAAATAGATCACTCTGTAACGACTTTATATAATATGAGTTTCACTTTTTGTATTGAAGAACTGAAGTAAATTAACTTTTTGATGATGTTCTAATTTTGTGAGAAGCACTTGTATAATATTGCAGTCAATGCTGTCATCTGCCTCCTGGATCAGTTCAGTACAACAAATGATGTACAGAAGATCGATATCATCAGACAAAGCTTTGGCCCGCAGCCCCCAATGCCTCTCCTCTTGACTTCTCAGCCCTGTTCCAAAGCCAGCTTCTCCACCATGATAGATGATCAGCTCTCCATCCTTCTGTCAAGATCACATCTCACCACTTGCACACTTGACCCGCTTCCGTCCCACCTCATCCCTAACCTCGCAAAAGTCTTCATCCCAACCCTAACACAACTCTTCAACCTTCCACTTACAAACGGTGTCTTCCCCTCATCCTTCAAACACGCGTCAATCACACCTATCCTCAAAAAACCCTCCCTCCACCCATCCTCTGTGTCCAGCTATCGCCCGATATCCCTTCTCCCTTATGCCTCAAAACTACTGGAACAGCATCTTGAACTGTCCTCCCTCCTCTCCTCCTGCTCCCTCTTTGACCGGTTACAATCTGGCTTCCGACCACATCACTCAACTGAAACTGCCCTAACTAAAGTGACCAATGACCTACTAACCACCAAGAGCAAGCGACACTACTCTGTCCTCCTCCTCCTCCTGGACCTGTCTTCTGCCTTCGACACTGTGGACCACTCCCTCCTGTTACAGATTCTCTCATCTCTTGGCATCACAGACTTGGCCCTATCCTGGATCTTATATCTAACAGACCGGACATTCAGTGTCTCCCTCTCCCACACCACCTCCTCATCTCACCCCTGTCTCTCGGTGTTCCCCAAGGCTCAGTTCTAGGACCCCTACTCTTCTCCATCTACACCTTTGGCCTGGGACAGCTCATAGAATCCCATGGTTTACAATATCATCTCTACGCTGATGATACACAGATCTACCTATCTGGACCTGACCTCACTTCCTTGCTGACCAAAATCCCAATTTCATCCTTTATTCTGCTCGTTTTCTAAAACTGAATATGGACAAAACAGAATTCATCATCTTTTACTCTTCGCCACGACAGCACCCCACTGGAGAGAGGGATCCGCCCCGCAGGAACAGGAAACCTATTGAGAAATAAATGGGGGCGGTCCGCCTCTCCTCCTCAGTTTAGGTTTCCTGTTCCTGCGGGAACGACAGGACTTCTTACTGAGAAACATACCTGGGCTTGCATGCCGCCTGCGCAGTATCCGTGAGAACGGCAGGGGCTGCGGCTCAGAAGCAGCGTCGGGGGAGTTCCGTTAGACGGCTCCCCCCTCGTCTGATGGAGCGGGCAGACGGCCGGGTCCGGGAAAGGCCGACCGGCGTCCTTCCCAGCGTGCGGTACGGCAGCAGGAGCCGGGTAAGGTGACCTTCCAGCGGCCGGCGTTGAATCCCGGGCCGCGCGTGCGCCGACCGCCGCACATACAGGCTACCCCGGAAGTGGTTCTTGGACTTCCGGGGCGCCTAGGCCGGATCCAGGGCGGGGGAGCCGGCACTGATCTGCGCATGCGCGGAAACAAAAAAAAAAAAAAAAACAACGTTTTGGCGCTCTATTTAAAGCGCTTACTAACGCTGAATCGGCGATGCAGAGATGTCATCCCCAGGTGCCATGGACCCCACAACCGGAGTTCCAGTACCCCCCGCCAAAGATCACGCCAAAGGATCCTCGGACACCGCTCGTAAAAGCGACGGTTCCAGAACAGGATCTCGGCCTTCTGATCCGGTATTATTTGCTTCACTGGGTGAGTTGTGAACTCTGCCTATTAAGCTAATGCTGTCTCCCTATCTCTCTCTTTTCCCTTTCTCTCTCTACTTACACGCTTAGAGCAAAAAACGACAAAAAACGAAGCACAGGGAATGTGCCTTGTGTAACCAGCCCCTCCCTGACTCATACCCCAAAAAACTTTGTGAGGACTGTTTAAAAGAAACACAGGGAGCAGCAGTGTCCATTACGGACCTACGGGCCATTATTAGAGAAGAACTAAAAAATATGACCCAGGAAAAACCGCGTAGTTCTAAATCTAAAACGCCGACACTTGTGTCAGACTCCGACAGTGACCAACCGATACTGTCAGATGCCTCCCTATCATCATGTCCAGCGTCATCATCCTCATCAGAGATTGAGGGACGCTCATGTTTCCCCTTGGACAGTGTGGACAACTTGGTAAAATCTATTCGAAATACCATGGGGTGTGAGGAGTCTAAGGGTGCGCAAACCGCGCAAGAAATAATGTTCGCGGGTTTGGCAGACAGAAAGAGGAGATGTTTTCCGGTTATACCAGCAGTGAAAACATTAATTAAAAGAGAGTGGGAGAAGCAAGATCAGAGAGGCTTTCTACCCTCAGCCTCAAAACGCAAATATCCGTTTAGTGACGAGGAGCTTCTTACTTGGACCAAAGTCCCTAAGGTCGACGCAGCTGTAGCCTCTACCTCCAAACAATCCACTCTACCTGTGGAGGATGCGGGACTATTGGTCGATCCTTTGGATCGTAAGGCTGAATCATCCCTTAAACGTTCCTGGGAAGCGGCTACAGGAATATTCAAACCTGCAGTAGCCAGCACTTGCGCGGCCCGGTCAATGATCATCTGGATTGATCAGTTAGACCAGCAAATTGAAAAGAAAAGCTCGAGGGAAAAACTAAGAGCAGCCATCCCTTTAATACGAGGAGCAGCGGCCTTTCTGGCAGACGCCTCCGCCGACTCACTCCGTTTAGCAGCAAGATCTGCGGGCCTTGTAAATAACGCAAGAAGAGCCCTATGGATGAAGAGTTGGAAAGGGGACGCGCAATCTAAGTCTAAAATATGCGCAATCCCATGTGAGGGTGAGTACCTCTTTGGTAAAACCTTAGATGAGATACTCAAAAAGGCAAAGGACAGGAAGAAAGCTTTTTCTGAAACCTCTATTCCGTTTTACAGGAGAGCCTTTAAAAGGAGGCCGTTTGGCAAAAGGAGGCAAACGGATAGGTCTACAACATGGACCCCTAAAGACGACAAGCAGAGAGGTACCATGTTTAGAAGACCCAACCCCCCAAAAGACAAATACTGAGGACATACCAGTTGGGGGCAGACTTAAATTTTTCACCACCCAATGGGAGAAGATAACATCTAGCTCGTGGGTTTTAAATATCGTCCGAGATGGAATTAAATTAAAATTCTCTCGTGTACCCCACGAGTCTTATATTATAACAACTCTCAGCTCGCCTATACAGCAACAGGCTTTAGAGCTTGAAATTCAAACCCTGATATCAAAACGGGTCCTAGTCCAAGTGCCAGTGGGACAGGAGGGTAGGGGATTCTATTCTCCCCTATTCCTAATCTCTAAGCCCGACGGTTCTTTCAGAACCATCATAAACCTTAAAAAACTCAATTCATTCATTGAAAATTATACATTTAAAATGGAGTCCATTAGGTCCACCATAAAACTCCTCTTCCCAAACTGTATGATGGGGGGCATTGATCTAAAGGATGCTTACTATCATCTCCCCATTCATAACAGATACCAAAAATTCCTCAGAGTGGCGGTAAAAATCAACAACGAGGTTCGTCACTTCCAGTATGCGGCCTTACCCTTCGGCCTCTCAACAGCGCCGAGGATCTTCACCAAGATAATGCTAGAGGTGATGGCATACCTACGCCAGAAGGAAACTTTGATAGTCCCCTATCTGGATGACTTTTTGGTAATAGGAAATTCAGTTACTCAATGTGCTGATCGTTTAGCTCACGCAATTTCCTCTCTACAGGACCTGGGCTGGATAATCAATACCGACAAATCCAGACTCACTCCGCTTTCCCGTCAGGCGTTCTTGGGGTTCCAGTTAGACTCCATATCTCAAAAGTGTCTCCTGCCACAGGTAAAAATCCTACTGATCAGACACAAAGTCCTAGCCGCAATAAATAATCCTCGCATATCCCTAAGACAAGCTATGTCGTTATTAGGGTCTCTTATCTCTTGTATACCAGCAGTGAGATGGGCTCAACACCATACTCGGGTACTACAACATCAAATTTTACAAGAGGATAGACGGTTATTTGGTCACCTAAATACAAAAATAACCTTATCTCAGGAGGTTTTAACTTCTTTAGAGTGGTGGCTAGACTCAAACCATTTGTTGAGTGGGGTTCCATGGGTAATAACGCCATCTCATACCATAACCACTGACGCCAGTCCTTATGGATGGGGCGCTCATATGGGGAACGATTATTGCCAGGGATCATGGAGCATGGAAGAAAATTGCGGCTCCTCTAACTTTAAAGAACTGAATGCTGTAAAATACGCCTTATACCATTTCCTCCCACAGATTCGGGGGAAAGACGTCAGAGTCCTGTCCGACAACACCACCACGGTGGCGTATCTAAACCGGCAAGGAGGCACGCGATCAGAGACTCTGATGTCTTCTGCTACGGAAATCTTAAATCTAGCAGAAAGTCACCTAACATCCCTTACTGCATTGCACATAAGGGGAGCAAGCAATCAGCAGGCGGACTTCTTAAGCAGACACACCCTGAGGCAAGGAGAGTGGTGTCTAAACCAGCAGATATTTCTGGACATAATATCTCTTTGGGGCCGTCCTCAGATAGATCTTTTCGCCACAAGGAAAAACAGAAAAGTCCGGAGATTTGCTTCTCTATCTCCAGCGGATCATCCGGACATTCTGGACGCTCTCCAAGCCCCTTGGCAGTTCAGTCTGGCGTACGCGTTTCCTCCGATCATATTGCTACCTCAAGTTATACGCAAAATCAGGGAAGAAGGGGCGAGAGTTGTACTGATAGCTCCATTCTGGCCCAAGAGACCATGGTTCTCATGGTTACAGACCATGTCGGTCTCAGATCCTTGGGTCCTCCCCTCAACGCCCAACCTTCTCTTCCAGGGTCCGTTTTTCCACCCTCAGGTGGACAATCTACACCTGACGGCCTGGAACTTGAGAGGCAGATGTTAAGATCGAGAGGATTCTCGGGGGGTTTAATTGATACGCTTCTCCATAGTAGAAAACCCTCCACCACAAAAATCTATACAAGAGTATGGAGAAAATTTTTTCAATTCCATACATCTACCGACACATCAGAAATTCCGATACATTCTATCCTGGAGTTTCTTCAAAAAGGGAGAGAACTAGGTCTAACTGTAAACACCCTAAAGGTTCATGTTTCAGCACTAGGAGCCCTCTATGGCCATAACATCGCGGGGGATAGATGGGTATCCAGATTTATTACGGCCTGCGAAAGAATGAATCCAGTTAACATACCTAGGATTCCACCCTGGGATTTAAATTTAGTCTTACAAGCCCTAACAGACTCTCCATTCGAGCCAATAGACTCAATACCAATTAAATGTCTATCACTAAAAACGGCCCTCTTGGTAGCACTGACTTCAGCTAGGAGAATCAGTGACATCCAAGCACTCTCTATAGATCCACCCTTTTTGTTAACCTTTCAGGATAAGTTAACTCTTAAACCAGACCCTTCCTACCTACCCAAAGTAGCGAAAAAATTCCACAGGTCACAAGAAATAATCTTGCCCACTTTCTTCAGTAATCCCTCCACTCCTGAAGAACAAAAATATCACACTCTAGACGTTAAAAGGGTAGTGTTAAAATACATTGAAAAGACCAGTAGCTGGCGACAGAGTAGGGCTCTGTTTATTTCCTTCCAGGGTGTCAAGAAGGGTCATGGAGTAACAAAAAGCACCTTATCCCGGTGGATCAGAGAGGCTATCAGACTGGCTTACTCCGCGAGGAAAGAAAACCCTCCGGAAGGCATAACGGCACACTCTACCAGAGCGATGGCATCCTCCTGGGCAGAGAGGGGAGATGTCCCGATTGAAACTATATGTAAGGCGGCAACGTGGTCAAATCCTTCTACATTTTATAACCACTATAGGCTAGACCTATCGTCAACTTCTGACCTAGACTTTGGCAGGACTGTCCTCAGCACGGTGGTCCCCTCCCTAGGTGATGGTCTCTGAAAGATCTCCAGTGGGGTGCTGTCGTGGCGAAGAGTAAAAAGCCGGATTACTCACCGGTAATGCTCTTTTAGTGAGTCCACGACAGCACCCTCTTACATCCCTCCCTAGATTAATATAATACATATTATTTGAGTAAAATCCTTTTAGTCATAAGCAAATAAGTTTAAACAATGAAATAAATGATATTTGCCTAATACTGGCGGTCCTCCGGGTACTCTGAAATCAAAACTGAGGAGGAGAGGCGGACCGCCCCCATTTATTTCTCAATAGGTTTCCTGTTCCTGCGGGGCGGATCCCTCTCTCCAGTGGGGTGCTGTCGTGGACTCACTAAAAGAGCATTACCGGTGAGTAATCCGGCTTTTTCCCCTCCTCACTCTACCCCTCCACCCGACCTATCCATCAATGTCAATGGCTGCTCACTTTCCCAGGTCCCGCACGCTCGGTGCCTCGGGGTGATTCTTGACTCTACCCTCTCTTTCAAGCCACATATCCAAGCCCTTGCCTCCTCTTGCCGATTCCAACTCAAAAACATTTCCCGCATCCGTGCATTCCTTGACCATGAAATGACAAACACTAGTACATGCCTTTATCATCTCCCGCCTCGACTACTGCAACCTCCTACTCTCTGGCCTCCCCTCTAGCACTCTGGCACCACTCCAATCCATCCTAAACTCTGCTGCCCGACTAATCCACCTGTCTCCCCGTCACTCAGCAGCCTCTCCTCTCTGCCAGGCCCTTCACTGGCTTCCTATTGCTCAGAGGCTACAGTTCAAAACACTAACAATGACATACAAAGCCATTCACAACCTGACTCCTCCATACATCTGTGACATGGTCTCCCGGTACCTACCTACACGCAACCTTGGATCGTCTCATGATCTCCTTCTCTACTCCTCTCTCATCTCTTCCTCCCACAACCGCATCCAAGAATTCTCCCGTGCTTCCCCTATACTCTGGAACTCTCTACCCCAACACAGCAGGCTCTCGCCTACCACGGAAACCTTCAAAAGGAACCTGAAGACTCACCTCTTCCGACAAGCCTACAACCTGCAGTGATCCCCAGTCTGCTGAGCCGCCGCATGACCAGCTCTACCCTCTCCTAGTGTATCCTAGTGTATCCTCACCCGTCCCCTGTAGACTGTGAGCCCTCGCGGGCAGAGTCCTCTCTCCTCCTGTACTTGTGTGTGCCTTGTTTTACTCATGTTTATTGTACTTGTCTATATTTGCCCCGTTCACATGTTAAGTGCCATGGAATAAATGGCGCTATAAAAATGTATAATAATAATAATAATAATAATAATGTACAGGATGCCAGAAATGATCCCTCAGAATAAAATATGATCAATAATGGTATCTGTTTCTCAGTGTTTCAGTACTACAGCAGAGGGAAAAAATTGATTGGCCTTACATATGTGAACACACCCTAAGGGTATGTTTCCACGGTCAGTAAATGCTGTGGATTGGACGCTGCGTACAGCCACAGCCAGGACTGCCACTAGGAATTTCAGGGCTCTATACTGGCAACATTTTTAGGGCCCCCTTGAGACTCTGCCCAGGCTCCACCATAGCTCTGACTACACCTTTCGAACCTTCCACAGTCCCACCACCCTCTCTTGGAAAAACTCCACTTCTGCACCACGTCCCCACCAATCAAACATTAACAGTTCCCATCACCAGATCACATACATAGCCAGCAGCTTTTGTAGACTGTTTTGGCCGGGCTCTACTCTACTGTAACTTATTAAACATTTGTTAAAATATCCAACACAATTTAGAAATATCAAAAAAGATGCAGTACTCCATTTCTTCCAAAGAGTATAGGATTTATTCAAATCCACGTGTCAGTGCGACGTTTCAGCTCTACTGAGCTTTTCTCAAGCAGTGGATACAACTTCCTTAGTGCATATATATAGTACTTAGCCATCCTTAATTACAGCCATTTGTGTTAAATTATATACTTAGATATATCTAATAAAGTGCATCTGTGCATTATATGTGTAAACAATCTATGGGCCATGCTGTTCTTACCGCCACAGGAGCTTGTTAGTGATGGAGGACGCCATTGAATCTGTCGGAGTTCATAGACACCTATTGCGCATGTCCGTTGCGTCATATTACTTAGTTGAACTGCAGGTCAATGGCTGAATTCGGCGCATGCGCAGTAGCGCTAAATTTCGCCATCTTTTTGGTGGCATAGTACATGTATATGTACAGACAAAAGGGGCGTATTAATGCGCCATTAAGCTAATTAGAAGTATGTAAGCAGGCACAAAAGCGTCAAATGACGCCACTTACTCAAGCTATATATAATAATTATTACCACCATTCAGCATAAATAGCGTTTTTAGCATTTTTTAACTGCCAGTACCATCTGCATTCTATATGAACTACAGCCCATGAAAATATGTATAAAAGTCGCCATAGGGACATTATTAGCACTGCCCTGAAACTACGAGTATAGCCTTGCGCAGGCCACACCCGCAGTTCCAATAGCGTTCAACTATGGGCAAGTCAAACCACTACGGTCAGACTGCCCACAGTCAGAATTGCCATATGGCAGTGAAGTGTCCCGGCGTATTACCAATGTTTTCCTACAGTAACATGACAGGTACTATAGCATTCTTTTAACTTGCTTTATTAAATTGGCCTCAGTTCAACGCAATACATATAAAGAAAATTAAGTAAGATTAGTGTAATATAATACATCAATTTCCAGAATTTTTTAATATTAATATATGTGTCCTCCATGTTCACAAGGTCCTTCCAGGCAATATTCCTGCATGGTCGTCTTCTTATATAGACAAAGGATAAAATTAGGAAAGTACATTAATTACATTTCCTAAATTAAAAACAACATAGCAGTAACATGGGACTAAATAACCATACAATTTTCTCAAATAATCGTATGCATCTTAAAATCAACATTAAGACCCCCAGGTTTTAGGGTATTGAGCTCATATATCCACATTAGTTCTTTTTTTTTGAGGATTGATTCTCTATCTCCCCCTCTTCTCTGTACCGGGACAGTATCAATAATTTTGAACCGTAGGTCTTTTTCTGTATGCTTATAATCAGTGAAATATTTGGGGACCGGAAGGTCAGTTCTCTTCTTTCTTATGGTGTATCTATGTTGGTTCATCCTAACTTTAACCCCTTAGTGACAGAGCCAATTTGGTATTTAATGACCGAGCCAATTTTTACAATTCTGACCACTGTCACTTTATGAGGTTATAACTCTGGAACGCTTTATCGGATCTCGCTGATTCTGAGATTGTTTTTTCGTGACATATTGCACTTCAAGTTAGTGGTAACATTTCTTCGATATTACTTGCGATTATTTATGAAAAAAACGGAAATATGGCAAAAAATTTTAAAATTTTGCAATTTTCAAACTTTGTATTTTTATGCCCTTAAATCAGAGAGATATGTCACGAAAAATAGTTAATAAATAACATTTCCCACATGTCCACTTTACATCAGCACAATTTTGGAAACAAAATTTTTTTTTGTTAGGGAGTTATAAGGGTTAAAAGTTGACCAGCAATTTCTCATTTTTACAACACCATGTTTTTTTTAGGGACCACATCACCTTTGAAGTCATTTTGAGGGGTCACCATTCTAAAAACTGCACCCCCTCAAGCTGCTCAAAACCACATTCAAGGAGTTTATTAACCCTTTACGTACTTCACAGGAACTGAAACAATGTGGAAGAAAAAAATGAACATTTAACTTTTTTTTGCAAACATTTTACTTCAGAACCATTTTTTTTTTATTTTCACAAGTGTAAAAACAGAAATTTAACCACAAATTTTGTTGTGCAATTTCTCCTGAGTACGCCGATACCCCATATGTGGAGGTAAACCACTTTTTGGGCGCACCGCAGAGCTTGGAAGTGAAGGAGCACCGTTTGACTTTTTCAATGCAGAATTGGCTGGAATTGAGATCAGATGCCATGTCGCGTTTGGAGACCCCTGATGTGCCTAAACAGTGGAAACCCCCCACAAATGACACCATTTTGGAAACTAGACCCCTTAAGGAACTTATCTAGATGTGTGGTGAGCACTTTAAACCCCCAGGTGCTTCACAGAAGTTTATAACGTAGAGCCGTGAAAATAAAAAAATCGCATTTTTTCTACAAAAATGATTTTTTGCCTCCAAATTTTTATTTTACCAAGGGTAACAGGAGAAAATGGACCCCAGAAGTTGTTGTACAATGTGTCCTGAGTACGCCGACACCCCATATGTGGGGGTAAACCACTGTTTGGGCGCATGGCTGAGCTCGGAAGCAAAGGAGCGCCATTTGACTTTTCAATGCAAAATTGACTGGAATTGAGATCGGACGCCATGTCGCGTTTGGAGAGCCCCTGATGTGCCTAAACAGTAGAAACCCCCCAAAAGTGACCCCATTTTGGAAACTAGACCCCCCAAGGAACTTATCTAGATATGTGGTGAGAACTTTGAATGCCCAAGTGCTTCACAGAAGTTTATAATGCAGAGTAGTGAAAATAGAAAATATTTTTTTTTTCCACAAAAAAGATTTTTTAGCCCCCAAGTTTTTATTTTCACAAGGGTAACAAGAGAAATTTGACAACAATATTTGTTCTCCAATTTGTCCTGAGTATGCTGGTACCCCATATGTGGGGGTAAACCACTGTTTGGGCGCACGGCAGAGCTCAGAAGGGAGGGAGCACCATTTGACTTTTTTAGCGCAAAATTGTCTGTCGTGTTTTGAGACCCCCTGATGTACCTAAAGAGTGGAAACCCCCCAATTCTAACTCCAACCCTAACTCCAACACACCCCTAACCCTAATCTCAACCCGATCCATAATCCTAATCACAACCCTAACGATAATCACAACCCTAACCCCAAAACAGCCCTAATCTCAACTCTAACCATAACCCTAATCAAAACCCTAAATTCAACACACCCCTAACCCTAATCTCAACCCTAACCTCAAACCTAACCCTAATCCCAACCCTAACCTTAACCCTAATCCCAACCGTAACCCTAGTACCAACCCTAATCCAAACCCTAACCCTAATCCCAACTCTATCCCTAAATTTAGCCCCAACCCTAACCCTAATTTTAGCCCCAACCCTAGCCCTAACCCTAACTTTTGCCCCAATCCTAACCCTAGCCCTAACTTTAGCCCCAACCCTAACCCTAAGGCTACTTTCACACTTGCGTCGTGTGGCATCCGTCACAATCCATCATTTTGGACAAAAAACGGATCTTGCAAATGTGCCCACAGGATGCCTTTTTTGCCCATAGACTTGTATTACCGACGGATAGCCACACGTCGCGTCCATCGTGCACTGGATCCATTGTGTTTTGGCGGACCGTCGTCACAAAAAAAGTTCAATGTAACCTTTTTTTTGTACGTCGCGTCTGCCATTTCCGCGCATGCGTGGCCGTAACTCTGCCCCCTCCTCCCCAAGACATAGACTGTGCAGCGGATGCGTTGAAAAACTGCATCCACTGCCCACGTTGTGCACAATTTTCACAACGTGCGTCGGTACGTCGGGCTGACGCATTGCGACCGCCCCGTACCGACGCAAGTGTGAAAGAAGCCTAAGGCTACTTTCACACTAGCGTCGTACTCGGACCATCGCAGTGTGTCGGGCCGACGTACTGACGCTAGCGTTGTAAGCGCCGCGCAGCGGGTGCAGAGGATGCTGTTTTTTCAACGCATCCGCTGCCCCATTGTGAGGTGCGGAGAGGCGGGGGCGGAGTTCCGGCCGCGCATGCGCGGTCGGAAATGGCGGACACGTCGCACAAAAAAAGTTACATGTAGCGTTTTTTTGTGCCGACGGTCCGCCAAAGCACGACGCATCCGTCGCACGACGGATGCGACGTGTGGCAATCCGTCGCAATGTGTCGCTAATGCAAGTCAATGGAGAAAAAAACGCATCCTGCAAGCACTTTTGCAGGATGCGTTTTTTCTCCAACGACGCATTGCGACGGAAGCCAAAAAACGCTAGTGTGAAAGTAGCCTAAACCTAACCCTAGCCCTAACCCTAAATTTAGCCCCAACCCTAGCCCTAACCCTAATTTTAGCCCCAACTCTTCTCTCCTGCCGGCCGGCAGATGGCAGCAGATGGCGGGCGCACTGCGCATGCGCCCACCATTTTCTTTGCAGAGGAAGAAGCCGGCCGGCAAGAGGAGACGCAGGAGGACCCGGGGACACCGGGTGAGTATGATAGGGTCCCCGAATCCCCCTATTTCTCTGTCCTCTGATGTGCGATCACATCAGAGGGCAGAGAATTACAGATCGCTTTTTTTTTTTGCGGTCGCCGGTAAACAGTTAATTACCGGCGATTGCAAAACAGGGGTCGGTAAAAACCGACCCCGATCATGTTCTTTGGGGTCTCGGCTACCCCCGGCAGCCGAGACCCCAAAGATCTTCCGGGTGCCGGGCGGCAGGCGCACTGCGCATGCGCCCGCCATTTTTTCCCGGAAAAAAAGATGGCGGCGCCCATCGGAAGCCACGAGGAGCACCGGGGGAGATAGGTGAGTATTGGGGGGCTATTGGGGGCCATCGGGGACACTATTTCTCTGTCCTCCGATGTGCAATCACATCGGAGGACAGAGAAATTAAATGGCAAATCGCGTTGTTTTTTTTTGTTGCGACCGCCGGTAAACGGTTAATTACCGGCGATCGCAACTCGGGGGTCGGTAAAAACCCCCCAGATCATGTTCTCTGGGGTCTCGGCTACCCTCGGCAACCGAGACCCCAGAGAAAATCCGACTCTGGGGGGCGCTATTCACTTTTTCCACAGCGCCGTTAATTAACGTCGCTGTGGTTTAAGTACCCTTAGCGGCCGCCATTAAAAGGCGTATCGGCGGTCGTTAAGGGGTTACATTCGCAAGTTGTTTCCCCAACATACCACAGATTACAAGGCATGTAAGGACATAGATAATACATACTCTGAGCTACAGGTCAAAAAGTGCTTAATTTTGTAAGTTTTGTCTGTCACTGGATGTTTAAATGTAGATCCTTTGATCATATATGTGCAATTTATGCAATTCAAACAGGGGAAGCATCCGTTTCTCCCAGATCCTGTCAGGGACATCTGGGTGCTTCTCCGCATAGGGCCAATGTCTGACCTAGTAAGCATGTCCTTAATGTTCCTGCTTCTCTTGTATGAATGCAGTGGGGGCATCCTAAACTCTTGGATATTGGGGAGACATTTCCCCAACATTGTCCAATGTTTTTTAATGATGCTGGCTATTTTCTCACTTTCTTCTGTATATGTAGATACAATGCTATAGTACCTGTCATGTTACTGTAGGAAAACATTGGTAATACGCCGGGACACTTCACTGCCATATGGCAATTCTGACTGTGGGCAGTCTGACCGTAGTGGTTTGACTTGCCCATAGTTGAACGCTATTGGAACTGCGGGTGTGGCCTGCGCAAGGCTATACTCGTAGTTTCAGGGCAGTGCTAATAATGTCCCTATGGCGACTTTTATACATATTTTCATGGGCTGTAGTTCATATAGAATGCAGACGGTACTGGCAGTTAAAAAATGCTAAAAACGCTATTTATGCTGAATGGTGGTAATAATTATTATATATAGCTTGAGTAAGTGGCGTCATTTGACGCTTTTGTGCCTGCTTACATACTTCTAATTAGCTTAATGGCGCATTAATACGCCCCTTTTGTCTGTACATATACACGTACTATGCCACCAAAAAGATGGCGAAACTTAGCGCTACTGCGCATGCGCCGAATTCAGCCATTGACCTGCAGTTCAACTAAGTAATATGACGCAACGGACATGCGCAATAGGTGTCTATGAACGCCGACAGATTCAATGGCGTCCTCCATCACTAACAAGCTCCTGTGGCGGTAAGAACAGCATGGCCCATAGATTGTTTACACATATAATGCACAGATGCACTTTATTAGATATATCTAAGTATATAATTTAACACAAATGGCTGTAATTAAGGATGGCTAAGTACTATATATATGCACTAAGGAAGTTGTATCCACTGCTTGAGAAAAGCTCAGTAGAGCTGAAACGTCGCACTGACACGTGGATTTGAATAAATCCTATACTCTTTGGAAGAAATGGAGTGCTGCCTCTTTTTTGATATTTATTGAATGTGGACAGCCAGTGGACAGGTTGCCTGGAGGCTCTGCACCCGGAGATAAGTAATCAGTAGTGTGCTGTTCCTTTTTTATGAAAATACAACACAATTTAGATATATTTTTATTTATTTTTCAATTTTTAACATACCCAATAATATCACATGCAAGGGACAAATATTACCGCACCACGACCGAATCTCGTTACCACCACATGGTGACCAATAATACCACATACAAGTAGCAAATACCACCATGCCATGACCAGATCACATATTACCACCACATAGTGACCGAATAATAGCACATACAAGGAACAAATACTACCACACCATGACCAGATCAGATATTGCCACCACATAGTGACCGAATACTACAGTACTGATCATTAATAAAAAACATGTTACTAATATCACTATAAATGCCATTATACACAGGAGATCTGTATTTAGAAGACAGTGTCTGTGTGCCGGTAATACAGTGATCACCAATGACATTATACACAGGAGCTCTGTATATAGTGTCAGTGTACAGGTAATAGTGATCACTGGTGACATTATACACAGGAGATCTGCATATAGTGTCAGTGTACAGAGCTCTGTATATAGTGTCAGTGTACAGATAATACAGGGATCACCAGTGACATTATACACAGGAGCTCTCTATATAGTGTCAGTGTACAGGTAATACAGTGATCACTGCTGACATTATACACAGGAGATCTGCATATAGTGTCAGTGTACAGATAATACAGTGATCACCAGTGACATTATACACAGGAGCTCTGTATATAGTATCAGTGTACAGGTAATACAGTGATCACCAGTGACATTATACACAGGAGCCCTGTATATAGTGTCAGTGTACAGGTAATACAGTGATCACTGGTGACATTATACACAGGAGATCTGCATATACTGTCAGTGTACAGAGCTCTGTATATAGTGTCAGTGTACAGATCATACAGTGATCACCAGTGACATTATACACAGGAGCTCTGTATATAGTGTCAGTGTACAGGTAATACAGTGATCACTGGTGACCTTATACACAGGAGATCTGCATATAGTGTCAGTGTACAGAGCTCTGTATATAGTGTCAGTGTACAGATAATACAGGGATCACCAGTGACATTATACACAGGAGCTCTGTATATAGTGTCAGTGTACTGGAAATACAGTGATCACCAGTAACATTATACACAGGAGCTCTGTATATAGTGTCAGTGTACAGGTAATACAGTGATCATCAGTGACATTATACACAGGAGCTCTGTTTATAGTGTCAGTGCACAGGTAATACAGTAATCACCAGTGACATTGCACACAGCAGCTCTGTATAGCATCAGTGTACAGGTAATATGGGGATCACCAGTGACATTATACACAGGAGCTCTGTATATAGTGTCAGTGTACAGGTAATAGTGATCACTGGTGACATTATGCACAGAAGCTCTTTATATAGTGTCAGTGTACAGGTAATACAGTGATCACAGGTGACATTATGCACAGAAGCTCTGTATATAGTGTCAGTGTACAGGTAATAGTGATCACTGGTGACATTATGCACAGAAGCTCTGTATATAGTGTCAGTGTACAGATAATACAGGGATCACCAGTGACATTTTACACAGGAGCTCTGTATATAGTGTCAGTGTACAGATAATACAGAGATCACAAGTGACATTATACAAAGGAGCTTTGTATATAGTGTCAGTGTACAGGTAATACAGTGATCACTGGTGACATTATACACAGGAAATCTGCATATACTGTCAGTGTACAGAGCTCTGTATATAGTGTCAGTGTACAGATCATACAGGGATCACCAGTGACATTATACACAGGAGCTCTCTATATAGTGTCAGTGTACAGGTAATACAGTGATCACTGCTGACATTATACACAGGAGATCTGCATATCGTGTCAGTGTACAGATAATACAGTGATCACCAGTGACATTATACACAGGAGCTCTGTATATAGTGTCAGTGTACAGGTAATACAGTGATCACCAGTGACCTAATACACAGGAGCCCTGTATATAGTGTCAGTGTACAGGTAACACAGTGATCACCAGTGACATTGCACACAGAAGCTCTGTATATAGTGTCAGTGTACAGGTAATATGGTGATCACCAATGACATTATACACAGGAGCTCTGTATATAGTGTCAGTGTACAGGTAATAGTGATCACTGGTGACATTATACACAGGAGATCTGCATATAGTGTCAGTGTACAGAGCTCTGTATATAGTGTCAGTGTACAGATAATACAGGGATCACCAGTGACATTATACACAGGAGCTCTCTATATAGTGTCAGTGTACAGGTAATACAGTGATCACTGCTGACATTATACACAGGAGATCTGCATATAGTGTCAGTGTACAGATAATACAATGATCACCAGTGACATTATACACAGGAGCTCTGTATATAGTATCAGTGTACAGGTAATACAGTGATCACCAGTGACATTATACACAGGAGCCCTGTATATAGTGTCAGTGTACAGGTAATACAGTGATCACTGGTGACATTATACACAGGAGATCTGCATATACTGTCAGTGTACAGAGCTCTGTATATAGTGTCAGTGTACAGATCATACAGTGATCACCAGTGACATTATACACAGGAGCTCTGTATATAGTGTCAGTGTACAGGTAATACAGTGATCACCAGTGACCTAATACACAGGAGCCCTGTATATAGTGTCAGTGTACAGGTAACACAGTGATCACCAGTGACATTGCACACAGAAGCTCTGTATATAGTGTCAGTGTACAGGTAATATGGTGATCACCAATGACATTATACACAGGAGCTCTGTATATAGTGTCAGTGTACAGGTAATAGTGATCACTGGTGACATTATACACAGGAGATCTGCATATAGTGTCAGTGTACAGAGCTCTGTATATAGTGTCAGTGTACAGATAATACAGTGATCACCAGTGACATTATACACAGGAGCTCTGTATATAGTGTCAGTGTACAGGTAATATAGTCATCACCAGTGACATTATACACATGAGCTCTGTATATAGTGTCAGTGTACAGGTAACACAGTGATCACCAGTGACATTGCACACAGAAGCTCTGTATATAGTGTCAGTCTACAGGTAATATGGTGATCACCAATGACATTATACACAGGAGCTCTGTATATAGAGTCAGTGTACAGGTAATACAGTGATCACTGGTGACACTGTACACAGGAACTCTGTATATAATATACAGTGTATACTGTGCGTGTACGTGTAATACACTAACTCATCAGTGACGTCTCTAGGTGAAGTCCTCAATCTTTGCTTTTCATCTTCATTCAGCACATACCGCCATTACTTCTTCCAGCCAGGACTCGTCTCTGCAGGAAATAACACAGATATCTAGAGCACCACTTGCCTAGCACATTACTTATATTTTCCCAACTTCTATACTACACCAGATTAAGAAAAAAGGAGACAGTGTCGCTCTGTATAGTATCAGGACCCCCCTCCCCGTTGGAAACAGTATCCTCCAAAAATAAAATACATCACTGCAGTAATAAATATAATATCCCTTGACTAGCCCCTGCAGTGATAATATTCCCCATTCTACCCCCCTTGTGTTTCATTCCTGGTTCTAGCCAAATGTTTTCCCATCCTGCCCCCATATGAGCGCAAATCCTGTCCCCATATGAGCTCACATCCTGCCCCATATGAGCTCCCATCCTGCCCCATATGAGCATCCATCCTGCCCCCATATAAGCTCCCATCCTGCCCCCATATTAGCTCCGATCCTGCCCCATATGAGCTCCGATCCTGCCCCATATGAGCTCCGATCCTGCCCCCATTTGAGCTCTCATCCTGCCCCCATATGAGCTCCCATCCTGCCCCATATGAGCTCCCTTCCTGTGGCTTTTAGTACAAAAAGAAAGAAAAAAAGTTAAGCTTACCTTCTCACGGCCCAGCGGTGCCCTCTCCCTCATTTATTTGAGGTGCGGATGCGCCAGGACATAACATGACATCATACGCTGATGACATGCGCGCTGACGTCAGCTGACGCCTGTGATTGTCTGGCAGCTATTACAATATTTTTCAGACTATAAGACGCACCGGACCATAAGACACACCCCAAATTTTGGGGTGGAAAATAGCAGAAAAAAGATTTTTATGAGATGGGAAGTCCGTCTTATTCGAATTTAAGGTATCTTACATGAGGGCCGTTGGTGGTACAGCGGGGTCACAGGAGGCATGGTCCCTTCCCAGCGGCGGCAGAAGTGGGGCAATGCTGCAGTTCCGGGGTGCGACTCTGTGGGTCTAGTGTTGGTGGTGAGGCAGAACACCAGAGCAGGGTCCTTTCCTCAGGATGCCGTCCGATCTCCACGCTGCTGTCCAGTATCCACGTTGCTGTCCAGTGTCCATGCCGCAGTCCCGTGTCCATGCTGCGGCCTGGTATCCATGGCAAGCACATCAACGGTTTCCATGCGGCCATCTTCCAGAAGCCGTGGGCCGCTGGAGGCCGCTTGTGTGCAGATTGAGTTCTCGACAGCCATTTTCCTGGAGCCGAGTGCCGCCGACATCTCAATCTGCGCATGCGCGGTCTCCAGCGGCCATTTTCCTGAATCCTCTGGACACTGGGCCGTGGAGTGGAAAGCAGCGTGGACACCGGGCCACAGTGTGGACACATTTCTGCCGCCTGCATCCTGAGGAAGGGACCCTGCTCAGGTGCCGCCTCCAATTCCGCTACCGCAACCCCCCGGTGTAAGCCTGCGTTCGCATCATAAGACGCATGCCCCATTTTCCTCCCAAATTTCTTGGGAAAAAAAGTGTGTCTTTTGATGTGAAAAATATGGTAACTCTTGCTGTGCAGAAAGCTAGTGGCTTTCTGTACCGCAATATATTGCAACTGAGATGCACTGCTTCTTGACGGTTCGGGCAACCGCCTGCAAATTTTTACAAGCAGTGTCACTAAACTAATGAGAGCGCCCTGAATCCCACCACTGCAGCCAGTGTCTTATATATAGCATTCTCACCTGTGTCTTGCCTGTCTGTTGTGCTTTCTGTCTCTCTTTTCTCACTTCTTCCATCTTTTTCTCTCTGCCGCTCTTATTTTTATCTTTTCTTCTGCCTTCTTCTCCCTGCTTGTCTGTGGCTCCACACCCTTCGTTTAGCCCTGCCCCTCCATGTCTCTTCTCAGTCTGCTAGCTATGACTTTTCTTGAGGGGACGGATCCGATGCACAGGTCCTGGCTGTGCTGCTGACTGCAGGTGCGGGGGTGAGTACTGTCACAGCCTGTGTGATTGCGCGTCCCTGCTCCACTGCAGCTGGCAACTCTCTGCACGGCCGCACGCAGGCTGGTGCTCTGCTCCTCAGGTGAGCAGAAGCAAAAAGTGAGGGGCCCGCTCTCTGCTCCCGGGCCCTATATGCTAGTAAGGGCAGTAATGCCCTGATGGCGGCCCTGGCTGCAGCAGCCAGATGTTACAGCATAGTGGATGGGATTTTATGAAATCCCTCCTCAACTATACATGCAGGGACGCCTCCGGCTTCCCTGTGTATACGCACATGCGGTGCGTCTTTCTAGACCGCAGCATGTCAATTTATCTTGCAGAGACGTTCTGTCTCCGCAAGATAAATATCACAGTCCAATGTATAGGACGCGGTGATTCCGCATGGTTCAATGAACACATGTGGAATCATCTCGCATACAAAAGCTGCCAGCGCTTTCTACGGAGCGGGCATGTACTACGTCCAAAGCGCTGCCATATCCTGAACATGGAACCATACCCTAACAGATAATACACTGATAAACAAGTTGGTTTAGACCTTTGTGGACAAAGAAGACAAACATGAGGTTCAGTATCTCGAGCCCATTAAATCAAGTCATTTGAAAACCCAAGGTAAAAAGTGTCCTTGCAGTAAAGAGCCCACGTCATTGTAGCATATTTCACAAACTTACCATCCCCTACAACCATTTTTCTCCACCTGATGAGAAAGCACCTCAATCAAGAACTTTGGTGGAAATGTTGGAAAAAAAATGGGTCACATCATATGATGTTAGATTCCTGGACTACGAGGTGTTTCTTTTGACACTTGCAAACTCTTGAAACAGGAAAAATTAGGGAAACCCTGTGTTTTTTTTGTTTTCTTTTAAGAAAGGGATTGTGTTAGTTCTTATCCACCTGCTTCTACACATTTCTATTGTGACTCAATTTTTCTTTTATTGCTGCGATATTCCTAGTGTCATTGCTGCCCATTATTAGCAGCTGCCAGCACTTAGGCCACTACAAGCAATAAGCCACTGAATGAATAACATTGCTCCAAGTTGTTGTTTTAATCAAGGTCGTACCGTGAATAATAATTTTATGTTTGCTTGTTTCTGTTTTCAGTGCTATAAAATAATCAGTGAATTATTAGAATTTGTTTTATCATACATAACACAATAGTCAAAATGTAAAACAATCAATAAGACGGGCGGGATGACAGATGCTTTATGATTTAAAGCCTTTCAGTAACATTTTGTGAAATCTCTCAGTGGAGAAATGTGAAGGCGAAATGAAAATTGCTAAGAGATTGCAGACACTGAACTTTTATCTTCAAGTACTTGCACTTGAAGAAGTAGCACTAATGCTTCAGCTCCGGAAGGCTCAGCACAATTAACACTTAAAAGATGTTGTCATGATGACTGCACTGTTTGGTTTGTTAGGCTTCTTCTCTTCAGCAAGATACAATGATTTGCTCTATGACTTAGCATCTTCAGGTATAATAGTTTGTAAACATTAATAGTATAGATTCTCTTCACTCAAGGCCATTACTTGCAGGGAATATTGTTTTGGCTGCTGCAGTTATTATTGGTTATATGGTGGAAAACAAAAGGATATCTCTGTACTTGGCCGCATTCATGTTTCCTTCAATAACAACCAGTCATTCTGTCCCTGCAGCTGAAAAACACCCCCATAGCATGATGCTGCCACCACCATGTTTCACTGTTGGGATTGTATTGGGCAGGTGATGAGCAGTGCCTGGTTTTCTCCACACATACCGCTTAGAATTATCACCAGAAAGGTCTGTCTTCATCTCATCAGACCATAGCATCTTATTTCTCATAGTCTGGGAGTCCTTCATGTGTTTTTTAGCAAACTCTATGCGGGCTTTCATATGTCTGGCAGCGAGAAGAGGCTTCTGTTGGGCCACTCTGCCATAAAAGCCCAACTGGTGGAGGGCTGCAGTGATAGTTGACTTTGTGGAACTTTCTCCCATCTCCCTACTGCATCTCTGGAGCTCAGCCACAGTGATCTTGGGGTTCTTCTTTACCTCTCTCACCAGGGCTCTTCTCCCACAATTGCTCAGTTTGACTGAATGGCCCTGTCTAGGAAGTGCATTTTCAAACAGCCTATACAGCCTAATCCTGTCTGTATTAAGCAGTATCAAAATATGAGAGCCCTACTCTAGAATCCAGCCCAATGTTATCCTTCTATCCAGTATACCACTAAAGTACAAGCTAGTACATAGACCATTCAAAGTAAGTACCACATGTAAAATACTCAACTGAGCCACCTGTAGGAAGTGAGGACTGATACCCCAACTCATGTTTCGCGTTAGCTTCTTCTGGGGGAATACTTCTTAATAGAGGCAGGATTAGGCTGATTCGGGTAATGCACTTGCTTTGTTTTATGACTACTATCTGATCACTGTACATTATCTTCCATGATATCCGTACATGTACAATTATTTAATTATGATCTGTTGTACTGATTTATGCATGTTCTTTGTGGTAATAACAATTGATCGCCCATTTTAGATATCCAAAATATATGTTTGACCACACTTATACATCCTTTGATACCAATTGTATGCCAATGTGTTATGGCTGTAACATTGTTTTACTGGTATTGTCACCTGGACATGTGAGGACTTTTTTGCCACTTCTCCCCCTATTTTAACTATTTTAATTGAGTGTTATGAATTAATAAATAGTTACCATTTTAATATGCAGCGGTATTCTGCTTTCTTTTTTTTGTTTGTTTTTTTTATTCAATATTTACAGAGAAAGGAATCAACGTATCTTTCATCATACCAACTATTTTGTTTAAGATTACATAAAAGGAAAAATACATTTGTGCACTAGGGTTGGGTTATTATAGATGTAGCTGAACAGTGTGCCTTTAGATTCAATCTTACCTATGGGCCGTTGCCATTTCAGTCCATCACTGCCTCTATTAGTAATCCAAAGTTCCCTGTGAGTACAGGCACCGTGAGATAATACACTGGCCTTTACTACAAAAGATGGTCATCCACAAGGGTACTAGATTTGTTGGCTGCTGATAAAATAGATCATAGTTTTTTGGATGTTCTTGTGGGATATTTTATGGCATATGAATTGTCACTGAGCTATTACAGTTATTTCCGGCATTGTTATTTCTAGTCTTCACTATATTAATAATTTGCCACTCACGGTTGTTTGTTGGAGTCCCAGAGCCTTATAAATTATTTTGTAAAGCTTTTCAGGCTATCAACAATGTTTTTATTAATCTCTTCTCTACCTAAATAACAGCATTGTATGAATGTAAACAGTTCTTACAAATACTACTTAAATGCTTTTCCACATTGCTGTATTTTCCTCTTTGAAAAAGAATTACAGCCTGTATATGCCTGGAGGAACACCGGATGAAACAAATGTCCTTATGTTTTGCCTTCTTCAGATTTCTTAGAGCAAAGTGGAGATTCATCTATAAAGGTAGATACCAAATCTGTCATCTCGGAAGTTGTACAGTTGATCTGGAGGTTGGAAGCAGACCGTCAAGAAGCAGAAGGGGCATTGAAGTTAGAGAAGGAAAGAAAAGGACGCCTGATCGCACAAGTTGATGTTCTCTCCCAATGGAAACTATATAACTTTCCTGAGGCAGTTCAAAAAGGTAACATTAACATCTAATTTTCTTACAGGGAAACTCTCACTTGAGTTATGCTGCCCAAACCACAGGAGGCATGGTTCAAAGCATGGCTGCACGATTACAACCTGGTATATATTTCTCTAAAACGCTCTTGTGTTTCTCAAAAAATATACTTAGCAGATCCAGCCGGTGACCACAGCTGGAGATGAGTCCAGTCCGGCGCTGCACTGGCTGGCTATTCCCAGCGATGCTAGATGTGATTGACAGGTCTCTCATAGTGAGAGACCTGTCAATCAACTGGAACGGCGCTTTGAAAAACCAGCCAGTGCAGCTCTGAGCTAGTCTTGTCTCCGGCTGTGGTCACCGGCTGGACATTATGATGGCAATCTTGCCTTACGCAGGCGTGTACTATGGAGGACAGAGAATGAACTTCAATCCAATATTGCAGCCAGCATGCAGCCAGCGGGTAAGGAAAGGGTGAATCAAACACCCGAAAACCCCGCCCCTATGACTGAAAATTGTTCCCGCCAAATTCAGGTGACAGAGTCCCTTTAAGCTTATTCTGTCTTTAACATTTATTTATACGTTATAAATTAGAGAATATTATACTTCCGTAATGCTAAAGTAAATAACAATAACACCAAACTTAGAACTTTTCCTGTGATGAGTAGCTTCATTTTCCCATGATCAAATTGTCCCGGAGAAAAGTGTCTGTCAACAATCTATTTCCACTATTATTATAGGGTTACAGGGGTTGTCTGGCCTCAGAACCAAATTTGCAGTCTCTCTGTCATGATTCCCAGATATTCCTGCTGCGAGTGGGCGGTCACATTACTGCCGGCATTTGATTTGCATGCTTGTGGTCACATCCCAACTAGACTCTTCTGCTCTACTTTTAATTCTTTTCTATTGAGATAATCTGAATGCGTCTAATCGGATGTGTCCGCAAGCATGAATATAGAATGACTGTAGACTTATCCTGAGCCTAGACATCCCCTTTAAGTGGACTCCACACATCAGCTGTAAGCTGAATATCTCAGTAAATCAGCTAAAAGTTATCTCTCCTGAGTCCTTACCTTCCACCCATATAGACATGCACTCTAGGCTCGGCCATTACTAGCCTTTGCAATTTTTGCACATTGCTCCATAAAATTGAGGGGGGCAATTGTGCTTCTTGTTTACTGTGTTAATGAAGTGATAATTGGTTGATAGTAGTAGGTAAAGGAGATGTTCAGCCTACATAATTGATTATGCCATGGTCACTTCTTAACGGAAAAAATATATATTAACAGCCAATTCTTTGGATGACCTTTAATCAAATAATAATATTACATGTCTCCTTTGCGGTTTAGATCTGTGAGTTTTGTTCTGTTTTTGTGTCAAGCATTCGCTCTTTTCACATGATTCCTTTGGGAGGCTCATTAGGAAGCAGGTTACGTCTCCATGTATCTGCTCCATTGAGCTCATTTACTAAATGACACTTATTAATGCTGATTTGCATGCACCATTTTGCTGTGATGTACATATACAAATATAGCAAAGTAATGTAAGAAATATTGCTTGGACAAATTAGAACATAAATTGATTACATTGAGTTAAACGTTTTTCATCATTTGTATTGTTGGCTGTTGTTATTTAATTATTAACTTGCCTGGATATACTGTTATTATCTATCTTTAGCTTTGGTTTAGTGAAGTGAGAAGAACATTCTTTATTCTATAATAGGACAGTTAATGGCAGTTTGATTAATGCTCGATAATGAAGTAGAATTGGATTTTGTGTGGGCTTCAGGAAAATATCTATTTTATATGTCATTTATTCCTTTATGTAGACACAGAGGAGACTCTATGTTTACAGCATTTAGAACTTACTTTATATTTTTTTTTTGCATCAAACTCTATATGTTATCTTTGAAAGAAGACAAATCCCTTTAAAAGGTTTGTACCACCAGCCCTTTAAGGCTGCGTTCCCATGATGAGTTTTTGTAATTGCCACATCTTACAGTTCCACCAAAGTGATGGGATTATAGAAATCTCCTGCCCTCTACAGCGTCAACTGACCTACGGTGTGGGTTTCAAATGTGCAGATTTTCCCCATACACTTGGATTAGATATGGAAAATCCGCAGATAACAAAGGCATGTAATCCGCATATGGCTGTATCAATAAAATTTTGTGAAAGCCAAATATCAAGAATTATCAAAAACAAAGCAGCTTTTTTTAAAATGACATGCCAAAAAAAGACAAAAACTGCAGTGAAAAAAAGGTATGTAAAAATACACAATAAAAAAACGCAAGTAATCTAATTTACCTAATAGATACAGAAAATCTGCAACATTGAAAACTCACCAAATATTCATCGTGGGAAAGTAGCCTTAGGGTATGTGCACATGATCAGCAAACGCTGCAGGTTGGACGCTGTGCACTACTGCAGCGTCCAACCCGCAGCGTCCAGATGTTACAGCATACTGGATGGGATTTCCACTATGCATCCACAGACACCCGTGGCTCACCTGCGGAGATGGACATGCGGCACGTCTCTCCAGACCGCAGCATGTCTATTTCTCTTGTGGAGACGCGAGCCTCCGCAAGAGAAATATCACCTGTACACTGTATTGGATGCTGTGATTCTACACAGTTCAGTGAACACATGCGGATTCACCTTCATTCAATAGACGGCAGCGCTTTGGACATAGCGGACATGTGCTGCGTCTAAAGAGCAGATACTGTAATTCCTGAAAGTCTGCACATACCCTTAGGCATATCGATGTAACTTGGGAGCACCCGCTAATATCCAGGGTCATTGCACAGATCTATAATAAGGGAGAGAGATGCAAGAACACGTAAGTGCTTCTCCATTTTATCTCCTCCTGGTTGAAGCAGCTGTTGACAGTCTTTGAAGGACAGGGGTTTCAGTCTCACAATAGATTGGGACCCCAGAGGTGAAACATTGACAGAGAACTATCTCATAAAACCCCTTTAATAGGGCAATGTAGGCCTCTATATAAGTCTACTGACGCTCTTCTACTGGCCTGTTTGGAGAGGCCGACGTACATTCTGTGCACAAAGAATAATTTTTAATATGATTGTCCTGTGTACTTATAATATCATGTTATTAGCATTTCTATTTGCACATAACTTAAAAATCATTGCATTGAATGAATTAGCATTTTGTTTGTCCATCGGTGATTGTTGGACCATTTAGATGGGTAAATAGATGAGAACAATTATTTCTACAAAAGTTCATTCCATGATTGTTATTTCACCTGAGAGTGACAGGGGATGTTCATACAGAGCAGAGAAGCGGACATAGACAGAACGGGGCCCCTTTGCAAGAACAATATATAGTCCCAGTGGCGTAACTCAAGTCAGATGGGCCCGTAGTGCAATATTGGAACCTGGGCACCCACTTGCATGTTGATCAGATATATGGGCCCTTGTAGCATTTTAGATCTTATAATGACATGGGTATTCGCCCCATGTAATAATATCCACCATCCTTGCTGTTTCCCCTAACAATCTTCCCCATCGTGGCACCCATCCTATAATAATCTCTCTTATCTTAGAACTCTTCCTCCTGTAATGTCAGCCATTCAGTGACCATTCTTGTTATAATATCCCCTATCCTGGGCCTCTTCCTGTTATGATATCCCCTATCCTGGGCCCCTTCATAGTGTAATGATCCCCATGGTGGTATAATTCATCCCCATCCTTGACCCCTTCTTTGTAAAATGCCCCCCATCCTGGGCTTATTCCTTCAGGCCCTCTTCCTTGTATAGTGCTCCCAATCCTGGCCCTCTTCATTGTATAATGCCCCCATCCTGGCCCTCTTCCTTGTATAATGCCCCCATCCTGGCTCTCTTCCTTGTATAATTCCCCCATCCTGGCCCTCTTCCTTGTATAATGCCCCCATCCTGGCACTCTTCCTTGTATAATGCCCCCATCCTGGCACTCTTCCTTGTATAATGCCCCCATCCTGGCACTCTTCCTTGTATAATGCCCCCATCCTTGCACTCTTCCTTCTGTAATGCCCACATCCTGGCCCTCTTCCTTGTGTAATGCCCCATCCTGGCCCTCTTCCTTGTGTAATGCCCACATCCTGGCACTCTTCCTTGTATAATGCCCCCATCCTGGCCCTCTTCCTTGTATAATGCCCCCATCCTGGCCCTCTTCCTTGTATAATGCCCCCATCCTGGCCCTCTTCCTTGTATAATGCCCCCATCCTGGCGCTCTTCCTTGTATAATGCCCCCATCCTGGCACGTTTCCTTGTATAATGTCCCCATCCTGGCCCTCTTCCTTATATAATGCTCCCCATCATGGCCCTCTTCCTTGTATAATTACCCGATCCAGGCACTCTTCCTTGTATAATGCCCCCATTCTTGCCCTCTTCCTTGTATAATGTCCCTCATCCTGGCCCTCTTCCTTGTATAATGCCCCCATCCTGGCCCTCTTCCTTGTATAATGCTCCCATCCTGGCCCTCTTCCTTGTATAATGCCCCCATCCTGGCCCTCTTCCTTGTATAATGCCCCTCATCCTGGCCCTCTACCTTGTATAATGCTCCCATCCTGGCCCTCTTCCTTGTATAATGCCCCCATCCTGGCCCTCTTCCTTGTATAATGCCCACTCACTCAAGGCACTCACCGATCTAAAAGTTGGCAATCTTTATCCAATCTTCATGTAAAAACTTCATGGCCGGGGGAGTGAGGAAAGGAGCTCATGCAAGCAGGACACATGCTGACCCGTAGAAGCGCAAGCACAGCCCGAAACGGCCGTCGTTTGCTCCTACTCGCATGAGCTCCTTTCCTCACTCCGCCGGCCATGAATTTTTTACATGAAGATTGAATAAAGATTGCCAACTTTTAGATCGGTGAGTGCCTTCTTTTTTCTTGCATGTACTATTACTCATATGTTTGCCTAAGAATGCTGCTGTGAATAAAGTATGGTATCGAAACACCCTCCAAGAGCTACTTCTCTCAAGGATTCAGGAGCAATTTCGTTTTGAACAATGTTTTTTCCAGCATGATGGAGACAATGTGACAAGGCAAAAGCACTAACATTGACATTTTGAGTCCATGGTCAGAAAAAGCCCCAGATCTCAATCCCATTGGGGAACTGTGGTCGGGTCATTCCATATCAAGTGATCCAAATATGAATATTTTTTTACCTGACGTCTTTAGATTTTTTTTATTTTTTGTTTTTATGAAGTACAACTTTAGTTAATTACAAATTAAAAGTTTCGAATTTTTATCTTCATCAGTTAATTTTTTACAGATTTCTAAAGTTTAGAAAAAGCGCGGATTTTGGCCTGTATGGCTTTACATTTTTTATCATATCACGGGCTAGAATTAAGATATAGATTTGGGAGAGGCATCATTTTTCTCAGAACGGTGCCAACTTTTGTTTGATATGTCACAAGACTATGTTTCTTTATATTTTGTTTTGGAGAAATCATATTCAAAATTTTGATGCGCAATTGTGAAAAAAACGTATGTTTTAAAATTGTGAAAACATGCATGTGTGTTACGTGTGATATTTATACAGGGATTCAACTTGGGACCTATCAATTTTTTTTTTTTAATTTAAGCCTTTAATCATTTGATTTTATGTTTGTGTAAGTTTCTTCCTTTTTCTTTTCAAATTACAACTTATTGCATTCAACATTTATATGCAACAATAAAGAAACACAAAAACAACTATTGAAGTGCCACCATAAATACATCATTATTATCGTAACACAACTTGTTCAATACATTCAGGTTGAAAATGCTGAGCAAGCCAAAATAAAAAAGGTGATCATATCCTGAAGTGTGATTGTCTAAATACAGTCTGATCCTAATTATTTGTTAAAAACCAGATTAAAAGAACCAATATTTTTACCACCTATTTATACATGGAACAATTTTTTTTCTATTATATCACTAAACATGTCATTTCTGAAGTGTTTAAGAAGAATAGTACAGTAGTTAAATCCTCGTACTATAAAATATGAACTAATGAAACAATTAATAGTACGTTTTTAAACTGGCACTTTATTATCAATGTGTCCCTTCTAGTGGGTGAAATGTGATCTTGTCCATAAGCGCTCACTAGCAATGGCCGTTTCCTTTTGTGTCAGAGTATGTGCGGCCTGTCATGGTGTCCGGCTCCACCTGAGTTAATATCTGATTTTTGTTAACTTTTACAATGTCTGGTTTTCTTGGATACACAAAGGATGGCGCTGGACCAGAAGGTGCAAAAAAGTCACTTCTACTTCTTCATTTTCACAATCTTTGGAGAGTCCAGAAGCCGCCACCAGTGCCGATCATATTCACAGGTCACATCACCAGTTATGCCATCCATTGCCCATCTTGTGCCGCCTTCTACCACTTCATGGACTTAACTGTCTTTGCTGAATGAAAAAATTCTGTTCACTACATGGGATGACAGTGTGGTATTGCTGAGTCCCTGTGATGGGTTCTGCTTCCTGTAAAGGTACCTTCACACTAAACGACTTTGCAGCGATAACGACAGCGATCCGTGACGTTGCAGCGTCCTGGATAGCGATATCGTTGTGTTTGACACGCAGCAGCGATCAGGATCCCGCTGTGATATCACTGGTCGTTGCTGAAAGTCCAGAACTTTATTTGGTCGTCAGATCGGCGTGTATCGTCGTGTTTGACAGCAAAAGCAACGATGCCAGCAATGCTTTACAATGGTAACCAGGGTAAATATCGGGTTACTAAGCGCAGGGCCACGCTTAGTACCCCGATATTTACCCTGGTTACCATTGTAAAAGTAAAAAAAAAAAACACTACATACTCACCTTCTGATGTCTGTCACGTCCCCCGGCGTCCGCGCTGCTGCTCAGAGCTTCCTGCACTGAATGTGTCAGTGCCGGCCGTAAAGCAAAGCACAGCGGTGACGTCACCGCTGTGCTTAGGGCCGGCGCTTACACAGTGCAGGGAAGCTGAAGGCAGGGGACGCGACAGACACGGCAATGTAAGTATGTAGTGTTTGGTTTTTTTTACATTAGCACTGGTAACCAGGATAAACATCGGGTTACTAAGCGCGGCCCTGCGCTTAGTAACCCGATGTTTACCCTGGTTACCCGGGGACTTCGGCATCGTTGTCGATATCGCTGCAGCGTCGCTTAATGTGACGGTACCTTAACTGAGGTTAACTCTCCTCCTCTTCGTAGTCCTGGTTTGTACAATACATGAACTGGATATTAAGAATATTTTTCTCCCTCCATTTGAGGCGTTGCCTGGGTGTTAAGATTTGGTGTGAATATGTCACGGCCTGTCATCTGCTCTGCATTCACTGTCTACCCCTGGTCAGTCTCAGGTGGAGCCCTAACAAAGCTTTCTCCTCTGTCCGCTCCTGCTTCTAAGCTGTAACATAATACAGTAATATCTAAAAATCACGGATTATTTGCTAAATCTAGACCCCACACTGTTAAGGCCCCGTCTCACTTAGCGACGCTAAAGCGATCCCGACAACGATACGACCTGTCAGGGATCGTTGCTGCGTCGCTATGTGGTCGCTGGTGAGATGTCAAACAGTGAGATCTTCCAAGGATCGCTGCTGCGATCTCACTGTTTGACATCTCACCAGCGACCTGTAGCGACCTGTACAACGATGTCACATGGGAGCTATTATGACGATTCAGTGTCTGAGTCGTCAACGAGGTCGTTGGTAAGGTGTCAAACACAGCGATGTGTGCTACCCAGCGGGACCTAAACGACCAAAAAAAGGTCCAGGCCATTCCGACATGACCAGCGATCTCACAGCAGGGGCCTGGTCGCTGCTACGTGTCACACATAGCGAGATCGCTACTGAGGTCGCTGTTGCGTCACAAAACTTGTGACTCAGCAGCGATCTCGCTAGCGATCTCGCTTAGTGAGACGGGGCCTTTAGACCACAGGCTGAACAGATCTGAATTCGAGATTTTCGAACTGAGACTGTAATAGTTTTATTTTTTAAAATATGATTCCATCACGATCCCAGCTTGTATTTTGGTACAGATGTGGCTAGGAGCATAGCAGGCACATATGCAGTTTTTGACATTTTGAAATTAAAAGTTTTTTTTTCACAAATGCGTTCTAAAATTTTGTGTTTCCCTTCGCAGGGGTAAAATATTAACAAAGATACTCTTGTGACATATCTGGTGAAAGCCTGTACAGTTCTGAGTAGAATGGTGTTTATTTTGTTTATCTATCTTTTTTCTAGCCTGAGTTATGAGGAGAAATGTAAAGGCAGACAACACCGAAATTCGCACTTTTTCCGAACTTTGAAAATCAATTTAGAAAAAAAAAATATCTAGAATTTTTTTCTTCACATTTTGCATTCTCTGACACACTATTACCAAATAACAAAATCTCAAAAGAATTAAAAATATAGAGGTAAAAATCATGGGTTCACTTGACGTGGAATGACCCGGTCAATTTTCAAAAATCAGGTGGTGAATTGAAAACATGAAAATTACTATAAAGTCCATGCACTGATTAGGAAAGAATGGACTGCCATTAGTCATAATTGGGCTCAGAAGCTGACATCCATCATGTCAGGGCAAAGGGCGAAAATGTTGAAAAATATGGGTCAACGCTGTAAATTTTGAGTTTTTACATAAACTTGGTATATTTGTGAATAAAAGTTCTAAGCTTGTGAAATGCTGATAATTTCAGTAAACATAAAAACATCCAACTAAAAGATTTAAACGCTGAAGCAGCTTTGTAAAAACTTACATTTGTGTCATTCTCAAAACATTTGGCCATGATGGCATGCCACATGTTGGGGAAAGGGTTAAAAATAAATGTGTATATTAAAAAATTCTGATAGATTAATGTGTATAATACATTTCATTGCTTCAAAAAGGTTATAGTAATATTTGATTTAGAATGTTTCTTTGCAAATGTGTAAAGTTGTCTTTATTCATCATAAGTCCATAACAAGAAGTGAAGACATTCAGTGCTCTACGTAATAACAATTACCTGTTCCTATAAACAGAGTATGATGCCTGCGCTCAGGATTTTTCTGAACTGCAGTGGCTTATCTCATGTAAGAAGCAAGAACTGGAGAAAGCTCAGGATATAATGGCAAAGACTGAAGCCGTGAAAATGAGACTTCAAGAGAAAATCGACTTTATTATGAAACATCGCCCTCTACTGGACGATAAACTCCATCTTGAGGGTGATGCTATGAGCAGGATACAACAGGCACAATCAGAAGTAAGTTTTAATAGTTTGCTTTAGAAACCTATTTCACTTTACAATAAAGACAATCTGTTCTTTATACCGGTGTAATATTTATTGCTTTGGGATGTAAAGAAATCATAGGGCCCACAGCAACACTCTGAATGTTACCCATCCCTTTTATGGGCCCTGAGTTCTGCATCTATTTCTACTATGTAGACATAATAATTAGATAATTGTGTAATAGTATGGCAAGGCTGCACGTATCAGTACCTTGTGATCATTGCGACCAATCACTGGCCTCACTGGTCACGTGCCGACCATGTTGCCAATACCACTGAGGCCAGTGATTGGCTGCCGAGGTCACATGATAAGTGTTAGAATGTCATTACTGCAGGACCGCTAACAAAGTCTAGCGGGACCACTGGAGTGGTGGTGCCGGAGCAATGGGGGATTTACCGGGGGAGTGTGAGATCCCTTTCTTTCTGATATTTTTTTTTTTAAACTTACACATCCCCTTTAGAGAGAAAATGACCTATTGTTTAAATCGTGTGTTTATGCTACATGTATTTAAAAAAAATACATTTTATTAATACCATGATCACATGATCTTACAATTTTCACACTGGCCACTGAGGCTTTTTACACACCTACTTTCTATCCTTTCAGGAAGAGTTTTCAGTCTAACTCCTTAACCTCAAAGGCAGGATTACAATGTCAGGTTACACCTCAATACACAGCTGATGACACAGGATGGTAACTTGACCTTCCTCCCCTCCACTCACAATGAACTTTGTACAGGCTCATTAGATACTTCAACACAAATGATCAGTGTCGGCAGCCCCCAGGCAGTCGAAATCTTTGGGCCCCTCCAGCAAAATTATTTCATAATGTTTTTAAATTTGATAACAATAGTCTAAATAAACCAATTAAATCTTATTAAGCAAAACAAATATTAAGTTAAACATTATAACCCAGAAAAGGTAATTAATGTTGCCCTCAGGTGTCAGCTATATATACTCATCTGTGTTCCCCAAGCTTCTGCTTATGAATGATCTATTAAGATCTAGAGTTGGCGAGACCTCGCAGCCACTTACCCCTCCTCCTCTCCCAGTTCTGACCAATCACACACTTGCCACACCTAATCACATAGATTCTCTTCCTTTAAAACTTGGTAATCTGGCACTGGAAACAAATTGATCAGTCACTTAATTACTGCTAATGTACATCTGTTGTTTCCTGAAACAACTGAAAATTGGGCTCTGTAAAACCCCCATTGGCCAGTTTAAAAGATTGCAAGATTTCTATTTTTTATTTTTAATACTGATATTGATTGTAAAAAAAAATTGACAAAATTTGTACAGAAAAAATTGATTTAAAACAATAAAGTAATTTTCTGCAGAAAGCTTCTTTCACCATAGTATGAAAACTACCTGATATGCAGACCCCTCATGCTGTGAAAACTGCTTTGAAGGTCTCATCTGCCACAAGGACATTAGCAGCAAACATGGCAGGTTCTTCTGCCAATGTTTGGCCCTTCTGTCTTTACCTTCTTCTCAGTCTGAGCCCTTGAAGATCAATACAGGTTCCCAGGTAGCTTGAGATGCTGCGTTGCATCTTCATGTAGGGGTTTTCTTCAGCTCAGTCATCTTGAATATGCCACCGAGGCTCTGTGTTGTTGTCACCACTCTCTATGCTGCTCTGGCTGAAGTGAGGTACACCAACCACATACTGGAGGAGCATATTAACAACTCAGCTATCCCCTTTTCCAGCCTCCAAACTTTCAACCTAGAAAACTTCTCTGGGTTAAGGTACCTCCTTTTGTGTATTACATTAATATCCATTTGGTCAGTGGTGTACCAACCTAATGGTAACTCTACCCCTTGCAAATGATAGAAGTCTAGTCTGCCAGCAATTCAAGAACCCTACATAGGTTGGACGTGACCAAGAATAGAAGAAGTAGTATGATGACAAGATTCTTTTTTTCCTGCAGGTTGCTGTTCATTCTTGAGGTGCCATAATGGCTTTAATTTTACAATGTCATTTCCTGTGGAATCATCTTATTACTTTTATTTGAGCTCCTATTGTTGATTTATCATTAAGGCAACCCTATTACTAAATGAGGCGGAAAAGAAGCAGAAGTCTGCCCAGATGAGTTATGAGAAAGTTACTGCAGAAGCTAACCAAGAGAGGAAAAACATGGCTGACAAACTAACTGATATAAAGAGGAATCTGCAGAACTGCAGGTAGGAGCAGTTATCTTTCAATGGGTTTTCCAGGTCAGGAAGAAATGTCATCAGTGAATGTATCACGTAGAATCCTAAAGGCACGTAATATACACATTGGTAGGACTCTACTCTGCTTGCCAGTCCGATTTTCATTCTTGCTAAATGGCTTTTCTTCTTGCTTCTCAATGTTCAAGTGTTCCCTTGAGAGAAGCAGGAAGAAAAGTTTGTCTGCCCATAACCGCAATTATGCAAATAGCCTAAGATCGGTCATATGATGACCGCTGAAACTGGTAGGCAAAGCAGAATCCTAACAGTGTGTACACTACACCCTGTTAGGCTTTCACATCACACTGTCACTGAAAAATGGCTGCTTGGCCTGGAAAAGCTCTTTACAGTGGATGACAAACTCCTGAAAATCTCAAAGTCTCCTACCACCTCTTCCTCCACAGCATGACCATAAGCAGTGGATGGGCAGACTGATTTAAGATACTGTATGACACGAGGGTCGGCCTGCCTTAGACAATGTATAGCATAGTCTGGTGTAACATGAAAATTATGGACTGTTTATTGCCCTGATACTTAACAAAAATATTTATCTGCTTGATAGACATTATTATGAGGGGCATTATTAGCATCTGAAAATGAGTTCTTTGGGGCTACTGGTTTATAGTTGTACTAGATTGTAGCCCAATTCTAATGCATCGGGTATTCTAGAATATGTATGTAGTTTATTTATGAAGATTTTAGAATAATACATTGAATACACAGGATTCGGCCGGCCGCGACCAATTAGCGAAGCGTGGTTCAACTCCCGCGCCAATTCTCGGCCGGACTGCGCCTGTCACTGAGTCACTGATTGTTCACGGCCAGCCATGTTTCATATAACAGCCCATGTAGTAAATAGCACAGCCACGTAGTATATTGCACAGCCACATAGTATATAGCACAGCCACGTAGTATATAGCACAGCCACGTAGTATATAGCACAGCCCACGGAGTATATAGCACAGCCCACGGAGTATATAACACAGCCCACAAAGTATATAGCACAGCCACGTAGTGTATAGCACAGCCCACGGAGTATATAACAGCCCACATAGCATATAACCCAGCCACGTAGTTTATAACAGCCCATGTAGCATATAACACAGCTCACGTAGTATATAACGGTCCACGCACGCAGTATATAGCACAGCCCACGTAGTGTATAACACAGGCCATGTAGTGTATAACACAGGCCACATAGTGTATAACACAGGCCACGTAGTGTATAACACAGGCCACGTAGTGTATAACACAGGCCACGTAGTGTATAACACAGCCCACGTAGTATATTGCACAGCCCACGTAGTATATAGCACAGCCTATGCAGTATATTGCACAGCCAACGTAGTACATTGCACAGCCCATGTAGTACATTGCACAGGCCACGTAGTGTATTGCACAGCCCACGTAGTATATTGCACAGCCCACATATCATATTGCACAGGCCACGCAATATATTGCACAGCCCACGTAGTACATTGCACAGCCCACGTAGTATATTGCACAGCCCACGTAGTATATTGCACAGCCCACGCAGTATATAGCACAGCCCACGTAGTATATTGCACAGCCCACGCAATATATAGCACAGCCCACGCAGTATATAGCAGAGCCCATGCAGTATATTGCACAGCTCAAGCAGTATATTGCACAGCCCACGTAGTATATTGCACAGCTCACGCAGTACATTGCACAGCCCATGCAGTACATTGCACAGCCCAGGTAGTATATTGCACAGCCCACGCAGTATATAGCAATGTGGGCATCATATCCCTGTTAAAAAAAAGAATTAAAATAAAAAATAGTTATATACTCACCTTCCGTTGGCCCCCGGATCCAGGCAAAGCGTTTACCGATGCTCCTCGCGCGCTCCGGTCCCAAGAGTGCATTGCGGTCTCGCGAGATGATGACGTAGCAGTCTCGCGAGACCGCTACGTCATCATCTCGCGAGACCGCAATGCATGGAGCGGTCACCGGGGCGTCGCGAGGAGCGGGAAAGGCCGGGTCTGGATCCGAGGGGCCGACGGACGGTGAGTATATGACTATTTTTTATTTTTTAAAATTATTTTTAACATTAGATCTTTTTACTATTGATGCCGCATAGGCAGCATCAATAGTAAAAAGTTGGTCACACAGGGTTAATAGCAGAGGTAACAGAGTGCGTTACCCGCGGCATAACGCGGTCCGTTACCGCTGCCATTAACCATGTGTGAGCGCCGAGTGGAGGGGAGTATGGAGCGGGCACTGACTGCGGGGAGTAAGGAGCGGCCATTTTGCTGCCGGACTGTGCCCGTCGCTGATTGGTCGTGGCCGTTTTGCCGCAACCAATCAGCGACTTGGATTTCCATGACAGACAGAGGCCATGACCAATGAATATCCGTGACAGACAGACAGACAGACAGACGGAAGTGACCCTTAGACAATTATATAGTAGATGGGGAAAGGAAGAGGAGGAAGGAGTGCTAAAGCAAAGGATGAGCAAAACGCAAACCACAATATTTTCAGTATGTGTCCCACTTCCTAAAAATTCACCCCAAGATAAGCATAACATTATAGGGTCTTCTAATTTCAGTAAACTTTAGGTTCAGTTCAGAGTAAAAAAAAAAGTCAAACTGGGCTTTACTTACCCTCACCAGGTTCAGCTCTTTTCTTCCCAACTCTGACCTTTTCTGTTTGTCTACAGTGATTTCTTCATGTTGACAGCACTGCAGCCAATTACTGAGCTCAGCGGCTCTGCAATTTATATGACACAAACCGCTGAGCTCAGTGACTGACTACAGCACTGTCACATTGCAGCTGCAGACAAACATCGGAGACTGGTGCAGCCGCGGAAACACAGCTACGGATCCAAAGAGGCTAAGTAAAGCAAAGTTTGCTTTTTTTCCCCCCTGATCTGGAAAATGCCTTTAAAAAAGTTTTCCCACAAGCAAAATACATTTTAATCAATAGATCTTGGAATAATAATAATTTCCATAATTGAATGTGTTAAAAACAATGTTCCTGTGCTGAGATAATCTTATAAATGTGCTCATGCTGTGTACTGTGTAATGGCCGTGTCTGACCGTGCAGGAACATGGTCTGATCATAATAACACATCCCCTGGGCAGGAAAGGAAGTAAAACAGAGTATACAGACAAGACAGCATGAAGTCACAGATGCAGCTTTCTGTGAGGTAAAACTATTAAACTTTTCCCTACTTGTTTATAAGCAATGTTTTACTTCACAAAAAGAATCACATGCTATCTCATGCTATCCTGTCAATATACTTTCATTATCTTCCTCCACTGGCCAGGAATTATGGTACATTGCAGAGGCTCATTTTGTTCTTGGAACAACCCCTAAGTAACCTATAGCAGTTGTGTTCATGATTGTTTTAACATTTACTCCTTAACTAAAATACAACTCCATTAATTTTGTTAAAGAAAACTGTCTATTGTACAAAGTATTAATTAAAGGGGTTGTCCACTGCTTTGATATTAATGACCTATATTCTTTAGGGTATGACACCATGCCCGATATCCAGAACCCCCATGATCAGCTGTTAATTACCATAGTTAAAAAGGAACAGAATTGGAGTTTTTGGCAAAGGCCATTTGATAATGTACAGAGCTGTGCTATTCCTACCTGCACACTATTTACCTCCTGCTGTCGCCGGCGCTGATAGCAGATGATCTGTATAAGTGCCAGGTGTCGAACCCCACCAATCTCATTGTGACGCTAGTCGATACTCACTGACTAGCCATGATGCAAAGTGATCAAGGGGTCCAAGCTCAAAAGCCAGGAAGGTACGTTAAAAACAGTGGGATAAGACAAACGGATAGTCAAGTGAAAAGTCTGTGGTCTGGTAACTAAAGTCTGAATGCATCAAATGCAAAATGGGTTATACAACCAGGTAGTTGAAAGGCAAATCCAAGGTCTAGCAACAAAAGATTAGAATATCAAAATACAGAGCACAAAATAAGCACACCACTGAGCTGAAGCGACAAGTGGCAATGATCTGACTTTGCCAGCCAATTAAATAGCCTGGCAATTATCTGGAAAGGAAAACACCTGGAGGAAACCCAAACACAACACTGACATCTTGACAAGCCCTTGCTATATTCAAAGGGTGGCTAAGCTGGCCCTCACAGCATAACCAGGACACAGTGAGTGGTGGAATCATGACACTGATGCTGATAACCTGTCCCAAGGATAGGTCATCAATATAAAAGTAGTGGGCAACCCCTTTAATTGTTAATAGTTTATACAACTGATGCTTCTAATACAACAACCGGTATAATGTATCATTAATCTGGAATATTTAATTTAAACTATGTACAGAGATAATTTATGCAGCTCAGAGAAAACATGGGCAAAATACTCCTCAGACTCGCTAAAAATTGACCAGCAGATTGAGGATGGTCAAAAAGTCTACAACGATTTACTGAGCGAAAAACAACAGCTAATAGACAGCGAGAGCTCATGGAATCACCAGGTAAGTAAAATATATCGTGAATATAATGTTTTCTATTTTTTGGTTAGAGGTTTTATTTTTGTATAAAGAATAGATATTTTAACTACATAGGCAGAGATACAATTATATCTGAGGCGGCACCACACAGAGATTCTGATGGCAAGTCCTCTTCAAATTTAGGTTACAGTGGTTAAGTTTCTATATAAAAATAATATTTTAACCAGCTTATCCCCTGATGCTCCTTTGTGCCGCTGCCAAGGGTCTGAACACTCCCCAGCAGGGTCTGACCGGACAAATGACCAATGCAGAGGAGTGGCAGAGGGCTGATAAGCAAATATACTTATTTTTTTGTTTAAAAAAAAAACACCAGGTCCTATTTTAGGAAAAAAAGAGTTGGCAGCCCCTTCAATGTCCACACCCTTCTACAGGGGTGTAACTACAACAGGTGCAGGAGTTTTGCAATTTCACCCGAGCCCTGGAGCCTCGGGGGCCCTAAAAGTCCCTTTGGCCTATAGAAAAAGACTATTGCTATTATAGATTTAAAATATTTGGGGGTCCCGTTGGAGCTATCGCATCGGGGCCCATGAGATTCAAGTTACATCACTGCCCTTCTACACACCCATAACTAACAACTAATTACAGGGAATTGAACACAAACTAAAACTGCTTCTCCTATAAAGTAGAATTCGATTCATATTGTGCTTTTTGTTGCGTCATTGAAGCACAATTATCTTTGAAAACAGATGCTGTTTTTTTAACAATATTTTTTACTTGCCAAAATAGTGTACAAATGTTTACAAGTTTCTTACACACAGTATACAGATGCGACCATGAAATCGTAATATTTTGTCCAGAAAGCCACAATGACTGAACCGTTTCGCTGTGCCAATGCCATTCTCGTGCTTTGGAAAACATCAAACACAAAAAAGCCTTGACACAATAAGCCATCCCATCAACAAAAAACACATAGATTCTACCTCTGTTACCTTTTACTTTATTATTAATACAAGGAAAGAAGAACAGAGTAAAGAAGGGGTTAATGCTGTTTTTTTTTTAAACATTCTGTTATGGTTGAGTAGCAAGTCACTCAGGAACAGAGGTAATATACTAAAAACTGCAACTAACCCTTCCAGTTCCTGTACAGACTAGAGATCTTGACCTTGAGGTAGTTGCCACGAAACGTGCGTTGGGGCAGCAGGGATCAAATGCGCTGACTTGCTTGTAAGTTTACTAAGTTAGTTAACTATTTCATGTGCTTTTGATTTACTCACTCTAGGAGTAGCTTATCTATAGTGCTCTGTCCTTACTTAAGAGCCACATCTCTCCACAGCAATCTAGTATTGGATTCTGTTATATTCTGTTTTGATCCCTGCAGACAGCCACTGTTTTGGCATGTATTTTGCTACATTATGTCTATTTAATTAATGAATTGAAATAAAGATGTTATTTATGGCTAATATACTTGTTGGGTTTATTGCCCCCTCTTTTCTTGGTCTAATTATATTAAATCAAAGTGGCATGTAAAAGTTTCATTTTTGTAATTTTTGCAATGTATAAGATGGCAATATTTTTTTTGCCTAAAATAATAAGGAAATGTGTCATCTTTAACTTCAGGCCTTTTAGAAACCATTTCATCCTCAACTTGCTTACCTGTTCACAGTAACAGTAATTTTGACCAGGGGTGCCCAAACTTTTACATGCCACTGTAAGTGAGTACCCTACTAAATAAGAAGCAACACTATATAAAATAAGGGGGGGCATTGTATGTGTAGCGCCCCCACTGCCGCAGGGCCGAGGGGGTACCCGGTACCGGGCCTCTGAGTCTCTGCTCTGGGGTTGTCACGGTGGCTAGGCCCGGACCGTGACCCTGCTGAGGGGCGTACAATGAAAGATATGATGGATGGTGGTGGTGGTGCAATAAATAACGAGGACACCAGGTTGCAGTCTCTTTACCTCTTTACTGAAGATCTCTGGGTCCTCAGTCCGGAGTCCAGATCACCAGGCTGCGCAAGTCCGGCCGGTCCAATGGCACCTCCAGAGTTCCCTTAACAGGTGGAAATCTGCGCCTACCTCCTAGCGCTGTGTGTTGCGGTCCTTCCCTGCTGTGCTTACGGAAAGTCCCCACAACTGTTGTGTCCGTTTCTTAAGTTCCCTCACAACTCGATTAGATGATGTTCTGCTAATCCTCCGTCCCTCCCTGATGTTACGGTTGGAACGGCACCCGTATGACGGGTAGGCTCGGAGCTCTTCCGGGACCCTAGAGTCGCCCCTCTCCACAAGTTGCCCCCCAAGACTGCATAGGTGATTTAAGTGAGACAGCCCGCCTTAGACTGACTGTCCTGCCGCTGTTTAGAGTATTGCTTGAAGCTGAATATTGTAATACTCCCTCGGCGTTCCGGCCGCCGGTTGTGCGCCTCAGTAGGATGTTGCCTCGGTCTTACAGCACGACACCTACTGGTATTCTCCTTGTTGTTTTGATCTCGTTTCTCACTCAACACAATCTATCTCGCTTTCAATCCTTCCTTGGGTACCGCCGCTATACTGAGCAGGCACGGTCCCGTTACGTTCGCTCAAGTTGCCAAGCCTCTGTCAGGATCCCACCCCTGACAGAGACCCTACCGAATCTTCTCCCGCAACACCCTCTGCCACAAGGTGTTGCCTGGTTCCAACCCAGTCAGCTTTCTTTCCAACTTCCTGCCTGACCCCCAGTTTTACCAGTGTGTGGAGAGTGGCCTAATGAATAGAACCCTTAGCTCCCCCTGGAGGCCCGGCGGTGAAATGTATTGGTGTCTGTGATACCTGATCAGATGAACTCCTTCAGTGCCATCAGACGTACCATAGCTCCCCTTAGTGGCGGAGCCACAGTACTGCAACGACCAGGACTCTGGGGCGCTGCACTCCCCCCCGGTTAAATCCAGTACTCCGGGACTGGGAAGAAAACAACAATACAGGTTAGCAAAAAAAGACATACAATTTTGTTGAGTGCAATAACAATAAGTATACTTGAATAGAGCTTCCCTTTATGGGAGGTGAGGACACTTGAACGTTACAAACATGGTTAAATATCATAGCAACATGCTATAAATAACTTTTCTTACCCAACCGGGTATTCTACTTAGTACAAATTCTTGAACAATAATTTAACATTGCCTTTAAGGACGTACACTCTGAATCCGCTAAAGACCTTCTTATAATCACATTATAATAAGGCAATCTAACTTTTACATTCTCCTTCTTTAAATCTGCAGGACCGCCTGTCCTAACGGCACCAGACCTACTGCCTCTCCTTTCTTACAGGACCGCTCCTTTCAGCCCGAGCCTTCTGTCTTTTCAACTACTATACACAGTATAGAACATAACATTTCTTTCAGTTTAGGATCAATGAGCCCTTTCTTCAAGGCTCCTAAGAGGACTTACTAACTAACCCCATACGGGTTCACTCTCTGTCCCCATCTTTCTATCAACATTATCAAACATTTCTCACAATTTAACTCGTTAAATACACATAACTTTCTCATACAAACATTATCATCACTTTCTTTCTGTCAAGTCATTATTGCTATCTCTCAGTTTTAAAGCAATACCATTCTTTAAGTGCAACAAGTGAACATCCCCTTTAAGAGGGGACCAAGTCTCTATGAGGTAGCATATCTTCTCAAGCTACCAGTCCGTACTCAGCAAAGGTTCCGGTGCGGTATCTTCGCAAAGAGTCTCTCTTTTATGTAAAACCATTAAGAAGCCCCTTTAAGAAGGTGCAACTATTTACAAGGAGTTTGTATCATGCATTGTTCATGATCCAGCAGTTCTTTCAGTGATGAATAAACAGGAAACAAAACAAAAAGCAGAAGAAGGGATCCCGGGTAAGCAAAGGGATCCCTTTAAGAATAACCCAGGTCGGGTTTAAAGTAGCAAAAAGCAGGGAAACAAACAGTTAACTATGTACAGTTTCAGGTTTCCGAGGTTTAGTTGGACGGCTTCCAGGGCTGCACCTGGCACTTAACCCTTCCTGGCCTGGGAAAAGTGAGGTCCAGGGTTACACCCAGTGCTGGACAAATGCCGTTAATCCGTCTTTCATGTACAGTTAAATCATGCGCAGCTATGGAGGTCTGCGCAGCTTGAGTATGGACATTTGCTGCAGCAGAGGTAGCGGCTGCTGCAAGATCAGTCACTGGAACGGAATCAGCAGCTGTGGCACTAGCAGTCGCGGGAGTGGTGTCAGTTGTCAGGGCAGGGACGTCCTTCATACCTGCTTCAGATGCGGTCCCTCCGGTGCCGGTCTGCTCTGCCTCCGCTGGGGTCTGGAATGCTGGCTGCAGGGCCTTGCGCTGCGGCATCGTCATCTCCGCTCGCAGCATCTTGCTTTCCGGCAGGGCCTTGCTTTCCAGCTTCGGAGCGCTGGGACTTCTTTCCTGCTCCGGACCAGATGAGGCTGCCGACAGACGTCTGGTGAGGCTCCTGATGATGGCCTTCTTCCACCCGGCCTCAGTGCTCAGCTGCGTCCGCCGGGGTCGGTCGCTGAGCTCGTCCACTCCGGCCTGCTGGAATTCAGCATCAGTGGTGGAGGCCTGGTTGCGGTGCCCCTCCGGGTGGCTGGGGGAGTACTCTGCTCCGACCCCACGCTCCGGCTCCGGGCGGCTCGCCATGGCGTCCTCCATGTCGCTCACTTCTTCTTCCTGGTCCTTTTCCCGCTCTCTCCTTCGTGGGCGGTTTCGCTTTTGTTGTCTCCGCCCCCCATTGAGGATCAGTAGGCGGATCTCGGCTGCTGACGGACACGTCCTCAAGGGGCAGAAATATTTAGACGGGGCGCCCATCGTCTTTCGCGCTCTCCAGCTTGTTCACGCCCACTTCCACGCCCTTCTTCTTCTCCTGCGCTCTCCTCAGCGCTGTAATGGCGGCGGTTTTGGCGCGAACTTTTGGCGGCAAGTGACAATCCACAGTCTTTGCAATAAAATACAGTCCAAGCACAGTAAATCACAGTTCCAAGGCACACATGACCTGATTCTTCAGGCTTAAGTAGATCCTGTTCGTGATGCCAAGTTGTAGCGCCCCCACTGCCGCAGGGCCGAGGGGGTACCCGGTACCGGGCCTCTGAGTCTCTGCTCTGGGGTTGTCACGGTGGCTAGGCCTGGACCGTGACCCTGCTGAGGGGCGTACAATGAAAGATATGATGGATGGTGGTGGTGGTGCAATAAATAACGAGGACACCAGGTTGCAGTCTCTTTACCTCTTTACTGAAGATCTCTGGGTCCTCAGTCTGGAGTCCAGATCACCAGGCTGCGCAAGTCCGGCCGGTCCAATGGCACCTCCAGAGTTCCCTTAACAGGTGGAAATCTGCGCCTACCTCCTAGCGCTGTGTGTTGCGGTCCTTCCCTGCTGTGCTTACGGAAAGTCCCCACAACTGTTGTGTCCGTTTCTTAAGTTCCCTCACAACTCGATTAGATGATGTTCTGCTAATCCTCCGTCCCTCCCTGATGTTACGGTTGGAACGGCACCCGTATGACGGGTAGGCTCGGAGCTCTTCCGGGACCCTAGAGTCGCCCCTCTCCACAAGTTGCCCCCCAAGACTGCATAGGTGATTTGAGTGAGACAGCTCGCCTTAGACTGACTGTCCTGCCGCTGTTTAGAGTATTGCTTGAAGCTGAATATTGTAATACTCCCTCGGCGTTCCGGCCGCCGGTTGTGCGCCTCAGTAGGATGTTGGCTCGGTCTTACAGCACGACCCCTACTGGTATTCTCCTTGTTGCTTTGATCTCGTTTCTCACTCAGCACAATCTATCTCGCTTTCAATCCTTCCTTGGGTACTGCCGCTATACTGAGCAGGCACGGTCCCGTTACGTTCGCTCAAGTTGCCAAGCCTCTGTCAGGATCCCACCCCTGACAGAGACCCTACCGAATCTTCTCCCGCAACACCCTCTGCCACAAGGTGTTGCCTGGTTCCAACCCAGTCAGCTTTCTTTCCAACTTCCTGCCTGACCCCCAGTTTTACCAGTGTGTGGAGAGTGGCCTAATGAATAGAACCCTTAGCTCCCCCTGGAGGCCCGGCGGTGAAATGTATTGGTGTCTGTGATACCTGATCAGATGAACTCCTTCAGTGCCATCAGACGTACCATAGCTCCCCTTAGTGGCGGAGCCACAGTACTGCAACGACCAGGACTCTGGGGCGCTGCATATGTAATAAGGGATGGCATAATATTTAATATAGAAGGATTATATATGAAATAATGAAAGCTGTTTCAGATGCATTCAGTGTCAGTATAAATATTTAAATCCAATGATTCTGGGTGATGCCTCATCTGATTGGAGTCATTCTCTTTTTTCCCATCAGGTTAAAATATTCATTACAACTTCTTCTGGGCCTAGACTTATCTGTGCAGAGTTTACTGCACAAGCATTTTTAGCACCTTGCTTTTGGTGAAGATTATTGCTTCCCTGAAAATAGCAATGTCACAATCTGAATATATACCCCCTGAATTTAAAAATTCAACATACCGAATACAAATATAGCCATAATGTGCCCATGAGTATATTATTGGCCACTGTATTGCCCACCACTAACTAAAGATTAATTAGCAAGTGTGCCCTCCCCCTATTTCTGATCTAACTTATTTAACTAGCCCCATTAAAACTACATATTAATAAGCCAACATTGAGGACCTCCCCCCCATTAGTTATACAATAATTAGCCACTGAGCATTCTTCTCTATTAAAAATTTATTTAACCTAATTAGCCACCACTTTGGTCACCATATTAAGTGTAAATGTATTCGCCACCAGTGGGCTTCCCCATTGAAAATTTAAATGTATTATCCAACACTGTTACTCCTTCCCATTAACAATCTAAATTAATTAACCTCCGACATTTTAGAAATATAAATGATTTATCCACCTCTGGGCGCCACTACACCATCACCCACCCAATTGACTGCCAGTATTGGGGGTACTCTTGTACCACTTTCTAAGGGGAATTCTGCTGTCACTGTTTATTAGATTGATGTCTGTTTATTGTGGTCAATCTTTACTACACCAAAATTTACCGATGCTTGGGCACATTTACTTACAGCATATATGCCACCTCCGGACAGGCATTCCTTATTCGTTTTACCGTTTTCATCATGCCATCCCAATTTTTTTAAACCTTTGTGGGTACATTTCTGGGGAAGTTTTATCAGGGATTTTCTAAAATGTAATGATTTGACAAGAGATGGATGTATGAATGGCAGGTGATGATTGATCATGCATTTTTCCAAAAGCATAAATGACCTTCTCGGACTTGTTTACTCATTTACCGGGGATTATGTTAATCTCTTTACTCACCAGTATACGGTAATGAAGCACAGTGAATGTCCAGTGTATAATCTGGGTGATTTACTCAAGCTGCATTTGTGGTAGTGACACTGTATAAATGTTTCATGTAAATTCAGCACCTCAATCCGTTGTGAAAAAAAAAAAGAAACAGAATGACTGCCGACTACTAATTTAAGTGCATAGCTCAACGGAATGAACTTCCCTTCAAGCATTAAATTTGAGTTTTGGATTGATAATTTCATATTAGCTGTAAATAAATATAAATTCTGTTCTGCGTTTCTACAGACTTGTTGAAATAACATTAACTTTGTAAGGGAAAAGACCCATGGTTAATTTAGTTTGTCCTTCCATCATGTGGTAGATGGTGTTCTAGTAGATGAATATTTATATTAATGGAACATTAACAGTTTATTGCCAAGTTCGGATATTACTAGTGAGATTTTATATGTCTGTGGTTACCATCATATGGTTTTATACATTTCTTTTAAAACAAAGCAAACATGGTTGTGGCAAAGGCATAGTAGAAGTGATATGTGTCAGCTTACGTAAATTAACCTGGGTTTACACAGGCCAACCAATGGTGTTAAACGAATGCCGATTGGCAACATATTTTCTGATCAGTGGTCATTTCATAGCCTGTTCAGACAGGCCGATTGTGCACAGAACGATCAGTAATACAACGTCCTGTGTGCATAGGCTGCCATTGTTCTTAGCAGCATATGTCCTGTTTACGCAGGATGATGTGCTGCTGAGAGCAATGACCTTTTAACCAATCCAAAAGTACAGTTCACCCTATGAATGAACATTTTGCTTCCTAGAAACGCTTGTTTCCAATAATCAAGCTGTGTAAATGCATCTTAAAGACGTTGTATGGAAAAAATGAAAAGTTCACCAGTGGCTTTAAGCTGCAGAAAATAACAAAGGAAGTGATATTCACCTACTGACACCCACCTGTTTCCTGCGCAGTTTGCTCCATGATCTCTGCTTACACATGAAGGGGACACATCACTGTTCCACCAGCAACAATACTGCTGTGGCTTGTGATTGGCTTCAGCTATCAGGTGACGTGAATGGGGTGTCATCGGATGACGCACTGCTGTAGTCACCTTACCACTGCAGCCAATCGCAAACTGTAATTATGATGGTGGTAGATCAGTGACCTCTCATCTTCCTGTGCAAACAGAGACCACAAAGCAACTTGTGCTGGATCCACATGGGTATAGGTAATTGAGCATCACTATTTAGTTTTTTTTTTTCTTCATTTTTTAGAACTCTAAGCCACTGGGGAGCTTTTCATTTTCATTTTGCCAGGACAACTCTTTTAAGTCTAAGTATCTGACTAAATAAGATTGCATTATCAAGACTAATTTAAATATAATACATTTGCAATAGGATGCAATTTTCTGTGTGCACTCATGCTCAGGACAGGTGCTAGTCACTTGGAAAACCTTTAACAAATACCAGTGTGAATTGGTGTGAGTTGCTGAATTGGGAATAGCTATATTCACAAGGAGTTAATTTAGGGTGGAGGCTCATAATTAAGCGTTTATAAGGGGCAGCTGGTTGGGGCTCAAGTCCTTTTGGAAGTGCATTGAACAGCAGGGTGGATTGCTGCTGAGGAAAAAAAAAACTTTAAATCTTCAGCTTAGCGAATGTGAACGAGCTGAGTGTGACCTGAGCTTAAGTGCAAATGGTGGTAAGTGTGACTTGTGATTCAGTGACTTTGGATTCAGGGAGTTTACAAGAGAGGAATTTCTGAATTGCTATCTGTATTTTATTAATACTTTGTATTTATTTTTATTTAACGTTTCTGTCTGGTGCAATCCCCATTAAGAAATGTGCTCCACTATTGTTAATGCCATCCAGTCTACATCTTGCCACATGTATGCAGTCCTTGAGCAGCCGGTTGAGGGTGCATACTGCTGTGCGAGATGTGAGTGCAGCGCCCCAGAGTCCTGGTCGTTGCAGTAATGTTGTTCTTCCACCAGGGGGAGTGATATTATGTCTGAAGGCAATAAAGGAGATCTCTTTACCAGGTTTCACAAACCACACAACATACTTCACACTCCAGGCCGCCAGGGGGAGCTATGCTGATTGCCGTATGTGGAGTCGGGAAGGAATTTTTTTCCCCATGGTGGAGTTACTCTTTGCCACATGGGTTTTTTTTTGCCTTCCTCTGGATCAACATGTTAGGGCATGTTAGGTTAGGCTATGGGTTGAACTAGATGGACTTACAGTCTTCCTTCGACCTTAATAACTATGTAACTATTAGGGCACTCCTCACAGTTAGGTAAAACTGGTGGTCTGGACAAAAAGTCAGTCAGAAGCAGGCAGAAGCTGGCTGGAGCGAGTTCCATTCAGATCCAGACTGCGGTCTGAGGAGGACGAGGGTCCACGGAGCTGCGCCTGCCCCACGTGCGGCAGCATCCAACGAAAGAGTCACTGAAGGGATTTGCGTTGCAGTGAGTGATAAACGAAGTCATAGCAAAAAGGAGAGGAAACCAGAAGGAGTTCTGCCCTGTAAAAGGCTGCCTCCTTCTAAGGCGCATTAATTCGGTAGCCAGAACACCGAGGGAGTAAGGATCTCTACGCTTTACTTCAGAGACTGGCAGGACAGTTAATTCCATGTTGGCTTCCCAACCTTATACCCAGGAGGCACGGTGGCAACTTGTGGGGGCCGGGGCGTGATAGTCAGCAGGGAGGTACTACAACACCCAGGTGCTAGAGGAAGGCTACTGATTTCCACCTGGATAGGGGGACTCTGGATTTGCCTTCAGACCGGCTGGACTCTGCCTACCCTGTGGTCTGTACCCTGGATTGTGGACACTGAAGCCTTCAGTAAGGGTAAAGAGACTGCAACCTTGTGTCCTCATTATTCACTGCGCCTTACATCATCCACCATCACCATCTATACCTCTGGGAAGCCCTGGGGATACACTTCACCTGTGGGAAGGTATACCATCTAGCTGCCATAACATCACCCCAGCGGGCCCCTTAAAGCAGCGTCGGTCACCCCGACCGAATACCACAGGTGGCATCACGAACACTATAACCATAGAAACTCTTCCTTTTATTGGACTCCCCTCAAAGGGCCACGGACCGGGTCAGGCCACCGTGACATCCCCCGAACCGAAGGACCCGGTACCGAGTACCCCATTGCCCTTACGTGGGGGCGCTCCAACTTTGGCGTCACAAACAGGATCTACTTAAGCCTGTAAAGCAGGTCATGTGCGCCTAAAAGAACTGTGCCTGTTTTGTGCTGAGAGACTGTTGTTGCCATTACCGCAAAATTCCCGCCAAAACCGCCGCCATTACCGCGCCACGAGGAGCGCAGGAGAAGAAGGGCGTGCCAACATGGGAGGAGACTACCAAAGTGGCGCCAGGATCGACGACCGCCCCCTCCGACTACTACGGGACGACGATGTGCCCAGGAGCCAAGGAGCTCTGCCCTTGAAGATGGCCGAGCAGCGTGTAGGTGTAGTTGCAGACCCTGCAGCGAAGATGGCGACCAGCCGGTACCTGGAAGGGGACGACCCGATCCGCAGTGGTCCCGAGCCACCGGAGGAGTGCCCAGGCATGCTGCCGCTAGTGGAGGTTGACTTCGTGGAGGTCGACTTCGTGCAGCTATGGGTGGAGCAGCTGCGTCGACTGTCGTGGCACAACGGCTTTACGGCACCGAGGGTAGTGAGACCAATCCTACACTGGGAGGACGCCCAGGTGGAGCTGCCGTCTGTGCAGCCATCGACCCCTGTATCCCGGACAGTGGAACGGGTCGGCGTTGGGGAGACCATATCCGGTACAGGTATGGAGAATGCCATCACCCCTGTGACCAAACCGACTCCAGCGGTCGCTCGTCACCCAGGCTCTGACCCGACACCTGCGCTTCCGGTGCGATGGGGGGTGGTGGTGGTCTCTCCCCTCCAGAATGGGAAGGGCTACATTCAAGAGATAGGGCCACCAATAGGGGTCCCCGCCACCGAACAAGAAGGACCCTCTCCCACTGAAACAGACTGTACTATGAGCCGCGTAGGGGGGACATAGTCACTTACACCCGCTATCGGACAAATGACGGTTGGCTTGCCCGGGAAATGAGGAAAAATACCTCACTAATGGTGTTGCCCAGCGTCAGGCAGGCTGATCTTGCCGCCCCTGCAGCTATCGATGATGTGGCAGTACAAACTAATGCAGTAACTAATATGCGCACTCAAGCCACTCAGACTGCAATTGCAGCTCACGACTTGACTATGCATGAGCAACGGACCCATGGGGTCGACGTAGATGAGGATATATACACGAGTCGTTCAAGGCCAAAAGTTACCAAGTACCGTATAAGGCCCTGGATGCAGTTTTACCAATAAACCTCGAAACACCGACAAAATGTACATAGTTTGATTAACATTTCCCTTTTCTTGCCTTTAAACCCATCCAGGGTTATGCCTTAAAGGGGTCCTCAGTTATAGGAGGATTCCAAGTTCTATACCTGTTTTGCACAAGTTCACCATTGTTTTAAAGAACTGTAGGATCATGGACGGTGAATGATTCATGAACTGTCCTTGTAAATATTATTCACTGCACCTTACATTATCCACCATCACCATCTACACCTCTGGGAAGCCCTGGGGATACACTTCGCCTGTGGGAAGGTATACCATCTAGCTGCCATAACATCACCCCAGCGGGCCCCTTAAAGCAGCGTCGGTCACCCTGACCGAATACCACAGGTGACGTCACGAACACTATAACCATAGAAACTCTTCCTTTTATTGGACTCCACTCAAAGGGCCACGGACTGGGTCAGGCCACCGTGACATCCCCTGAACCGAAGGACCTGGTACCGAGTACCCCATTGCCCTTACGTGGGGGCGCTCCATGAGCATGATGTGCATTTGGAAGCCCACATACTGGATCTAAATGTGCAGCTGGCAGCACTGAGATCCATTGACAATATGGAAAGGAGTCTTCTGCTCACTGAGTAGACGCTCAATGGGATAGATGTGGGGGGATGGCAGGGCAGTGAAGCAGCAAGCTGGGTGACTGTTAGGAAGCGGGGTAGAGGGAAGAGTGCCAGGGAGGCTAGTCCTGATCTGGCACACCCCAATAAGTTTTCTAAGTTAGCAGATGAGGGGGTGCCAGTACAGGGGTAGCGCTTCTGCAGCCAGGCATGTCCTCTGAAAGCCGGAGGAGTGTCTGCTCCAGTAAGGGGGGAAATAGGAGAGCAGTGCAGGCCAGAAAGGTGCTGGTAGTGGGGGATTCAATTATTAGTGGAACAGATAGGGCAATCTGTCACAAAAATAGGGATCGTCGAACGGTGTGCTGCCTACCTGGCGCTCGAGTCAGACATATCGATGATCGGGTGGACAGATTACTGGGAGGGGCTGGTGAGGCCCCAGTGGTCATGGTGCACATTGGCACAAATGACAAAGTTAGAGGTAGGTGGAAGGTCCTTTAAAGATGATTTCAGGGAATTAGGCTGCAAGCTGAAAGCAAGGACCTCCAACGTGGTATATTCAGAAATACTGCCTGTACCACGTGCCATGCCAGAGAGGCAACGGAAGATTAGGGAGGTTAATAAGTGGCTCAAGAATTGGTGTAGGAAGGAGGGGTTTGGGTTCTTGGAGAACTGGGCCGACTTCTCAGTTGGCTACAGGTTCTACGCTAGGGACGGGCTGCATCTCAATGGGGAAGGTGCAGCTGTGCTGGGGGAGAAAATGGCTAGAAGGTTGGAGGAGTGTTTAAACTAGGGATTGGGGGGGAGGGTATTCATTTTATAGGAGGGGAAGATAGTGCAGATAGAGACCTGGGAACAAATAAGGATGTTGGGGGTGGCGGTGGCATGGGGGGTGGGGTTAGAACAGTTAGTAATTTAAGAAAGAATAGAGGTACAGAGAGATACATAAAGTGCATGTATACTAATGCCAGAAGCCTCGCCAACAAAATGGACGAATTAGAATTAATGTTGTTGGAGCATAATTATGACATGGTGGGGATATCTGAAACATGGCTGGATGAGAGCCATGACTGGGCTGTTAATTTACAGGACTATAGTATGTTCAGAAACGACCGTACAGATAAGCGAGGGGGAGGGGTGTGTCTGTATGTAAAATTGTCCTTAAAACCCATCCTGCGTCATCATAATATAGGTGAATCTAATGAAAATGTAGAGTCCCTGTGGGTGGAGATAATGGAAGGGGGATCAAATAATAAATTACTGATAGGGGATAGTTATAAAGGTACCTTCACACTAAACAACTTTCCAAGGAGAGCGACAACGATCCGTGACGTTGCAGCGTCCTGGATAGCGATCTCGTTGAGTTTGACACGCAGCAGCGATCTGGATCCCACTGTGATATCGCTGGTCGGAGCTAGAAGTCCAGAACTTTATTTGGTCGCTAGATCGGCGTGTATCGTCGTGTTTGACAGCAAAAGCAACGATGTCAGCAATGTTTTTACATGGAGCGTGAACGATAAGTGAGTCGCCGTTACGTCACTGGATCGCTCCTGCATCGTTCTGGAGTTGCTGTGTTTGACGTCTCTACAGCGACCAAACAGCGACGCTCCAGCGATCTAGTTTAGGTCGGATCGTTGTCTATATCGCTGGAGCGTCGTTTAGTGTAACGGTACCTTAAGTCTCCAAAAATAATGGAAGCAACAGAGAATATCCTCGTAAAGCAAATAGATGAAGCTGCGACTCAAGGAGAAGTCCTTATTATGGGGGACTTCAACTACCCTGAAATAGATTGGGGAACAGAAACCTGCAGTTCCAGCATAGGTAATCGGTTTTTGACAACTATGAGAGACAATTACCTTTCACAACTGGTTCAGAACCCAACAAGAAGGGGGGCACTGCTAGACCTAATATTAACCAACAGGCCAGACCACATATCAAATATAAGGGTTGGGGGTCACTTGGGGAATAGTGATCACAAAATAATAAGTTTTCATGTATCCTTTAATAAGTTAATAAGATGGGTAGTAGAAGGGTTACAAGGACACTAAACTTCAGGAAGGCAAATTTACAACGGTTGAGAGATGATCTTGGTGCAATCAACTGGGACGATATCCTGAGACATAAAAACGCATAAAGAAAATGGGAGACATTTATTAGCATTCTGCATAGGACCTGTGCACAGTATATACCGTATGGGAATAAACATACTAGAAACAGGAGGAAACCAATATGGCTAAATAAAGCTGTAAGGGGTACAATAAGTGACAACAAAAAGAGGAAGTAGGTAGTGATGAGGCATTAAATAAATATAGAAAATGTTAATAAATTCTGTAAAAAGCAAATCAAGGCAGCAAAAATTGAGACAAAGAGACTCATTGCCAGAGAAAGTAAACATAATCCCAAAATATTCTTTAACTACGTAAATAGTAAGAAACTAAAAAATATAGTGTTGGCCCCCTTAAAAATAGTCTGGGTGAAATGGTGGATGAGGATGAGGAAAAAGCCAATATGCTAAATTCCTTTTTTTCATCAGTATTTACACAAGAAAATCCCATGGCAGACAACATGATCAGTGATAACAAAAATTCCCCATTAAATGTCACCTGCTTAACCCAGCAGGAAATAGGGCGGCGTCTAAAAATCACTAAAATTGACAAATCTCCGGGCCCGGATGGGTTACACCCCTGAGTACTGCAGGAATTAAGTACAGTCATTGATAGACCATTATTTTTAATCTTTAAAGACTCCATAATAACAGGGTCTGTACCACAGGACTGGCGTATAGCAAATGTGGTGCCAATATTCAAAAAGGGGACAAAAACTGAACTTGGAAATTATAGGCCAGTAAGCTTAACCTCTACTGTGGGTAAAATCCTATAGGGCATTCTAAGGGATGCTATACTGGAGTATCTGATGAGGAATAACCTCATGACCCAATACCAACATGGGTTTACTAGGGACCGTTCCTGTCAGACTAATCTGATCAGTTTCTATGAAGAGGTAAGTTCCGGACTGGACCAAGGGAACCCAGTAGATGTAGTGTATATGGACTTTTCAAAAGCTGTTGATACAGTGCCACACAAAAGGTTGATACATAAATTGAGAATAATGGAGATAGGATAAAATATGTGTAAGTGGGTTAAGAGCTGGCTCAGGGATAGGAAACAAGAGGTGGTTATTAATGGAGCACACTCGGACTGGGTCGCGGTTAGCAGTGGGGTACCACAGGGGTCAGTATTGGGCCCTCTTCTTTTTAACATATTTATTAATGACCTTGTAGGGGGCATTCAGAGTAGAATTTCAATATTTGCAGATGACACTAAACTCTGCAGGGTAATCAATATAGGGGAGGACAATTTTATATCACAGGATGATTTATGTAAACTAGAAGCTTGGGCTGATAAATGGCAAATGAGCTTTAATGGGGATAAATGTAAGGTCATGTACTTGGGTAGAAGTAATAAGATGTATAACTATGTGCTTAATTCTAAAACTCTGGGCAAAACCATCAATGAAAAAGACCTGGGTGTATGGGTGGATGACAAACTCATATTCAGTGGCCAGTGTCAGGCAGCTGCTACAAAGGCAAATAAAATAATGGGATGCATTAAAAGAGGCATAGATGCTCATGAGGAGAACATAATTTTACCTCTATACAAGTCACTAGTTCGACCACACTTAGAATACTGTGCACAGTTCTGGTCTCCAGTGTATAAGAAAGACATAGCTGAACTGGAGCGGGTGCAGAGAAGAGCGACCAAGGTTATTAGAGGACTGGGGGGTCTGCAATACCAAGATAGGTTATTACACTTGGGGTTATTTAGTTTGCAAAAACGAAGGCTAAGGCTAGTTTCACATTTGCGTTTAAAAATGCAGCGTTTTTAACGCAAACGCAGGTGGTGAAAAAACGCATGTAAACGCGTGCAAACGCTGCGTTTTTAGACGCATGCGTTTTTGCATGCGGTAAAAAAAACGCGGCGTTTTGCCGCGTTTACATGCGTTTTTTCCTGCGTTTGCGTTTTTGAAATGCATGCTGAGAAGTGTGTGACAGCTGCCAATCATCAAAATTAGGGTTGAGCGAAACAGATCGGCCAATTTCAAAAGTCGCCGATTTTTGGCAAAGTCGGGTTCCGTTATATATTTACTTCAGCGCGATATAGCAGAAAAGCCGATTGCCGGCTTTCCATTTCTCCTGCCTAAACCCGACATGATATGAGACATGGTTTACATACAGTAAACTATGTCATATCCCCCTTTTTTTGCATATTCCACACTACTAATGTTAGTAGTGTGTATGTGCAAAATTTTGGCGCTGTAGCTATTAATTTTAAGGGTTAAATCGCGGAAAAAATTGCCGTGGGCTCCCGCGCAATTTTCTCCGCCAGAGTGGTAAAGCCAGTGACTGAGGGCAGATATTAATAGCCTGGAGAGGGTCCACGGTTATTGGCCCCCCCCTGGCTAAAAACATCTGCCCCCAGCCACCCCAGAAAAGGCACATCTGTAAGATGTGCCTATTCTGGCACTTGGCCACTCTCTTCCCATTCTCGTGTAGCGGTGGGATATGGGGTAATGAAGGGTTAATGTCACCTTGCTATTGTAAGGTGACATTAAGCCAGATTAATAATGGAGAGGCGTCAATTATGTCACCTATCCATTATTAATCCAATAGTACGAAATGGGTAATAAAAACACACACAATATTGCAAAGTATTTTAATGAAATAAACACACAGGTTGTTGTAATATTTTATTGCTCTCTCAATCCACCTGAAGACCATCGTTCTGTAACAAATTAAAAATAATAAACCAACAATATACTTACCTTCCGTAGATCTGTAACGTCCCACGATGTAAATCCATCTGAAGGGGTTAAAATATTTTACAGGCAGGAGCTCTGCTATAATGCAGCTGTGCTCCTGCCTGTAAACCCCGGGGAATGAAGGTAATGTAGGTCAATGACCTATAGTTACCTTCAGTCGCGGTGATGCGCCCTCTGCTGGATGTCCTCATATGACGTCGAGCGTGGGAAAAAATTCAACCTTCAACCTTAATAACTATGTTAGTATGTTACTTGTTGGTGCTCAATCTATGGCTCAGAACTGTGACACCCTTGCCTGAGAAACAATATTTGTTTGGTTCTGAATCCTGACTACTAGAACTGACTTCATTGGAAATGTGGCTATTGATAGGCCTGGCCATAATACAATTTGAAAAAGAAAAAAAAATCTGAAAAAAGAAGTGTAATGCCTAAGAATAAAACCAAATTATTTTTATTAAATTACAAGAAAGATATTAAAACTGATAAAAAGTGGAAAATGTAGAGAGGACTATGTCATTCAGATACTCCAGCATATAAACAGACTAATATGTGCATGTTAAAATCCAAAAAGAGCATCAAGTAAACAGATTAAATACAGACAAAGCATATAACAATAAATAAAAGCTAATGGCATAATGCAGAGCTGTGTGGCAATAGATTGATCTCAACGTGAGTTTCGTGTATAGCTTCTTCCGGGGGCGGTGGTGGGGATTTTAATAAGCCTTCCAACAAAGACCATTACCAAGTATTTTAACCAAACCAGAAACCCACCTGCAGTCTGATGTTTAGATGTAGCCATCCATTATCCTTCGCTGTACTGACAAGTTCAAAGCACCTCAAAACAGTTGTCTATCTATGGGTTTCTGGTGTGGCTAGCATCTTGTTGCAAACTTCTTCAAAGTGTCAGACATTGACTTAAGGTTCCGTCACATTTAGCGACGCTGCAGCGATCCAGACAACGATCCCGATCGCTGCAGCGTCGCTGTTTGGTCGCTGGAGAGCTGTCACACAGACCGCTCTCCAGCGACCAACGATGCCGAGGTCCCTGGGTGACCAGGGTAAACATCGGGTTACTAAGCGCAGGGCCGCGCTTAGTAACCCGATGTTTACCCTGGTTACCAGCGTAAAAGTAAAAAAAAACAAACACTACATACTTACATTCGGGTGTCTGTCCCCCGGCGTTCTGCTTCGCTGCACTGTGTAAGCACAGCGGCCGGAAAGCAGAGCGGTGACGTCACCGCTGTGCCCTGCTTTCCGGCTGGCACTTACACAGTGCAGAGAAGCACAGCGCCGGGGGCAGACACCGGAATGTAAGTATGTAGTGTTTGTTTTTTTTACATTTTACACTGGTAACCAGGGTAAACATCGGGTTACTAAGTGCGGCCCTGCGCTTAGTAACCCGATATTTACCCTGGTTACCATTGTAAAACATCGCTGGTATCGTTGCTTTTGCTGTCAAACACAACGATACACGGCGATCTGACGACTAAATAAAGTTCTGAACTTTAACTAACGACCAGCGATATCACAGCAGGATCCTGATCGCTGCTACGTGTCAAACACAACGATATCGCTAGCCAGGACGCTGCAATGTCACGGATCGCTAGCGATATCGTTTAGTGTGATGGTACCTTTACTTAGAGGGTAATGAGCTTTAAGTTAGACTGAAGTGGTAGTTTTCTTTCTCCTGGAGTTGAGTCAATGGAAATCTTATCTAGCAACTAAAGTGCTATAGAGAGTCAAACATCCCAAAAAAAAGCTTCTGAGGATATTAGCCAAACAGGAAACACATCTGTAGACAGCTTTTTTGGAGTACTTGTTCCTAATCCGTACAATGCAGATTACTAATTGGCTAGATGAGATTCCCTTTGACTCTCCTCCAAGAGGAAGAAAATTGTCTTTTTATTTTTTAATGGATTTGTACACATTACTGGAGACATTAAAGATGTAAAAAGTTCTGAAATGATTCATCTTGGTATGATTTTTTATAAGACAAAAACCTGGCATTTTAACGGGTGTGTAGAGTTTTTTTAGCTGTATTTCACAATGTACAGTAGAGGTATGTCTTGTGTGTGTGTAGAATAGTTTGGTGTGTATGTAGCAGAGCTAAATGTACATGTATAGTGTATGTGTGTGCTTCAGCGAGTGTACATAATGTGCGTGTAAAAATGTATATGTATAATGCACACACTGCAGAGAAATTGGCCCCTCTTGCCCCATAGCTCATGCTATTGCGCCTTATTTCATTCTCCACCAGTATTGTGTAGCTCTGATGTTCATTAGCTAATGCTCTTATTTTGCAATCTAATTGATAGTTGGAAACTGCTTTTAAAGGTAACCCACTCTCCTCGAACCGCCACCAAGTATTTATTATCATGTTAATACCCTTCATAACCAGCCTTTGGATTGTATATTTGATTGCAGTAAATTTGAAAAAATATTATTTTATAAATCCATTTGCAATATGCCAGTGTTAGACTAGTTGATTGGGAGCTGGTTTCCCTAGACTGGTCATCCCACCAATCATGTTATTAACCCCCCTGGTGGAGTGATAACATGATTTGGCAGACCCAGCATCACTGCCTGCACTTTGCAAAAATCATGTGTGTGCAAATATTGTCCCTTCATGTTAGATTGCAATGATGCTGGATGTACTTTCCCCCATTTCATAGACATGTCCGGGGAACACAGCCGTGACTACAGTTTTCTCTTTCCGGGTATGTCTTTAGCTCCTCCGTGGACGGCAGATTTAGTTGGCACAAAGTGCTTCACAGACATTGCAGTGCCCAATGAAGCTGGGAACATACAGCCGGTTTCATAGCACACTGACACAAAAGGATGAATGTTGCGTGCATGTGTGAGATTTGCAAAGAAATGGCTGTGACGCTGACTCTTGCCAATTATATTATCACACCCACGGCCACGATAACAATGTTAGTGGGACAATTAGTCTGGAGAAACCAACGCTCCCTTGACTAGTCTGTCACTAATTAGCATATCACTAACAGATTTTTAAAAATTAATAATTAGTGACTAGTCTGTCACTAATTAGCATATCACTAACAGATTTAAAAAAATAGTTTTTTGCCATTCAGTGCAATGAAATATACAGTACTAAGGGCTTGTTAGGAAGGGTAATACGTTAACATAAGAATAAATACATGGTGGCTGTTTGTGGGGCCTTGGAAAGTTGTCAGGTTCCCTTTAACCCCTTGATGACATTTGACGTATCTATACATCATGGAAGGGAAGGAGTTCCCGACCGATGAGGAATAGATACGTCATCGTGATCGTGCGGGCACAGGAGCTGTGCCCGCACGATCGCCGCCAAGTGTTTAGCTAACATGACAGCTGACACCCGGCTTTCTTTGTCAGGAGGGGTGCCGGCACCACCCCTGGCAGTGTAAGCCCCTAAATGCTGCAATGGACATTGATCGAAATACCCAAAAATGGAGTAAACCGTCCTTATAAAAATTATCACAATTTTTATTAAATTAACATAATACATAGGCAAACACGTAATCAATATATAATTAGACATGATCTGTAGCAAGAGGCAGATATTAAAACCATGGCATTTACTATCCATTGTAAGCTCAAGTTTTAACCCTTCTATCAAAAAAAATTATGCTTCAAAAATGATGCACTTGTAAAGTAGGCATGTGGGAAATGTTATTTATTAACTATTTTGTGTGACATAACTCTCTGGTTTTAGGGCATAAGGATTACAAATTTAAAAATTGCAACATTTTTGCCAAATATCCAATATTTTCACAAATAGTTATATCCAGAGTTATTCTCAGATTGGTAAAATTTGGCCTGGTCATGAAGGTGAAAACAGACTCAGGGATGCCGGGGTTAAAGTGACAGAGGGCCCCAACCTATTGTGTCACTGCACCAATGGAATTGTGGCCCCTTCCTCACATGGAATCCCATTATTTGCACTGTAATTAGATGCTTAGTTTGCTTTTCGAATGAATGTTTTTAATTCAATGAAGACAAATATATGTAATAACCATTATGTCAGGCTCGTCTGAACTCCAAAACCACTCGTTATGGGTGAGTTAATTAGTGCCAACTAATAGGATAAATCCTTCCATCTACTGCATGGCTTTTGTTTGTGCCAGCGTATTACGTAGCTAAACTGCTGTATAATGCATATGTCGTAGAACATATGATAAGTGCAAGGTTGAAGGCAATTTCAGTAACCCAAGACGTGTTTAGTACCATAATAAGGCGAGATGGAAGTTACAAGTGATCGTCTTACGTTTTCTATCATCTGGCTGTGAAGGATAAAAAGCAGCCACAGCATCTTCTGTGCCTGGGAACTCATTTAAATGAGGGCACTGAACAAGAGGCATTCCACGCACTAAGCAATCATTTCCACTTCACAGTGGAACTTTGTAAAGCTTTACAAAGAAAAAAATAACTTTTCAGCTGAGTTACACAAATTTCTGGTTTCTAAACAAAGTTTTCTAAATAAATTTTTTTCTTTAGTAACATAATCTGTCCTGACCCAAACTATGTGCATGGAGAGTATAGGACAACAGTTTGCCCATGCAGATTATACCAGAATTTCCTACATGTATTTTGCACTCATGCAGTTAATAGTTTTGGATACAGAAAGAATTCAGGTCTCTTTGAAAAATCAGAACCTTGTATGTTTTTCTTCCATGCTGTCAGGCACATGGCTACTTTCAGATAATATGCTTGTCTAGGCCCGGGCCATCTGGCAACAGCTCCAGCTACGTATACACGGCGATCCATCAAAGTGTTTTTGCCAGATGGCTTCAACACTTTGGAAACTTGCAACATTTTCGCGCTATGTGGCATTGTGAAAGAAAATGTGACTTTTGGCTTTTTAACACCAGTTACAAGGAGCTTTTGGCTGCCAAAATTAGCGTAGCTGGGGAGAGATGGGGTGTGACTAGACCCGGCCATCACATTTTTGGAAAGTAGTGTAATGCAGGTGATATGAGTGCAACAGCAGAGACAACTGGTGGGATCCACAATCTACTGCTACTTTATTCACTTATCAGGGTTAAATGCAGGAATTATCACAGATAAATGGTACAAGAACAATATTTACAGTATCATTTACAGGCAGCAGGCAATATATGCACAGAGATATATTGGTTAGTACATTACATTATTATATGTCCTCTCCATCGTTGTCCCTGGCCGCTGGACAAACAATTTTCAGCGGATCCGGCGAATGACGGATGAAACGTGAGGCCATCCGTCGCTAATACAAGTCTATGAGAAAAAAACGGATCTGGCGGCATCAGTCGCCGGATACGTTTTTTGCAAAATTCAACGGATTGCGACTGATGGCAAAAAACTGATGTGTGGAAGGGGCCTAATCGGGAAGGGGGCAAACGCTGTGCATTTTTTCTCCTTATTTTTACTTCTCTTGCATTTGACTGCCCTCAGACTGTTCTGTGGTGATAGTGGCTGCAAGCCCACCTGGCATGGATACAACCTGCCCCGATGCCGGTTCTGGCGCCTGGCCAGGCCTTTTAAATTCAGGAAGTCCTTCCTGTGTGTCACCTAATCAGGTTCAGCAGGCAAGTTCACTCCCCCTGCAAATTTCCCAGCACAATTTGGTTCCTGCACAATTCTTTCTTTTTTTACTTTCACTGTCAGTTTGGTCTAGCAAATGGCGGTGTTCGCTTACAGTTACTCAGACTCTCTTGTCCATCTCGCTACAGTAGCAAAATAGATTTCATCAAAAATCTTACTCTAGTCCCTGACTGGAGTAAAATTTCTGGCAAGGCGCATAAAATGTATAATATTCATTAAGTGACTTGCACCTGTTTATGAATTCAGTGTCTCAAATTCTTGTACGCCCCTTATTAAGACTGACAGTTAACATTCCAGTACTGCTTAGAGGGAAGCTACCATCAGGAAATGACCTATTGTTAGGTTTTTGTATTAACTGCTTTGTTTTGTTTATTTTTGGTATTGTGTTTTTTTCACAACATAATCTAAATTAACAATAAAAAATAGAAATCTTGCAATTTTCACACTGGTCACTGGGACTTTTTTAGACTCTAACTTCATGTTGTTTCACGAAATACACGTACATTGACCACAATGATCAGACTCTGAACAGACTCAGAAACTATCTTTTGTATTAAAGGTACCGTCACACTCAGCGACGCTGCAGCGAGCCGATCGCTGCAGCGAGCCGATCGCTGCAGCGTCGCTGTTTAGGTCGCTGGGGAGCTCTCACACAGACAGCTCTCTCCAGCGACCAACGATCAGGGGAACGACTTCGGCATCGTTGAAACTGTCTTCAACGATGCCGAAGTCCCCCTGCAGCACCCGGGTAACCAGGGTAAACATCGGGTTACTAAGTGTAGGGCCGCGCTTAGTAACCCGATATTTACCCTGGTTACCATTGTAAAATTAAAAAAAAAAACAGTACATACTCACCTTCTGATGTCTGTCACGTCCCCCGGCGTCCACAGGGCTACGCGCTGCTGCTCAGAGCTTCCTGCACTGACTGTGTCAGTGCCGGCCGTAAAGCAGAGCACAGCGGTGACGTCACCACTGTGCTCTGCTTTACTGACGGCGCTGACACATTCAGTGCAGGAAGCTCTCGGCAGCAGCGCGTAACCCTGTGGACGCCGGGGGACGTGACAGACATCAGAAGGTGAGTATGTACTGTTTTTTTTTTAACTTTTACAATGGTAACCAGGGTAAATATCGGGTTACTAAGCACGGCCCTGCGCTTAGTAACCCGATATTTACCCTGGTTACAAGTGAACACATCGCTGGATCGGTGTCACACACACCGATCCAGAGATGACAGCGGGTGATCAGCGACGAAATAAAGTTCTGGACTACTAGCTCCGACCAGCGATATCACAGCGGAATCCAGATCGCTGCTGCGTGTCAAACACAACGAGATCGCTATCCAGGACGCTGCAACGTCACGGATCGTCGTCGTTCTCGCTGCAAAGTCGCTTAGTGTGAAGGTACCTTTAAGCATCTAATAATCGTGTGCAAATGTCATTGTGAAGGGAGGGGAGCAGGGTAAGCTGTGACAACACCTATTGGTGGATCCTGTGATACCATCATTCTACAGAGGTGTTATCAGACCTTGTAATGCTGCCTCTGATAAGGAGCTATGCTGAAAACTCTTCCCAATAAAAAACAGGATGTATGACTCTAAAAAAAGAATAAATGGACAGTGTAGAAATTGCATTATTACTAATTTTATTTTTAACAAAGATCATGAAAAAAAATGCAAATATAAAAAATAAATGTAGCTCAAAACCTGATTCATACAATAGGTCGTTTCTGATGATCGCTTCCCTTTAAAGCAATAAATGTCAGTAGCCTTCTTCATACAAACAAGTAAAGTTTTTTTACCTTTTCACACTTTGAGGGATGAGGTATAGGATCCCTTAGATCCCCTTATGAATTGGTAGCCCTGCCTGACTTGAATTTACTCGCTGCTATAATTGTTCTTAACTTTTATTTCACTTTAAATTGGCAATACTTAACATACAGTACATCATATCAACTCAGATTTTGGGGAAGATTTCCGTCTCTGTTCAGTCAACACATGCTTTTTCTGCTTGGGTTCAAAAGCCACATAGCAATTGTCTTCCAATTGTCCTCACAAGGTTGTCCGTGCAAAACTGTAGACATATCTAGCTGATAGAGGTGTGGAAGTGTTAAACATACCTTTGGGAAGGTAAGTGCTATCTGGGTGGTCCCTAAGACGTAAAGGGGTTGTACCAAGTTTGTAAGTTAGAAGCCAATAATGGTAAAGTGCAGGAAAGGAAAATATTAATCAAAGTGATAAATAACTTTTATTGATAAAAAACAAAAGACAAAACAGTACATAATGGTAGTTGTCCCAACACAGATTACACAATTGACACGTGTTGGTGGATGAACAAAAGGGAAAGGACCCCTGGAAGTAATAATCCAAGTGGAAAGCATAAAACCTAATCAATTCATAATGACATGCACAATGGAAATAAGAGTGGCACACTAGGGGGAAATTATATTGAAGTAAAAAGTCAATTAATGTGAGGATATAGTAGTATACATCGTGGCACCCACCAAACACACACGACACTCATTTTCTTTGCCCCTGATGAAGCATTCGTGAAACACATGTTGGGTGTATTAAGTGGGTGAGCCCCTTTCATGTTGCCTGCCAGGATGTGAGCACCCTCACAGTGTATTCCTTTTGAATAAGAAGCTGGGCAGCTATTTTCTTTATAACTTGCTCTACTTAGGATGCTTTGGAGACCAGGATTTCTTCTTACTCCTCTAACTTAAGACAGAGTTTTAAATTCACCTTAATGGTCTCTGCCATAACTACAGTAATCATCATTTTGGCACTCAAATCTAATAGTGTTAATGTGCCTATTTCTTTCCTCCAAGCATATCTCTCATACTCTTTAAGGGAATTTAAAGAGGACCTGTAACCAATTTTTACTCATTTTGCCTGATGCTCCCCTGAGTATTCTGGTTATTTTTCATCCATCATTCGGTTCCAGTTATGGCCTTTTTATGTAGTACTAATTTTTATGGTCCTTACCAAGGGGGCAGTCCTCACAGGATAGTTATGTAGACAAGCCTAAATAAACGCCCCTATAGAATCCTGTGAGTCACTCCTCCTTGTGAATAGCATAAAAATTAGCATTAATTAAAAAGGCTCATATGTCTGGAACCATATGGCGAGTAAACAAACAGAAAACTCCTCAAGGGCATAGCAAAATAATCTAAAAGCAAAAACTGGCTACCCTTGACCTGATGACAAGTCCTCTCTAAGAATCTCCTTGCTTAACATCATAGTTACGGTAATTTTGCCAGGAGCTTAGCCTCTCTGGCTGTGATTTTATAAGATTTCAATCATGCACCGGCTGTATGATACAATACCCCACCTTATGGTTAGCTCCTGACTCTTTATAGAAAAATGTCTAGTATGTAAGGAGGTGCCATCTATAATTTTATTAGAATTATATAAGCTACTGTTAGAATTGTATATGATCTGAGTTATGGCAAATCTCTTTCATTCTTTGTAGGTAAATGAACTAAAGTACGAGCTGGATGATCAAGAAAAGAAATACAAAGACCTTTCGAATATTCATTCCAAACTTTCAAAGGAAGCTGACATTTTGGTACTTATATAATATTTTTAATCTTTTTAATATATTACAGTACAGACCAAAAGTTTGGACGCACCTTCTCATTTAAAGATTTTTCTGTATTTTCATTACTATGAAAATTGTACATTCACACTGAAGGCATCAAAACTATGAATTAACACATGTGGAATTATATACTTAACAAAAAAGTGTGAAACAACTGAAATTATGTCTTATATTCTAGGTTCTTCAAAGTAGCCACATTTTGCTTTGATGACTGCTTTGCACACTCTTGGCATTCTCTTGATGAGCTTCAAGAGGTAGTCACCGGGAATGGTCTTCCAACAATCTTGAAGGAGTTCCCAGAGATGCTTAGCACTTGTTGGCCCTTTTGCCTTCACTCTGCGGTCCAGCTCACCCCAAACCATCTCGATTGGTTCAGGTCTGGTGACAGTGGAGGCCAGGTCATCTGGCGTAGCACCTCATCACTCTCCTTCTTGGTCAAATAGCCCTTACACAGCCTGGAGGTGTGTTTGGGGTCATTGTCCCATTGAAAAATAAATGATGGTCCAACTAAATGCAAACCGGATGGAATAGCATGCCGCTGCAAGATGCTGTGGTAGCCATGCTGGTTCAGCATGCCTTCAATTTTGAATAAATTCCCAACAGTGTCACCAGCAAAGCACCCCCACACCATCACACCTCCTCCATGTTTCACGGTGGGAACCAGGCATGTAGAGTCCATCCGTTCACCTTTTCTGCATCGCACAAAGACACAGTGGTTGGAACCAAAGATCTCAAATTTGGATTCATCAGACCAAAGCACAGATTTGCACTGGTCTAATGTCCATTCATTGTGTTCTTTAGCCCAAAGAAGTCTCTTCTGCTTGTTGCCTGTCCTTAGCAGTGGTTTCCTAGCAGCTATTTTACCATGAAGGCCTGCTGCACAAATTCTCCTCTTAACAGTTGTTGTAGAGATGTGTCTGCTGCTAGAACGCTGTATGGCATTGACCTGGTCTCTAATCTGAGCTGCTGTTAACCTGCGATTTCTGAGGCTGGTGACTCGGATAAACTTATCCTCAGAAGCAGAGGTGACTCTTGGTCTTCCTTTCCTGGGGCGGTCCCCATGTGAGCCAGTTTCTTTGTAGTGCTTGATGGTTTTTGCCAATTTTTCGGACTGACTGACCTTCATTTCTTAAAGTAATGATGGCCACTTGTTTTTCTTTACTTAGCTGCTTTTTTCTTGCCATAATACAAATTGTAACAGTCTATTCAGTAGGACTATCAGCTGTGTATCCACCAGACTTCTGCACAACACAACTGATGGTCCCAACCCCATTTATAAGGCAAGAAATACCACTTATTAAACCTGACAGGGCACACTTGTGAATTGAAAACCATTCCCGGTGACTACCTCTTGAAGCTCATCAAGAGAATGCCAAGAGGGTGCAAAGCAGTCATCAAAGCAAAAGGTGGCTACTTTGAAGAACCTAGAATATAAGACATATTTTCCGTTGTTTCACACCTTTTTTGTTAAGTATATAATTCCACATGTGATAATTTATAGTTTTGATGCCTTCAGCGTGAATGTACAATTTTCATAGTCATGAAAATACAGAAAAATCTTTTAAATGAGAAGGTGTGTCCAAACTTTTGGGCTGTACTGTATATGTATATGTGTGTGTATATATATATATATATATATATATATATATATATATATATATATATATATATATATATATATATATGTGTGTGTATATCTATATATATAATTGTCTAAGGGTTTTTCCGTCTGTCTGTCTGTCTGTCTGTCTTTCTGTCTGTCTGTCTGTCTGTCTGTCTGTCTGTCTTTCTGTCTGTCTGTCCTGGAAATCCCGTGTCTCTGATTGGTCGAGGCCGCTAGGCCTCGACCAATCAGCGACGGGCACAGCATGGCGACGATGATGTCATAATGGAAATCTCGCGTCTCTGATTGACGGGCACAGTATCGACGTAGATGTCATAATGGTTGCCTAGGCGACGATGATGTCATAAAGGTATACTACGGGGACATGCATATTCTAGAATACCCGATGTGTTAGAATCGGGCCACAATCTAGTGTGTATATGTATATATATATATATATATATATATATATATATATATATATATATATATATATACAGTGGGGCAAAAAAGTATTTAGTCAGTCAGCAATATTGCAAGTTCCACCACTTAAAAAGATGAGAGGCGTTTGTAATTTACATCATAGGTAGACCTCAACTATGGGAGACAAACTGAGTAAAAAAAATCCAGAAAATCACATTGTCTGTTTTTTTAACATTTAATTTGCATAATATGATGGAAAATAAGTATTTGGTCAGAAACAAATCAGGGTGCAGCGGACCCGATAAATGATGGCAAAAACACAGGTGCAAAAAATACAGATGAAACAACCACTTTCAATCCAGTGTTGGCTGTTTGGCATTAGTGCACAAAAAGATAAGCGATAATAGTCTGTATGTGGCCAGTGGCGTAGGAAGGGGGGTGCGGGGGGGGGGGGGCTCCGACCCAGAGAGGAGGAGGAGGAAGAAAAAAAAAAAAAAAGAAGAGAGACGCGGGCCCTTTAAATCTTCGGGCGGCGCCGACCGCCGCCACGATCAGGCCCCCCCCGGTGCCAGCGCTGGCATCGGGCCCCCGCTCTAATACTCACCTCTCCTGGTTCCCGCGGCAGCTGCAGCGTCTTCGGCGCCCTCTGACTCTGCGACGTCTCAGGGCAGAGGGTGCGATGACGTCATCACTGCGCGCTCAGCCTCTCTGTCCTGAGCGTTGCAGAGCCAGAGAGACGCTGAGTGCACCGGACCTTCGCTGGGAACGGGAGAGGAGAGGTGAGGATTCTACTTTTTTTTTTTTTCTTTATGTCTGACTCAGACAGACTGGGGGCAATATGCTGGAGACAGACTGGGGGCAGTATGCTGGAGACAGACTGGGGGCAGTATGCTGGAGACAGACTGGGGGCAGTATGCTGGAGACAGACTGGGGGCAGTATGCTGGAGACAGACTGGGGGCAATATGCTGGAGACAGACTAGGGGCAATATGCTGGAGACAGACTGGGGGCAATATGCTGGAGACAGACTGGGGGTAATATGCTGGAGACAGACTGGGGGCAGTATGCTGGAGACAGACTGGGGGCAGTATGCTGGCGACAGACTGGGGGCAGTATGCTGGAGACAGACTGGGGGCAGTATGCTGGAGACAGCCTGGGGGCAGTATGCTGGAGACAGACTGGGGGCAGTATGCTGGAGACAGACTGGGGGCAATATACTGGAGACAGACTGGGGCAATATGCTGGAGACAGACTGGGGGCAATATGCTGGAGACACACTGGAGGCAGATTGCTGGACGCACTGGGGGCAGATTGCTGGACCCACTGGGGCAGATTGCTGGACCCACTGGGGGCAGATTGCTGGACCCACTGGGGGCAGATTGCTGGACCCACTGGGGGCAGATTGCTGGACACACTGGGGGCAATGCTGGACACTGGGGCAGATTGCTGGACACACTGGGGGCAATGCTGGACACTGGGGCAGATTGCTGGACACACTGGGGGCAATGCTGGACACTGGGGCAGATTGCTGGACACACTGGGGGCAATGCTGGACACTGGGGCAGATGGCTGGACACACTGGGGGCAATGCTGGACACACTGGGGGCAATGCTGGACACTGGGGCAGATTGCTGGACACACTGGGGGTAATGCTGGACACTGGGGCAGATTGCTGGACACACTGGGGGCAATGCTGGACACTGGGGCAGATTGCTGGACACACTGGGGGCAATGCTGGACACACTGGGGGCAATGCTGGACACTGGGGCAGATTGCTAGACACACTGGGGGCAATGCTGGACACTGGGGGCAATGCTGGACACTGGGGGCAATGCTGGACACTGGGGGCAATGCTGGACACTGGGGCAGATTGCTGGACACACTGGGGGCAATGCTGGACACTGGGGCAGATTGCTGGACACACTGGGGGCAATGCTGGACACACTGGGGGCAATGCTGGACTGGGGCAGATTGCTAGACACACTGGGGGCAATGCTGGACACTGGGGGCAATGCTGGACACTGGGGGCAATGCTGGACACTGGGGGCAATGCTGGACACACTGGGGCAGATTGCTGGACACACTGGGGGCAATGCTGGACACTGGGGCAGATTGCTGGACACACTGGGGGCAATGCTGGACACACTGGGGGCAATGCTGGACACTGGGGCAGATTGCTAGACACACTGGGGGCAATGCTGGACACTGGGGGCAATGCTGGACACTGGGGGCAATGCTGGACACTGGGGGCAATGCTGGACACTGGGGCAGATTGCTGGACACACTGGGGGCAATGCTGGACACTGGGGCAGATTGCTGGACACACTGGGGGCAATGCTGGACACACTGGGGGCAATGCTGGACTGGGGCAGATTGCTAGACACACTGGGGGCAATGCTGGACACTGGGGGCAATGCTGGACACTGGGGGCAATGCTGGACACACTGGGGCAGATTGCTGGACACACTGGGGGCAATGCTGGACACTGGGGCAGATTGCTGGACACACTGGGGGCAATGCTGGACACACTGGGGGCAATGCTGGACACTGGGGCAGATTGCTGGACACACTGGGGGTAATGCTGGACACTGGGGCAGATTGCTGGACACACTGGGGGCAATGCTGGACACTGGGGCAGATTGCTGGACACACTGGGGGCAATGCTGGACACTGGGGGCAATGCTGGACACTGGGGGCAATGCTGGACACTGGGGGCAATGCTGGACACTGGGGCAGATTGCTGGACACTGGGGCAGATTGCTGGACACACTGGGGGCAATGCTGGACACTGGGGCAGATTGCTGGACACACTGGGGGCAATGCTGGACACTGGGGCAGATTGCTGGACACACTGGGGGCAATGCTGGACACTGGGGGCAATGCTGGACACTGGGGGCAATGCTGGACACTGGGGGCAATGCTGGACACTGGGGCAGATTGCTGGACACTGGGGCAGATTGCTGGACACTGGGGCAGATTGCTGGACACACTGGGGCAATGCTGGACACTGCACCTGTGCGGCCGCCCTGCTTGTGAATCCCAGCCCCGCACTCTGCATAATGCATAACACACTGCTGGGCTGGGATTACCAAGGTGGGTGGCCGCACAGGCGCAGTCTGCAAGCCTGGCTGTGACGTCAGACAGTCAGAGCTCTCTGCGCCTGCACCAAACAGCGATACACAGCGCAGGCACCGGATTTCATGGGTAAACAGTGCTGAGGGGGCGGTGCCCGGCGTTGAGTGACGGCAATGGGGGGGCGCCAAACTCGGAAACAGCCCCAGGCTGCAAAAGTTCTAGCTACGCCAGTGTATGTGGCATTGTTCACACAGGCAATGCAGAGCATCTGGTTTACAGCCTATAACTAATGCACATACAGGCTGGCCACCCAGAGCTACAAAATGCATGCTGTGTGAATAGAGACCTACAGTTTACAGAGCCATCTTGGTCCGACTGCAGCCTGCTAGATAAAGTGCAAAAAAACCCACATATCAATGTATGTAAGGTATTAGTTTATATTGGGGCCTCAATACGTAAGCCGGCAACCCGCGTCAAGGGTCCTTACATTTTGCCAGTCCTAACGCTACACATTGAGTAAAAGCTCACAAACACAAAAAGAGGACTTAAAAATCCTCCAAAAAATTGAAAAAAATCACAGAGAAAAAAGCAGAGATGATTACCTGATGAAGCCTCCAAACAAATGCACTATCAGGGTGCAGCGGACCCGATAAATGATGGCACTTTATCTAGCAGGGCGCAGTCGGACCAAGATGGCTCTGTAAACTGTAGGTCTCTATTCACACAGCATGCATTTTGTAGCACTGGGCGGCCCGCCTGTATGTGCCTTAGTAATAGACTGTTAACCAGATGCTCTGCATTGCCTGTGTGAACAATGCCACATACAGACTATTATTGCTTATCTTTTTGTGCATTAATGCCAAACAGCCAACACTGAAATGAAAGTGGTTGTTTCATCTGTATTTTTTGCACCTTTGTTTTTGCCATCATTTATCGGGTCCGCTGCACCCTGATAGTGCATTTGTTTGGAGGCTTCAGCAGGTAATCATCTCTGCTTTTTTCTCTGTGATTTTTTTTCATCTGAAGGGAGTAGTACACACCGTTGTAGGAAATCTTCAGTTTCTTGGCAATTTATTGCATGGAATAGCTTTCATTTCTAAGAATAACAAGAATAATCTGTCGAGTTTCACATGAAAGTTCTTTTTTTCCTGGCCATTTTGAGAGTTTAATGGAACCAACAAATGTAATGCTCCAGATTCTCAACTAGCTCAAAAGAAGGTCATGTTTATAGGTTCTCTAATCAGCCAAACTGTTTTCAGCTGTGCTAACATACTTTGTACACTGGTTTTCAAGGGCACGCTAATCATCCATTAGCCTCCTTACACAGTTAGCAAACACAAAGTACCATAAGAACACCGGATTGATGGTTGTTGGAAATGGGCCTCTATACACCTGCGAAGATATTGCATCACAAACCAGACGTGTATAGCTAGAATAGTCATTTTCCACATTAACAAAGTATAGAGTGTATTTCTGAATCATTTAATGTTAACTTCATTGGAAAAAAACTGCTTTTCTTTAAAAAGTAAGGAAATTTCTAAGTGACCCTAAACTTTTGAACGGTAGTGTGTGTGTGTGTGTGTGTATGTGTGTATATATATATATATATATATATAATATATATATATATCTTCCTTCTCCCTCATACTTCTCTGCACAAAAGTTCTGTATATATATATATATATATATATATATATATATATATATATATATATATATATATATATATTCTGTACGAACTCCAGCAAATCACTTGTCATCTCAGAACAGAATTTGAGTCATTGCCAAATTTCATTTCTAAAGTCAGCAGAATTGTGATTACAGCTAAAAAGTTAAAGAGGACCTTTCACTAGCTTTACCAAATTAAAATTAAATACCTTGTGAAAATCCCCAAGCTCCTTTGATTCTGCCACTCTTTTCAGTTTTTATATTGGTCACTCCATTGCAGAGATATTCACATTTATTGCTTTTGGAGCAGAAAATGTGAAATCTCTGCTTGTAATGAAATTGGGCATTTCTTCAGAGTCTTCTCTGGGGGTGTGCGCTTTCATTCCTCCCTCCCAAACGCTGCCAATCACCACTCGGCAGCATCTGAAACTATTAGATCAGCTGCTGGGAGGGAGCGTCTGGGAGGGAGGAGTGAAAGCGCATGCCCCCAGAGAAGACTCTAAACAGACGCCAGCTGTAGTACAAGCAGAAATTTCACATATTGTGCTTCCAAACAAGACGTGATTATCTCCGCAATGGAGCGATGCAGTGCAAAACAGAAAGAAACAGAATAGTCAGGGGAGCTCAAGGTTTTTGCAAGGTTATTTAACTCATATTTTAGCAAGTTACAGGTCCTTTATAAATTGGTTGCTCAGGGCATCAACATTGATGACTTAACCGTTGTATAGGTCATCATTGTTTGGTTGGTGGGTATGCAGTGAAGAGGATGCAGTGCTCATCTGAGTGCCACATGCTCTTCATTGTTTACATTAGCGTGGTGGCTTCTCCATATAAGTAGCTGTCAAATCAATGGAATAATCTGCAGTACGAGTAAATTTAACATCATAGTTAATCAGGATAAAACTGTCTGCACTTAGTTGTATTATCTTCAGTCACAAAGAAGCAAATTTATAACAGTGCGAAAGTGAACCCTTGGTCATCTGACCACCATATAAACACTTCACAGCTCTCTCTATGCACAAGCTCTGATTATAGCGCCCAGCACCCCAAAATACAACATATTCTACTCCATCAATACCGTTTCCCATGGTGGTGCCTCTCACAGACTATGGCAAGGCCTGTCATCCTCCAATCTCTGTTAATTTTTGGATAACCTCAACAACCTCTTACTGAGCCCCCCAATAGGCTTCTAACAAGCTTAATTGGTCAGCTCAAAACTTCTGATGCCGGATCTGAGGAGGATGCCACCCAACAGTGAAAACTGGCTGACACGCAGAACCAGGACAGTGCAAATCGAGATGCCTTGACATCTGGGGGCCTTCTGTAAGCACCCTCTGTGGCTGGGCACCATAGGTGATGGTGAATTTTACAATACCGTGCAATACTATAGTATTATACTGTGCTTTTGTACAAGTGATCAAGCAATCCTGGATTCTAGTCCTCTAAGCAGTTAATACGGAGCAAAACTTTGAGTCCAACTTCATTAATTCAGGAAATTTGCGTTAACAAATTGTTTTTCCTTTTTGATTGAAGGAATCAGATTTCCAGGCCCAGCTATCTAATTTGGAACAGCAGCTGCACAAAACCCTCCATGCACTAAGGGGCTTAGAATATGAAAATAAGACCCTCGCACTGGAAAATGAGGATATGTCAATAAAAACTACAAACAGGTTAAGTAATCATTTTTCTATATGCTTTTAAAGAATTACTTTTTTTTTTAATTAAGTTTTTGCTTTAATTAGTTTTCCCTACAGAGATATTGTTAATTGTCACAGATTACATATTAAGCAGTGGATAGTAAATATACTCAAGTATCTTTTGAATTGAACCTTCGTCTGTGCCTAAAATTCACTATGTAGTCATCAGCTCATTGACACATGAAAACGGGCGTCAAATTAATGACAGAAATGATAACACTCATCAAGAGCAGTTTGCTAATAGCATCAAAGTGGCAACAAGGATTTTTCATATATTGTATTGTATTGCAATATGAGGTGCAACAAGTTAGCAATCCCTTCACTGCCCATTGGCCGTGTCTGTATATATTTTTATAGTGTGTTTTAAAGGAGGCCCATGATTTGTGTTGCTTGTAGGCTCAAGGTCTTCTAAGGAACTGTGCACACTAAGTATTTTAAAAGCTGTCAAAAACAACGAATTTTCTAGTAGAATCTTCTGCCAGAAACGCTCCTTCTTTGGGGGGGGGGGGGGGGGGTTTGGAAGATTTTTTCCATTTCCTGAAGTAATTATGGAGAATTTTTCAAATTTTTTTTTACAATGAGTGCACAATGTTTTAATTCTCTTGGCAGAGACGCAAAGGTTTGCCTAAACAAAGCTTCTTCAGTGATCTTTCTGCTGAAGCAGTTTTGCTTGTGGGTTTGCCTGAGTTTTTCCCCTATTCTTTCATCTATGAGGAGCAGGCAGCTTCATTTGGAGGCCGCCTGAAGAATGACCAGGTCACATCCTTTAACCGATTCACGGTTCCAAAACCTGATTTGGTTAATAGTAGTAATGAAAGGCTGGACATGTGCACAGCAATGTTGTTTTTACATTGCTGTGCATTATGTTCATTTGTTGCGGCGCTTTTTTTAGGTGGATTCTACTTGAAAACGAAATTGTGTGCACATACCCTCAGAGAGTTTTTGTTTCAGAAGTTTTTTTGCAGCCTTTTGGAATATTTAATGATAGTTTGGATTATTTTCCATCAGGAGATGTTTCAAAGAATTGTCATGCACTTTCTCCCACCAGGTGTTTTTTCAAATCTGAAGTGAAAGAAAAATGTTTGAAATATTAAATATATGACCCCCAAGTCATTTTACAAAATAAATGAATAAAAACAGTCTTTGAAGTATTTTTTATGGGTTTTTCAAGCAGTTCTTTGAGGTTTTGGTCCACAATGACTACTCAAAAAACTCAGTGAGCACATACCCTTAGTATTCTCCTAATTGAAACTCAGTGAGGCTTTATTTTAATATGTTTTGTTATTATTAATGATGTGTGTTTTAAAAGTTTTCCTTACTTTATTGGACACATTTATATAAAACTGTCTTTCAAAGTAGCTACATATGTATTCATATTTACAATGTATGGCTGTGGAGCGCCCCCACACCGCCGCAGGGCCGAGGGACACCCGGCACCGGGCCTCTGGGAGTCTGTCCTGGGGTTGTCACGGTGGCTAGACCCGGTCCGTGGCCCTGCCGGTTAGTGGGGGATGTCCGGTGATGATAAGTGGTGTAGTGATGCAGTTGTGGGGTGCAGGTCGCGGTAAATAATGAGGACACCAGGTTGCAGTCTCTTTACCTCTTTACTGAAGATCTCTGGGTCCTCAGTCTGGAATCCGGATCACCAGGCTGCGCAAGTCCGGCCGGTCCAATGGCACCTTCAGAGTTCCCTTTGCAGGTGGAAATCAGTGCCTTCCTTCTAGCGCTATGTGTTGTAGTCCTTCCCTGCTGTGCTTACGGAAAGTACCCCACAACTGTTGTGTCTGTTTCTTAAGTTCCCTCACAACTCGATTAGATGATGTTCTGCTAATCCTCCATCCCTCCCAATGTTCTGGTTAGGACGGCACCCGTATGACGGGTAGGCTCGGAGCTCTTCCGGGACCCTAGAGTCGCTCCTCTCCACAAGTTGCCCCCCAAGACTGCATAGGTGATTTGGTGTGAGACAGCCCGCCTAAGACTGACTGTCCTGCCGTAGGTTTGAAGTATTGCTTGAAGCTAGATGTATGTATACTTCCTCGGCGTTCCGGCCACCGGTTGCACGCCTCAGTAGGATGTTGCCTCGATCTTACAGCACGACTCCTACTGGTATTCTCCTATTTGCTTCGATCTCGTTTCTCACTCAGCACAATATATCTCTCTTCTAATCCTTTCTTAGGGCACCGCCGCTATTCTGTGCAGGCACGGTCCCGTGACGTTCTTTCTTGTAGCCAGGTCTCCATCAGGGTCCCAAACCTGACAGAGGCCCTACCGAATCCTCCCCTGCAACACCCTCTGCCACAAGGTGTTGCCTGGTTCTTATCCAGTCAGCTTTCTCTCTAACTTCCTGCCTGACCCCCAGTTTTACCAGTATGTGAGGAGTGGCCTAATGAATAGAACCCTTAGCTCCCCCTGGAGGCCCGACTGTGAAATGTATTGGTGTCTGTGATACCTGGTCAGATGAACTCCTTCAGTGCCATCAGACGTGCCATAGCTCCCCTTAGTGGCAGAGCCACAGTACTGCAACGACCAGGACTCTGGGGCGTTGCAGCTGCACTTTTCATTTTGTTCTAATGGCTGATAGTTTTCAGCTTAAGGAGTTGTCCAAACTTGGGGTTCAAGTCTTCAGTTACTCTATGTGTGCTCTGTCAGGATTCTCCAGTGAGGATCTCCGGGCGGTCATGACACACTTACGGCCACATTCTGACTATACGTATCGGGTCTTGCTCTATTCACGTTTATTGAGCAAGGCTGCACACGTCTAGTCAGCATGTATGAAAATCGCAAACTTGCGGCCACACCCTCACCCACTCCCAGCGCCGACACCGTTTAATCCTGACAGTGTGCGCTGGGAGAAATCACAGGTCTGCAGTCGCATAGAGTGACTGAAGATTTGAACCCCAAACCTGGACAACCCCTTTAGGTATAGAATATAATTTGCCTTAAATATGTACAGTAGTGATTAGCATATCTACAGTAAACCCTGTGTACAGCATGCAGGAGTTTACAACACAGAATAGCATAACATATTTGCCTTTGTAGCACCATTTTTGACTCCTTGGTGTAAAATGGTTTATTTAAAAATTGTGTTCACTATAAAGAAATTTCCTTCTAGCCATTTCTTAGTTATATGAACATTACTAGTTACTTCCACCGACATTCTAGTGAAAGCATTGTGGACAGGAAATAGAAAAAAATCCAGCTCGACGAGGTGGTGAAAAAGCAAAGTCTTGGTACTTTATTCACTTCATATCAAAAAATAGAGGATAAAACAACAGCACAATATAATTAAAAACACTATCTACGCGTTTCTGGTGACATAGCACCCTTAGTCATGATGAGCATTGTGGACACCATTACAGCTCTCATTGGAGGTTCACTCAGTTTTCACAGAGCTCTGAACTACAACGCTGCCTCCTTGTGTGGAAATACAGCAAAAAGTATTCTGCTTTCCAAAGACAACTAATTGATAAAAAATAGGAAAATATTTTATCCAGCGAACGGTCAGGGCCGCCATCAGGGCATTTATGCCCTTAGTGGCGTATGGGGCCCTCCGCACCGGGCCCCAGCGGTAGGGTTCTGCCGCTTCAGTAACTGGTTGCGCATTCTCAGACGCACGATCAGTTTAACAGCCGCCAGCCAATCAAAAGCTGGCAGCTGATATTAGCGCGCACAATGGCAACATATGACATCACTGTCATACGCTGGAATGAAGGTGCACACCTCAGCTGAATCGTGGCAGAGGACACCGCTGGACCTCGGCCTGGTAAGGAGAAACTTTTTTTTTGTAAAGCTGCGGTATGGGGGTGCATTATACCACCATGGGGGTGCAATATACCATTATGTGAAGCATTATACCACTATGGGGTGCTTTATACCACTATGGAGTACATTATACTACGATGGGGGTGCATTATGCTGCTATCTGCTATGGGGGTGGATTTTACTACCACGGGGGTGCATTATACCACTATGGGGCAGCATTATATCACTATGGGGAGCATTATACCACTATGGGGCTGCATTATACCATCATGGGGTGCATTATATCGCCATGGGGGTGCATTATACCATTATGTGATGCATTATACCACTATGGGGTGCTTTATACCACTATGGAGAACATAATACTACGATGGGGGTGCATTATACTGCTATCTGCTATGGGGGTGGATTATACAACCATGGGGGTGCATTATACCACTATGGGGCAGCATTATATCACTATGGGGAGCATTATACCACTATGGGGCTGCATTATACCATCATGGGGTGCATTATACAACTATGGTGTGCATTATTCCACTATGGGGTGCAGTATACCACTATGAGGCTGTATTGTACCACCATCGGGGTGCATTATACTGGTATGGGCCTCATTATACTATATATAACTGGGGCTGCATTATACTATGTATAACTGGGGTGCTTTATACTATATATGACTATGGGATACATTATACTACTATGGGGGGTGCATTATACTGCTATATATGTCTATGGGGTGCATTATTTGGATGACTATGGGGGCAATATGGAGAGACATGAGGTAGAATGGGAGGACACGTGGGGTCCAGAATGGGAGGTCACGTGGGGTCCAGAATGTGGGAGATTATTACTGTAGGTGCTAATTAAAAGGATATTATTTTTAAGGATGGTGTTTTCAGTGTGTGGAAGGAGAGGTCCTGTTACTGTGCAGGGTGACACGGTCGCTTTTTCCTTCATCTGGCGTAGTGTAGAGGTTGGGGAAAATTTGGGGAATGTGCTCTAGATAACTGTGTTATTTTCTGCAGAAATGACTGCTGGCTAGAAGAAGTGATGGCGGTGTGCTCTGGATGAAGATGCTAAGCGAAGATGAAGGACTTCAACTAGAGACATCACCAGGGAGTCAGTGTGCTACCTGTACCCTGACACTATACACTGTATACGATATACAGAGCTCCTGTGTATAATGTCACCCATGATCACTGTATTATCTGCACTGACGCTATATACAGAGCTCCTTTGTATAATGTCACCGATGATCTATATGCAGAGCTCCGTTGTGTCACCGATGATCACTGCATTACGTGTACACTGACACTAAACACTGTGTATTATATACAAAGCTCTTGTGTATAATGGCGCTTATGGTAAAATTTGTATTTTTTTTAATTAATGATCAGTATTGTAGTATTTGGTCACTATGTGGTTGTAATATGTGGTCTTGTCATTGTATGATGGTATTTGTCCCTTGTAGAGGTGGGCGGACATCTGGATGTTCGGGTCCGGCGGGTTTGGCTGAACAGTTACAAAAAGTTTGGGTTCGGGTACCAGAACAGTACCCGGACCCAAACCCCATTCACTTGAACAGGGGGGGGCCCAGAACATCCAGTGTTTGCCATAATGTCATGTGCATGTGCGCGGCAAACACCGCTTCTGATCAGTGGTGAAATCATCCCCGCCGGTCAGAGAGACGCGATTCCCATGCTGTCAAAAGACAGTTGTGATCGGAGGTATAAAGTTTACCTCCGATCACTGGTGTCAATGGATGGGACTTCAGCTCCCATCATCTGACACCTGCTTCCGCTAATATCAGCAAGAGCAGGAGCGGCTGATGGGTGTATTCGTTAGCCGGTTTCTGCACTGTAAATAAATAATTAAAAAAATAAACAGCATGGGTTTCCCTGTATTTTTGATAACCAGCCAGGCAAAACTCACAGCTGGGGGTTGCAATCCTCCGCTGTCATTTTCAACAAGGCTGGTTATCAAGAATAGAGGGGGCCCCATGCTGTATTTTTTAATTATTTAAATAAATAATTATAAAAAATGGCGTGGGGTCCCCCCATTTTTGACAACCAGCCGTGCTAAAGCAGAGAGCTGGGGGCTAGTATTGTCAGGCTGGTAAGGGGCCATGAATATTGGCCCCACAGCCCAAAAAATAGCAGCCTGCAGCTGCCGAGAAAAGGCACATCTATTAGATGAGCCAATTCTGGCACTTTGCCCGACTCTTCCCACTTGCCCTGTAGCGATGGCAAGTGGGGTTCATATTTGTGGGGTTGATGTCACCTTTGTATTGTCGGATGACATCAAGCCCACGGCTTAGTAATGGAGAGGCATCTGTAAGGCACCTATTCATTACTAATCCTATAGTTATATGGTTAATAAAGACACAGCAAGAATAAAATCCTTTATTAGAAATAAAACGAAACACACTTTTACTTTTTTTATTTAAAAATAACAAACACAGTTATACTCACCTAAAGCCTAATTGCACATTTTCTGTAAGAAAACAAAAATAAAAAACAACAATATCCCTCACCTCTCCGTCGTTCTGTCCCACGCTGTAACCCATGTCTGGGGAAAACACAGTTTTCAACCTGGATGGTGCCAAAATGCGATCGTCCAGACTGAGAACCACTGGTGACTGAGCTGCTGCGAGTGCAGACTCAGTGACTGGCGGTGACGTCATCAAGGTTACCTCTGGTCAATGAGGCTGCATTCCCAGCCGGGCTGAACTGCCATGACCTTGGTGAGATCCCCGCTAGTGTCACACTCGCGCCCAGACTGGTTGGTGCGGGCGTGTGGTCCCACTGTGCCACAGACTACCCTGGAAGGAGCGTACCTAAGTAGCTTCCTTGTTATTCGCTGGAGCCTCAGATGGTGAGGTCAAGCTTGTGCGGAAGGAAGCTACCAGGTACCACTCCAGGGTGGTGTCTGGCTGTGGCTGCTGATTCCAATGGAGGAACGGAACATAGATAGGCAGGCGGGCACGGCTGGCACTCTGGTAGACAGGTGGGCAGGGCTGGGACACAGGCAGGCAGACAGGTACAACAGAGACACTGGCAGGAACGGCTGGGACACTGGCAGGCAGGCGGACACAGCTGGAACTCTAGCAGGCGGGCACGGCTGATGCTCTGGCAGGACAGGCGGACAGGACTGGTACACTGGCAGGACCGGTAGGGACAGGTATATAGGCAGATATATGAAAACAGGTAGGAACCTATTCAGACAGGAGGACTTATGAATAGGCAGAGAAAACCACAAGGAGCGGAGCAAAGGAGAAGCACAGGAGGAGGAGCCAAGAGCAGGAGGCAGAGCCAAGTACAGAAACGCAGGAGGCGGAGCCAAGTGCAGGAGGCGGAGCCAAGTACAGAAATGCAGGAGGTGGAGCTAAGAGCAGGAGATGTAGAAACAGAGCAAGGTAGAACCGCAAGGAGCGGAGCCAGGTAGAACCACAAGGAGCGGAGCCGCAGAGCAAAGTCACAGAGTGCAGAGACAAGAGCAAGCCAAGACACAGAGTGCATAGCCGAAAGCAGAGCAAAGCAAGACACAGATTGCAGAGCCAAGAGCAGAGCAAGACAGAGTGCAGAGCAAAACAAGACAGGGTTTTAAATGGACACAGGAACAGGACTAGACTAAGACAGAGTCAGGAACGGGACAAGGCACAGAGATACGGACACAGGCCAGGGTACGATGCCCCACTGGGTGTCGGACACAGGACACAGGCCAGGGTACAAAGCCCCACTGGGTGTCTACACAAGGACACAGGCCAGGGTACGAAGCCCCACCAGGTGGCAAACACAGGACACATGCCAGGGTACAACGCCCCACTGGGTGGCGGACACAAGAGTCACAGAGACAGGACCTGGCACCTCAGCAGCAAATAACTGACTGAGGGAGTAAGTTGCACAGGTCCCCACCAATGGGTGGGGAAGTCTTAAATACAGGAAGCCTCATGGCAATTGGCCGGGGACACCTTAGCAAGGTGCACACAGTCTCAATAAGACACAGGAACTGCCGGTGCCGCCCCCTATGCACACAGACAGAGCATGTACAGAGCAAGCAGCAGACAAGAGGCACACAGCATGGAGCCGGCAGCAGAGAGAACTCAGAAAATGGACTGGAGAAGTGAGTGAGTTTGTGTGAAAAGCAGGTGGGGGATGGGATGGGAGGCCATGCAGTGATGCCAGCAGGGTTGTTACAGTTAGCATTTTTTTAAAATTTTTTCCAATCTGCTGACACCAGTGACTGGAGGTGAACTTTATACCTCCGATCACAGCTGGGTGCTCATGCTGTCTTTTAACAGTGTGGGATCGGCGACTCTCTGACCGGTAGGGATGAGTGGGTGGTGGGACTGTGGAAGGTTCAAGGATTGGAGGTAGAACTGGAGTAGAGCCTGGGTGGAGTCTCAAGGGGACCCAAAAATTTTGCCAGTATGGGGTTCCGAAATTCCTGATGGCAGCCCTGTGGACGGTGCATAGACTTCTGCATAGCTGACTTTGTAATGCTCCTTAATATTCTGCAGAAATCAGGTTTGGTCCTGAGGTGCAGAGCGAATTATCATTGCTGAATGTCATTTGATGTGGATTTATAAGTCGCTGATTTCTAGCCATTACGTGATTACTGCACCGTCCTGCAACCTTCACCTCTGCTTACGTCAGTTTTTCTCTGTAATTAGTGTGCTGAGATTTTACACGTCTTTGTAGGTCACTGTCTGACAAAACTGTAGTTTCTTGATCAGGAAACCAAACATTGATTTTTGTTTTTCTTTATTGTAGTCACAAGATGAAGAGTAAACTTGAAGCAGACATCAGACGCATGCAGAAAAGTCAGCTGCGAAATGAAGAGCAGTCTAATAATACGACTAATGAGCTCGCTCACGTGTCTGTTAGCCATGCTGCGTCCAAGAGGAGACTATCACAACTGGAGAACCAGTCATCTAAAGAGGAATCCCGCCTAAAGGTGATTTTCTTATGTTTTATATACAGGATGTATAAAACTCAATGCTACTTTCTACCGCAAAAACAACAGTTACAGTGCCTTGCAAAAGTATTCAGCCCCCTGGAACTTTTCAACCTTTTCCCACATATCATGCTTCAAACATAAAGATACCAAATGTAAATTTTTGGTGACGAATCAACAACAAGTGGAACACAATTGTGAAGTTGAATGAAATTTATTGGTTATTTAAAATTTTTGTGGAAATTTAAAAACTGAAAAGTGGGGCTTGCAATTTTATTCGGCCCCTTTACTTTCAGTGCAGCAAACTCACTCCAGAAGTTCATTATGGATCTCTGAATACTCCAATGTTGTCCTAAATGCCTAATGATGATAAATATAATCCACCTGTGTGTAATCAAGTCTCTCTACACTGTGTTCCAAATTATTATGCAAATTGGATTTAAGTGTCATAAAGATTTAATTGTTTTGTTTTTCAAATAAACTTGTGGATGGTATTGTGTCTCAGGGCTCAATGGATCACTGAAATCAATCTTAAACACATGTGATAATTAGTTTTCCAGGTGATTCTAATTAAAGGAAAACTACTTAAAAATGATGTTCCACATTACTAAGCAGGTCACAGTATTCAAGTAACATGGGAAAGAAAAAGGATCTCTCTGCTGCTGAAAAGCATCAAATAGTGCAATGCCTTGGTGAAGGGATGAAAACATTAGAAATTTCCCGAAAACTTAAGCGTGATCATCGTACTGTTAAGAGATTTGTGGCTGTATCTGAGCACAAATGTGTTTGTGCTGATAAAGGCATAATGAGGAAGATTTCTGCCAGGCAAGTTCATCGGATTAAGAGAGCAGATGCTAAAAAGCCATTACAAAGCAGCAAACAGATATTTGAAGCTGCTGGTGCCTCTGGAGTCCCTCGAACCTCAAGGTGTAGGCTCCTTCAAAGGCTTGCTGTGGTGCATAAACCTACTATTCGGCCACCCCTAAACAGTGTTCACAAGCAGAAATGGTTGTATTGGGCCCACACATACATGAAGACTAATTTCCAAACAGTCTTGTTTACTGATAAGTGTTGAGCAACCCTGGATGGTCCAGATGGATGGAGTAGTGGATGGTTGGTGGATGGCCACCATGTCCCAACAAGGCGGCAACGTCAGCGAGGAGGTGGAGGAGTCATGTTTTGGTTCAGAATCATGGGAAACAGCTGGTAAGGCCCTTTAAGGTTCCTGAAGGTGTGAAAATGACCTCTGCAGTATATAGAGTTTCTGACTGACAACTTTCTTCTATGGTCTAAAAAGCAGAAACGTGCCTTCAGGAGCAAAATCATCTTCATGCTGACAATGCCCCATCTCATGCTGCAAAGAATACTTCTGAGTCATTGGCTGCTATGGGCATAAAAGGAGATAAACTCATGGTGTGGCTACCATCTTCCCCTGACCTCAACCCTATAGAGAACCTTTGGAGTATCATCAAGCAAAAGATCTATGAGGGTGGGAGGCAGTTCACATCCAAACAGCAGCTCTGGGAGGCTATTCCAACTTCATGCAAAGAAATACAAGCAGAAACTCTCCAAAAACTCACAAGTTCAATGGATGCCAGAATTGTGAAGGTGATATCAAATAAAGATTCCTATGTTAACATGTAACTTGGCCTGTTAGGATGTTTTGGCGTTAAATAGCTTTTTTGTTCAGTGAATGTGACCTCCTAATGCTGCAAATTCCACAAATGAGCATTTTCAGTTCTTTAAAACATATCAAATGTTTAGAAATTCCACTGTGTATAATAATTTGGAACAGTGCATTTTGAGTTTTTATTCATTTTGGAGATTATACTGTTATCATTGGGAGGTTTCTTCAATAAAATTCGATGTATAATCTAACGGGTGATGACTTTTATTAGACTGACCGTCATTTGCACCGACTATTTAGGAAAATCTGATAAAAATGTAATTTGCATAATAATTTGGAACATAGTGTATAAATGCACCCGACTGTGATTGTCTCAGGGTTCTGTTTGAAGCACAGAGATCAACATGAAAACCAAGGAACACAACAGGCAGGTCCGTGATACTGTTGTGGAGAAGTTTAAAGCTGGATTTGGATACAAAATGATTTCCAAAACTTTAAACATCCCAAGGAGCACTGTGCAAGCGATCATACTGAAATGGAAGGAGTATCATACCATTGCAAATCTACCAAGACCTGGCCGTCCCTCTAAACTTTCATCTCAAACAAGGAGAAGACTGATCCGAGATGCAGCCAAGAGGCCCATGATCACTCTGGATAAATTGCAGAGATCTATAGCTGAGGTGGGACAGTCTGTCCATAGGACAACAATCAGTTGTACACTGCACAAATCTGGCCTTTATGGAAGAGTGGCAAGAAGAAAGTGATTTCTCAAAGATATCCATAAAAAGTGTTGTTTAAAGTTTGCAACAAGTCACCTGGGAGACACCAAACATGTGGAAGAAGGTGCTCTGGTCAGATGAAACCAAAATCGAACTTTATGGCAACAATGCCAACGATATATTTGGCGTAAAGCAACACAGCTCATCACCCTAAACACACCATCCCCACTGTCAAACATGGTGGTGACAGTATCATGGTTTGGGCCTGCTTTTCTTCAGAATGGACAGGGAAGATGGATAAAATTTATGGGAAGATGGATGGAGCCAAATACAGGACCATTCTTGAAGAAAACCTGTTGGAGTCTGCAAAAGACCTGAGACTGGGACGGAGATTTGTTTTCCAACAAGACAATGATCCCAAACATAAAGCAAAATCTACAATGGAATGGTTCACAAATAAACGTATCCAGGTGTTAGAATGGCCAAGTCAAAGTCCAGACCTCAATCCAATCGAGAATCTGTGGAAAGAGCTGAAAACTGCTCTTCACAAACAATCTCCATCAAACCTCACTGAGCTCGATCTGTTTGCCAAGGAAAAATGGGCAAGAATTTCAGTCTCTCGATGTACAAAACTGATAGAGACATACCCCAAGCGACTTGCAGCTGTAATCGCAGCAAAAGGTGGAGCAACAAAGTATTAAGTTAAAGGGGCCGAATAATATTGCACGCCCCACTTTTCAGTTTTTGAATTTCCACAAAAATTTTAAATAACCAATAAATTTCATTCAACTTCACAATTGTGTTCCACTTGTTGTTGATTCTTCACCAAAAATTTACATTTGGTATCTTTATAATAATTGAAGCATGATATGTGGGAGAAGGTTGAAAAGTTCCAGGGGGCCGAATACTTTCGCAAGGCTCGGTATATGTTGTATGAGGAGGCAGAGTACTAGCACGCTGCACTCCTAAGTTAGGCTACAACCACATGATTGCAGTTTTTTGGGGACATACAGTGTATATCCTTCCTGGAGGATCTACTTCTGGCTTTGGTTAGAAATAAAAAAACCTGCAGGTTTGTTTGAGTCCAAGGTAATTTTTTTTTCTAGTATGTTGGATCCATCTTTGGTGGTTGTGTCAATTTTTACAATCTATGTATCATCTGCTCTTCTCAAAAGAGGACTTGAACTCTATAGCGTCACCTATAGCGTTGGAAGTAGCGACCCTACAAGTCACAATCAACCCTTTAACGAGTCTTGCAGTATGACTTAGGATAAAATGCCAAATCAGTATAATTCACGACATCACTCAGATGACACACGGTTGCATCCATTATTTTTCATGTACCCGTTCACTTGAATGAGCGATTTTACCTGCAGATCAGATCAAAATAGGACTAGTTACCACTTCTTTTTTTGAGACCAAATTGAAATTTTTACAATCATAAATTGGAATAAATGCAAAGTGCTTGTAAAAACAAACAACTTTGCAAGTTACGGTTTTTTTTTAAATCCTCTCTGTTCTCAAGAATAGAGGAATTTTTAATTCTTTTGTTTACAGCTTGTTGCCTGGGTTACCGGCTACCTCTGTGGCAGATCTGCGGTGGCCGGTTTCC